>NC_140494.1:107786196-108123696 GCF_964271855.1 Acomys minous
GGCTGGGCTGGGCTGGGCTGGGCTGGGTTGGGCTGGGCTGGGCTGGGCTGGGCTGGGCTGGGTTGGGCTGGGCTGCACTGGGCTGGGCTGGGCTAGGCTGGGCTGGGCTGGGCTAGGCTGGGCTGGCCTGGGCTGGGCTGGCCTGGGCTGGGCTGTACTGGGCTGGGCTGGGCTGCACTGGGCAGCACTGGGCTGCAGTGGCCTGGGTTGCATTGGGTTGCACTGAGTTGCTCTGGGCTGGGCTGGGCTGGGCCTAAGGAAAAGTCAGCTCTGGGCCACGTTCTTCTGGCTGGAAAGAAGCAGAGCAGCACCAGGAGCAGAGTGTCCAGCTGGAGAAGCAGTTGTTGCCTGGCAGATCCTGATGTTCCCACCAAGAGCAAGGCCTCTGAAACACTGCCGGGCCTGTGACCTGACCCCAGCATCAGCCTCTACCCTGCCAGGCAGCTCCTAGCTCCAGCTGTAGCAGCATCTGCCAAGGCCAGGTTATCAGGAGTCTGGATCTGTGTTGGGCAGGGGGAAAGGGTGGTGTGTGTGTGTGTGTGTGTGTGTGTGTGTGTGTGTGTGGTGTGTGTTCCCTCCTTTCTGGACTCCAGGCTCAGGAATGGCCTGTAAAAACACCTCTTCAATCCCTATACCTCCAAGCAATAGGAGATATGCATGCATGTATGGGCATATGCAATGTGCACATGTGTGCAAGCCTGTACGTATGTGAATCTGAACACCCACAGAGGAAGACTCATACATACATTTGGTCTAACTTTCCATGAAATCCAGTTACACTCCAGCCCCTATGAATTCTTGAACCTCGGGCTTTGTTTAAACATCAATTGCCCTGGTAACAGCACATTCCCCCACCCCCCCACCCCCCAGGTGTCAGGGAACAACTCAGTAAATACAGGCAAACAGGAATAGCACTCACAAGAAGCAGAGCTCTGAAGTGTGTCTGTGGCTGGAAGGGACTGACTGATGTCCCCTCCGTCTGCACGGGGAGGTGAAGCCAAGGCAGGGGAGACGCAATCCAGCCTGATTCCCCAGCAGTTTTTCTTAACCAACACATTGTTCATTAACCTGTAAGACAATATGTTTTCAGAGAGCCACATTCATCACCTTAGAAAAGTCATATTACCATAATTTCTGGGAAAGAACAATGGGGGGGAGATGTTAGTCATTGTTGATGGAGCAGGTAAGTTTCAGTGCCATGATCTGTTGAATATTCATTCGATATTGTTTTTGACATTTAAGAACTCAATTATCCGATGACTAATCAGTCTTTTACAGTATGTTATTTTTGTGACTAGAGCTGAAGTACTGATCGGCCCCAGGAGAACACAGTGTTCAGATGGATTTATTAGTGTGTTTCAACCCTGGCTTCTGCTGGCATGCATGTCCAGGGGAATTTAGTACCTGTGACAGTGAGGGGCCGAGGGTCTGGCTGGAGCCTGGGAGTGCATGGAGACCAGATGCTGAGCTGATGGAGTTAGCGCCACTGATTTTTTTTTTTTTCTTTTCTGCTAGGAAGGGTCAGCCAGGAGTGTGATGTGCCCTAATGCTCTGGGCTTGGAACCAGCTCACCTCATCCTGGCTACCACATCACGGCTGAGTAGGGGTGAGCGTACCTGCCAGGTCCTCACCCCAACCCCCTCTTTGGGGGCATTGCATGATCTGCGTAGCAAGGCAGTTTGCTGCTGTGACAGTTGAGTGAAGTCTATTTTGGGAAGCTGCCAATGATTTTTTTTTTCTTCTAAAACTAAGGTCCCAGCAGTGAAAATGAAGATTGCAACAACTTCTTCACTACTCACCCTACACAGAGAAAGCCTAAACCCTTCCTCATTGTGTGCACATGCATGCATGCTTGTGTGTGTGTGTATGTGCGTATGAGCGTGCACGCATGTGCCATACATGTGGCGGATAGAGGACAATCTTAGATGTCATTCCTCAAATGCCATCCACTTTGTTTCTGAGACAGAACCTCTTTCTGGACTGGAGCTCACCAAATTGACTAGACTGGCTGGCTGGTGAGCCCTAGGAATTCACCCATCAGCCTCCCCCAGACCCAGTAATTGGGATTACAAGTGTGTGCCACAGCACCCAACTGTTTTCACACAGGTCCTATGCATCGAACCTGTGCCCTCTACCAACTGAGTTCACTCCTACACCTACCTCCTTCCTTGAATCTAAACTACCTTTTATGATTTGACGAACCAATGGAATTTTGGGACAATTCTGAAACTCTCAAGGCTAGACTGTGAGAAACCTTGCAAACCCCTTAAATAAACCTGTTTGTGGAACCCAGTACCACATTGTGGGGAAGCTCAAGCATCTCTATGGAGAGGTCCAAGTGAGGCAGAATCCAGAACCCTTGTTAGCAAGGGTTCACAAGGGCCATAAGTGACAGCCATCATGAAAATAGAGCCCTGAGGTCCAACCAAGCTCTTCCTGCTGAGCCCATGTCAATTAAAGATCACTGTCAAGCCCAACCCAAGTTGCAGGCTTTGGCAAAATCCCGAATAATGTTTGTTTTAGGTTGCTATAGTCTGACATGGTTTGCTCTGAACCAATAGCCTACCAGAACTCTTCTCAACCAGCTGGTGACAATTGCTCATCAAACTCGGAGCATCCTCCTCTCTGAGACCGCAGAGCTGTCTGCCTTTTTCTGGGTGAGTATTTTCTCTCTAAGCAGACTGCAGAATGCAAGAGCTTCTGTTTCTGGGCCAAAGAACACTAAGTTCAAATCTATATTCTGGCACTTACAGTATTTAGGGAGATCTATTTCTCTCTCGCTGCTCCGTTTCCATGGACATCCATCTTCTGTGAAGAGTTACCCTAAGGGCCAGCTAGCACTCGGTTGTCTTTAGTCAGTGGTACAGCCCATGTCCTCATCTGCAGACAGCAGGTTGCAGGGCACTATGGGAAATGTTTGACTCTGGGTTTGGGAGAAGTCTGGTTCCTTGTGAATAACCACTTATGTGACACTCTTGGCTGAGGAAGAGGCAGGCAAAGATGCCACCTAATGGGTGATTCGAGGTAAACAGATTGTGCCCTTGAGCAATTATTAGAAGGAGTACCTTCCCACAGACTGGATTCTAACTCTTAATATTGCTCTCACTGGAGCACCTCTGCCAACTACACCTTTACAAGCACACAAGCTGCTCCCAGACCAATTCTTTGTAACTCACAAAGTACCTTCAACACTTATTTATTTATTTATTTATTTACTCATTATTTGTGAGGGGGGAGGTATGTGTGTGTGTGTGTGTGTGTGTGTGTGTGTGTGTGTGTGTGTATGGCATCTGTTCTTTCCTGCTACCCCGTAGGTTGCTGGGTCAATTTCAGGGTACCAGGAAAGGTGGCAAGAGCCTTTAACCTCTGAGCCATCCTGTGGGCTCTCGCTAATGATCCTTAAGCAAATACTTTATGTTCTCCATTTCATGACCTAGAGAATGGGTGGAACAGCATTTCCAAGTCCTCTAAATTAAAGGAAAAAACCCTATAAAACACATAGAAAGGGGCCTGGCACAAAGTGCAGAGTTAGTTTTCTTTCCCATTCTGCAAAAAATAAAATCCCGGAGGCTTTACACAAAGAGACCAGAGTGAGCATCGGTAGCTGATGCTGGTGAAGGACCAGAGGAGGTAGTAGAAGGACAGGTAGCAATGTCTTGGAAGAGTCTGCCAGCTGCTTCTGGAAAATTCCATTCCTAACACCTATGATCTGTGGTCTACTGATGTCGAATGCCTGCAAAGGTGATTACTGTCTATCAGTGCCATCATTGGCATAGTTGGGGGATCTAGGCTGGCTGAGCCAGGTCAAGAATTCATGTATAGATAAGAGTCAGATGGCTACAAAAGTCAGTTTTCCTCAGTATTCCTCACAGTTCCCTATATTTTTTTATTTTTCCTTTTGTCTAGTTCTGTACTGTTATTAGCTGGGTGGTTAGCCCTCCACCCATGAGCACCTCAGGGGCAAGGGCTATTCATCTTTGTTTTCCCAGCACCCAGAATCATCCTGTGGATGTTTGCCTTCACAATCCAATACACCTGGGGACGGCGAGAGGGGCTGCTATTCATTAGGTGGCATAAATATTCAAGGAACATTACTTAAGTTATCCACTGGCTCTTGACAACAGCCCTATTTATGGGAAAGTGGAGGAGGGAATAACATTGGCTGAACCTGATCTATGTGCCAGGAATTCTACAAGGGACTTTATACACATAGTTTAATCTTTTAAACAAAATTGCAACCAGGCCTGGCAGAAGAATCTTGTAATGCCAGTTATTTGGGAAACTAAAGGAAAAAGATTGCAAGTTCAAGGTCAGCCTAGGCTGTAGAATAGGTTCAAGACCAGCTTGCTTCAAAATAAAAAGCAAAAAGAGGGCTGGGGAGTCTAACTCGGTGGTAGAGTATTTTCCTGTCATGCACAAGACAGAGGTTCAGTTGCACCACCCCAAACTGCTTTGTATGATAGGCATGTTATACTTATTTCAGAGACAGGAATAAGGAGGCTCAGACCAAAACAAAAACAAAAACAAAGAAACAAAAAATAAAACAAACAAAAAAAACCAGTTTTCTCAGATAGACATACTTAAAGGTGTCATAATAGAAGTTTAGTACCACACACCCTCCTGCAGCACAAAGCCAGATGCTTGATGCTCAAAATAGGAACACAAGAACCTAGATTGAAAGGTAGGAAGAAATTAGACGGGGAGAGACAGTAAGCACTTCCTGAGTATTTGCTTTGTGACAGGCACCACTCTTACACCCTGGTGACATGGGCTGTGTCACTAAGTGTCTCTGCCCTTGTTGAGCTTATAATCTATAAACAGTATTATACAGGAGTCTATTCTAATCTGCAGAGGCTCATGTGAAGAGTTGGAGCTAGCATGTTATAAGCAGATAGGGGAGTATTATTGGGCTCATCCTTGGTTAATGAGTATACTACTATTGAAAAAAAATGTCAAGTAGCAAATGCCTTTTGGGATGACTCTGCATTGAGAAGGACAGCTCTGTGACTTGAAATGTGAAATTGAACTGGGTGGGACAAGACAGAGAAGGTTTATTCCACATTGCTGTATAACCATTGGCCTTGATCTTCTGACATGGGCAAAGGGAGGGGTGTGGAGGTTTGGATAAGAATGGTCCCCCTAGGCTCATATGTTTGAATGCTTGGTTCCCAGTTGGTGCAACTATCTGGGAAGGATTAGGAGGTGTGGCCTTGTTGGAGGAGTGTGTCACTACAGGTGGGATTTGAGCCCAGGCCATCCCAGTTAGCACTCTCTGTTTTGTGTTTGTTGTCTTAACACATAAGCTCTAAGCAACTGCTCCAGCACCATGCTTGCCTGTCTTCTGCCATGTTCTCCATCATGATGATCATAACCAATTCTCTGAAATTGTAAGCAAGCCTCCATAAACTCTCTTGTAACTTGCCTTCGTTATGGCAAGCACAGCAATAGAAAAGTGGCTAAGATGGAATACCATAGGAGGATGTTATGGTTTGAATCTGAATGTTCCCCATAGACTCATGGTTTAATAATGCTTGCTCCATTTCTGATGACATTATTTTGGTGAACTATGGAGCCTTTGAGGGGTAGGGGCAAGCTAGTACAAGGAGGCTTGCAGGAAGACTTTTACAGGAAGCCCTAAAGCTACACAATATGTAATGGAGACGAATTCCTTGCAGGGAGCCCCTGAGTGGGTTATGTATACAATTTTGAGGGGGAAGCCCACATTGTAATGGATCCCTCGGGATGTTTTAGAGGCCAATACTGTGAGATGTCTGCTAAGGAATGTTGCAGGTACATAGATGTTTCAGGAAGTAGGGCCATAAACTATTGACAAGGCTGTGAGAATAGTCTAGCTCCTAGTACTGACACACTTCCTACTTCCTGGTTGACTCTGCCTCATGCTTCCTGATAAGCACAGAGCCGTGCCCAGTCATCAAGAGGGTCTCAGACTCTCTGAAACTGTGAGCCAAGTAAATCTTTCCTCCCACAGGTGATTTCTATCAGGCAGTTTTGGTTACAGCAGCATAAACGTAGCTAAGCACAGGGCCTAGTGGGACAGCTCTCTGGGTACAGTGCTGGTTGTGCAGACACGAGGGCCCAAAGTTAGGTCCCCAACCCTCACATGGAAGTTGGGTAAAGTGGCATGAATCTGTAACTCCAGTATGGTGGTGGCAGAGGGAATTCAGTGACAGGTGTGTATCCATGGAGCTTGCTGGCCAGATGGTGCAGCTGAGTCGGCAGCTCCAGCTTTGAAGGCTTCTAAATCAGAAGGCAAGGCAAAGTAGAGGGATTGGAGATTTAGCTCTGTGGTTGGTTTGCCTATCAAGAGTGTTTGCCTATCAAGAACAGGGCCCTGGGTTCAGTCCTCAGCTCTGGGGGAAGGAGAGGTATACTGAATACACAGTAAATATTTTTTTAAAAAGAAGGCAAGGTAGAAAATGACAGAGGACCTCTGACATCAAGCTCTGTACACATACACACTCACACACACACACACACACTCATATTCCCACACTCACACATAAATATACGCATGCCCACACACACACACACAATCATACACATGCTCACACACAAACACACACTCATACACAAACACACAACACACACATGTATAAACATTCAGACACACATACTTACATGCACTCATACACACAAAAACATACAAACAAGCACAGAGAACACACACACACACACAAACAAGCACATATAATACACACATTCACATATAACAACACAATGACAAACAAGTCCATATAACATACACACATTCGCACACTCACACACAAACAAGAATATACAACACACATATTCACACACACACACAAGCAATACAACACATACACACATTCTTACACAAACAAGCACATACAACACACACATTCACCTTTGCACATGCTCTCACCTAAGTACATACAACACACACAAACACACAGCCATACACACTCACACACAAACAAGCACATACAACACACATACTCACACACATACACTCACAAGTAACACATACCGACTTTGCAAATTTTAAGAGTTAGACAAATCATTGCATTTGGAAGTGCTGGAACGTGAGCCCCTCCAGGGCTTAAGAGTACCACGCGTGGCCACAGTCCTCTCTCTCCACACTGAACAATTTGGGGCCTCCGGCCACCTACTGTCCCTTCCCTGAACCACCACAAGCCCCTCAGAATGAGAGGGAGATTCTTTCTGAAGTCAAGCTGGGGGGCCTTTGCTTTAAGAACTATTACAAGCCAGTCATCCAGATGATCACTTTTTGATTACCTGTTTGAATTCCAACCATCCTTCCTGAGCGTAGGTAACTTAAAATAATGGGGAAGCCAAAACCCACTTACATTTGGCCTTGGGATGTATTCTGTGCTTTTGTTTTTGTTTTTTTGTTTTTTCTTCCAAGCTGGTTGACTTTCATAATGATGTTTGAGTTAGGATGATATTAAGATTCGTTAGCTTTCCAAGAGCACACACTATCTGGGGAGTGGGAGGAAGGAGAGAGAGAAAAAGCCCAGGGACCATTGGGGTGTGTGGGGGTGGTGATAGCTGACCCTGGATTTGCACCAAATAATCCCTGTTGCTGACGGTGCTCAATTCAGAGGCGAAGGCATTTCTCTCTAGGGCTTGGGGAGGTCAATATTTGATCCCTCAGATTGAGATCCAACAAGATTTATTGGTGTGCCAGACACTGTGATAAGCACTTTAACATCTTTATTTCATTTAATCTGCCCAATGGCCTCATCATGAAGGCATTATTACCCCCCAAATTACAGAAGAGGAAATTGGGTCTCCCAGAAATGAAATGCTTCAAAGTTATGGAGCTAGCAAATGGTGGAGCTAGGATGTGACCCCAGGTTTTCTCATTAGAAAGGTCACTGTTTTGCGCATGCCTGCCTCACACTCGACAGCCAGCAACAGGCACTCCAGTTGCATCAGGTCCAGCAGCAGGTGTCAGCCACGAGGAGACAAAGGAGCCTTTGCTTCAGGCTGTTGGGTAAGATGGCGAGGTAGCCTCCCCTCTACAATTCAGATGAAAGGAAGATAAATGCTATGAATTAATCATGGAGAATCTTAAACAAGTCCCTCAGTGGCTTCAACCCAGAGGTTGAAATGGCTTTGGGGAAGGGAGGTAGATAGTGGTGGAGGTGCCTGCCTGCTTCAGGTGATGCCTCATCCTGTCACAACCTCAGATCCCATAGCCAGCCTTCCTATCCCAAATAATTCACCTTGGTCCCATGTCCAGTTTTCATTTATAGATCCCAGAATAGGCAATTTCTCTCCCTCCATCAAGGTGGCTGAGAAAACAGATAGAGGTCAGGCAATGCTCTCTGGCCTTCCTCATAATGGCCAAACTGCTTTTCATTTTGTTCTGGAATCTATCCCACCAGTCCTTCTGGCTTCATTATTGTCTTTACAGGCCACAGGGTGGGGGGAGGGAGGCGACATTCTGCAGCTGGAGAATGGCTGATATCTCTCTCTAGGGCACCTTCTACTTTCTGAAGAGAAGCAAGTGGAGGTTTGGGTCTCGCTGTGGAAGCCACTCTGTCTTGTATAAAATGTCCCGGGGCTGTGGAAGTCAACAGCGACAGCAGCATTTACAGTAACTGCCAAGCTTAATAGCAGCTTGTGATGAAGTTTTACTGTAAACAGCCAAGAGGGTGGGTGGGGGGGCTGGGGGGGAGGGGAGGCTCATCCTGGCACTATTGACTGCTTTGTCCCCACTCAGAAATAACATTTCTTATGTGTGGTTCTTTATCGCTTTTTGCTTTGTTCCATATGTGAGAACTCTGGGATTAATACCAGTGTCACTTGCTGATTTCTCTCTCTCTCTCTCTCTCTCTCTCTCTCTCTCTCTCTCTCTCTCTCTCTCTCTCTTTCTCTCTCTCTCTCAGAAGAAAGAGTTGGGAGGGAAGGGAGAAGAGGAGATTTATGTAGGTCTTTTATTGTGAACTGGATGCAGCCACTGTCAACACATGCCTCCAGATTCTTACTCCCCTCTTATGTCCAGCAGACCCACCCGGGTCGATGAAGGAGGAATTGTCAATGGCAGAAAGAAACCAAACAACCCCAGGTATCACTCCTTTGCTTTCAGGGACATCAGGAACTCAAGAAAGATGCACTTTCTAGATGGTTCCACTAGCCAATAAATCATTTAGAAGTGTCTGTGAAGCCCCGCGCTTCTGGGCTTGTGGTTGGCATGGTGCCTTGGCTGCTGGGATGGGCAGAGGATTTTCAGGAAAGGAAACTGAGAAGGGGATGGGCCACAAAGGCCTGGATGCCCAGGATCACTTTCAGGGCTCCCAGCAGCTGACCTTCGGCATTGCTAGGGACTGGCTGAGGAAGAGCTCTGTACTACATGAGGGGTTGAAGGATGCAAGCTCCATTTCCAACAAGACAACTGGCATTCGGATGGTAGCTGTGTCCTGAGAGTAGCCTGCATTCTCTTCCTTGCCCCTGACTGCCATCACATGTATGCTCTGTATCAGAGGCAAAAAGGCAAGAGTGCACCCCCACTTGCTGACGCAGATCCAGACAAGAGTCAGCCTAAAGAGGCACAAGAGTCACTCGGCTTTCGGTCACCAAGACAAGTCAACCTAAGTGCTAAGAAGTGAAGCCAAAGACGACCTAGGTGAGTGACTTTCCTCTAAGATAGACCCATATCCTTGATAAACCAATGTTTAAATGATTGCTTGGGTTCACAGCTTCAGAAGTTTAAGTACATGGTCTCTTGGCACTGTTACCCTAGGCTGTGGCAAGGATGAACACCATGGTGCCAGCATTTGGAAGATGCTCAGTTGGTGGAGGCCCAAGAAGCAGGAAAATGGATAGAGGAGGAGTTGGAATCCCAATATTCTCTTTGAGGGCACACCCAAGTGACAGTAACAGTATCTTGTGATGAAAGCTACTTCCTTCCACTAGGCCCCACCTCCTAAGGGTAGCTCACTTCCTATGAGCACCTCAGGCTGTGGATTGAACAGTATGTAGGCTCTTTGGTGCAGATGTTTAAGGTGTTTAAAGGTCTAATCTACATCACTCAAGATTTTTGCTCTCTGCCCACCATCACAGCTCTTCGTGCTGCTGGGCAAGGGTGGTGAATGGTGAAGGTCATGACCTTGGGGGAAACAGAAGCTTGTAAGATGAAATGGCTGAAGATACAAGTAGCAGATACTGCCTGACTTCTGTCCAACCATACCTGTGAGGCCTTTGAAGGTGCCAGAGGCAGAGTGTGGGGACTTTGGGGGGGCATCACTCATATACCTAAGTAGTAGAAAAGCCACTGAAAGATGATGGTAATAATAATAGTAATAACAAATAAGCATCCTTTCAAATGATCAACACTTAAGACATGGCAAGCATCTTTCTTTATTATTCACATATAGAAAAATTAGGTCCAAGGCCATACTGTTTATTCCCAGTAGGGCCAATAAAGCAACAATCTTCCACACATAGGGTTCTTACTGTGTGCTGCTGTCCACCTCATTTTTCCTGCAGGACAACTGTACAGTTATCTCCCACATGACAGTTGACCATGGCACAGCCTTGCCGTGGGCCTAGCTCATATCCCTAAGTCCTCGGCAACAGTGCCTTGGAATGAACACACTAATTTGTGCTAATCATTAGAACTGGTATGGCCCTCCTTCCTTTCCTCTAGGGCAGAGCAGCTGTGTCAGTCAGCTGGGGCTGCCATTAGATACCACAGACTGGAGAGGTCAAGTAGAAGAAATTTGTTTTCTCTGAGTCTGGAGTCTGAAAGGTAAAAATGTTGGAAGTACTGGTCTTCCTAACTTGACGATGGCTACTCTCTCAGCCTGTTTATGTTGCTGTCAGATGTGCCCTACAGAATTAAGGAATTCTTTTGATTTGGTTTTGTTGTTTGTTTGTTTTGAGACAGAGTTTCTCTGTGTTAGCCTTGGCTGTCCTGGACTAACTTTGTAGACCAGGCTGGCCTCGAACTCACAGAGATCCACCTGCCTCTGTTTCCCAGAGTGCTGGGTTTACAGGTGTGCACCCCTATGCATGGCTGAATTAAGTAATTCTTAATAGGTTATAGCAATTCTTAAACAACATGAACTTACTTCTCAGAATCTTAGAGGCTGGGAAGGTTGAAAAGTTAAGTTTCCAGCAGGTTTGGTTTCTAGAGAAGGTTGCTCTCTCTGCTGCAGAGAACGGTACCGACTTCCTGTGCCCTCCCACTGCAGGAAGAGGAAATGGAGAGGAAACTTTATCTGAGGGTCCTTTAAGAGACTACTCATCCATCAGTGAGAGTGGGGTCCTCAAGACTTAACCCTTTAGTAATGGCCTTACTGCTCAGTACCACCAGCACTGGGGTTAGAGTTCAACAGGATTTGGAGAGACGTGAGCCTTCAGTTCTCAGCAGCCACCTTCATCACACAGCCTTTCCTTTTCTTCTGAGGGCACTAGTCCAGTTGGGTTAGGGTCCCACCCTTAGGGCATCATTTAACCTTCACTCCTTCCTTAAAGTTCCTGCTTCTAAACTTAGCCAAATAGGGGTGGTGTAGAGATTCACCTATGCATTTTGGAATGACTCAGTACGCTCTATGACAGTGGAGAAGTGCGGGAGTGAAAGACTTGAGGCCTGGGATCAGTACCATATGCAAAGGGGGAACAAAAGACCCCAAAATAAAGGCAGCATCAAGTGCCCATCTCAATAACAACAACAACATGAGCCAAGCCTTCTCAGGAAAGCCTGGGATCCTGGACCCAACTGTGGTACTGAATCTCATTTACAGGAGGCATTAGGAACCCATCATTGTCTTCTGTCGCCCCAGGGCTGTTTAGCGCCCAGACACATAGCCTTCTCCTGGTGAGCTTTGGAGAAGGGGTGTGGGTGAGGCCTAGAGAGGCCAACAGAGCAAAGGCTCTCCTGAGATGCCTACAGAGGGTTGCAAGACCACAAGGATGCAAGCACACCTATGCTCTCACAGACACGTTTTCCCAAGAAAGTTGTTCTGGATGAAGGGAGCTTGAGGCATCCCCTAGGAGGAGAAGCCATCAAGGCTGTCCTCACAGAACTATGGAAGAAGCAAGCCGGCAGTCCAGGTTCTGAATAGAGAGGCTCAAAACCTGGACGGACGGAGGCCCAAAGACGACAAAAGTATCAACAGTGTTTTTCTGCTTGGAACTGCTCTGCTCAGTGCAGCCCCAGGGTGGCCCAAGGAGTGCTCTAAGCTCTGGGTCTGGTCCCGTCTTTCTACAGCTCTCTTCTTCCTACTCAAAAGCTAAAGGCTTCATCTCAAATAAAGGTGGCTTTTCTTTGGGGTGACTGTCTGGGCCGGGAAAGAGGTCAAATCTGCAGGCTGCTGGGAGGTTTGGGGTTTATCTGTGAGTTTTGAATACCCATGTTCTTGCCTGAGGATAAGCGAGGCAGGCTTGTTCCCGCTTTTGCATTTACCGTGGTGACAAACCTTTCCCCGGGACAATTACTTACCCCCGTCTGCATGGCTGGAGGAAAAGTTGTCTGAAGAGAAAGCTGTGACTGCCAGCCTCGGAAAATTCCCTGTTGGTTGGTTTTAATCTATAGTAGAAAACCTCCACATTATTCTGCCATCCTGGGATGTGACAGGTATTAATAACCCTATTAGCTACAATCCCATCCGGCGCTATTTACACAGGCCTCGCCGCAGTCACAGCAGCCACTCGGATGCAAGGGACTGTGGTCGTTCAAAGCTAACGAGACGCTAGCTTCTGTTTTTCTCCTCTGAGCCCAGGGTGTTGACAAATTAGGTTTTCAGGAGGAGATTCCCCCATCCTCACGTGCACACACTGCATATGGACCCATGCCAAATAGCTCTCGCTGCTGTAAGGTGATTTCAGAACGCCAAGGAAGGGTTCCCAGCCGGATTCCCCGCCTCCCGCGCCTGAAGGGCTTCTCCAACCCCCTCCCTTTCTCCACACCTGCAAAGCCTTTCTATCCTTCAAGATCTGGTTCAAAGTCACCTTTTCTCTGACACTTCCCTTGAGATCCTCAGCCCAAAGTAAGCTCCTTTTATCACTGACATCGCTTCATCTCGCTGATGAGCTCATGGATGTGTCGGTAGGACTAGGCCTCGGGATGCCCCAGAGAGCCGAGCATCAGTTTTACCCCTGGTGACGTCTGGGAGGGTGTTTCTGGGCAGACTCGATGTGCTTCACTGAGGATAGGTAGAACGAGAAACAGAGTAATGGTTCTTTTTTTTCTTTTTCTTTTTCTTCTACTCATTTTTGAAATGTATTCTTCGGCAATTTCATACATGTAAATAATGTATTCAGATCATATCCGTCCCTACTCCCCACCCCCAACTCATCCAAGACCTTCCCTGCATCCTCTTCCCAACTCTCTAACCCACTGAGTCTAATTGGCGCTGCCTCTATGGATGGGTAACCTACCAGGGGCCATACCCCGGAAGAAGAGTTATTCCTCCCCCCCCCCCCCCCCCCGCCCCCAGTAGCCAACTACTGCCAATAGCTAAGGGTGGGGCCTTGTGAGCCCTTCCTTTGACCAGTTGGGATGTTAACTAGTTTCATCTTGGCCAAGCAACCACAGCTGCTGTGAGTTCCTGAGTGCAACAGCCCTCATGTCCGGAGTAGTAGGACTGTTTCAGAGTAGTCCTACCCAACTTCCTTTCTACCATCTCCCTTGTAACGTTCCCCAAGTCTCACAGTAAGAGTGTGAGTTAATACAGCAAGAGGCATCATGTCTTGACTCAGAAATCAGAGCTTCTGGTTCTCAAGCCACTGGACTCCAGGGGACCTAGCCTAGTGCCCCACCCCTACCGTGCCTCCCCGTGACCATCACACCTGCACTGAATTTCATTGATGGCTTTCTTTCCTCTCATTTTGAATAACCACCCAAGCCAACCAACGTCTGTCCTAAACACCCCCTTATACAGATCTCACTGGAGAGCTTACATCACCAACTCTCTTGTGATCTGTTTTCTTCTTTCCTTCCCCCCACCTCCTCTTCTCAGGCAGAGATGAAGGCGTCGGAAGCATTTTTGCCCTCCCGCCATCTGTGTCCTATGATGCCCATCTAACAGAATTGACTCACGCCTGCTGGTGGAAGACATCAGTCAATCTGGGAACAGGGCAAACCTTGCTGGATCCTGTGGCCCTGGTGACCTCTGAGAACAGAACAGCATCTAATGCTGCAGCCCTTGAGCGTAAGAGAAGGCAAGGGTGGGGGACTGAGGTATGGGGGGTGGGGAGGAAGAGCTTTAGATGAGTTAGATGATTAACACAGCATGCGGGCAGGGCAGTTCTTTCCTGTTCTGTGTGTCTCTCTGTGCCTGTACTGGGGAAAACGATGGCTAAGGTACAGAGGGAAGTTCTCAGATGTTACATTAGCTCTCCCTCTATAGCTTGAGAACAAAGCACGTGGTGGCCAAGCCCAAAGTTCACGTAATAAGCCTGTGTGATGAAAGGCACCACCGTCGTGTGTAAACAGATGTAGAATTGAGGACACCAGTGCTCGGAGGTCCTGACTGACCTCGGCCATTGCATTACATCCTGGGGTCAGCCTCCATTGGCCAGCTCCGCCCTTTCAGGTGTAATGAGTACTTTATCTTGCATGGGGCTTTAGTCCCGTCAGGCCTCTCTCCCACTGTTCTGCCATAGCAAATCACCCTGTGGCCGTTGCAGTTCATGTCTCTGCCTCTTCCTTCCACCTCACCCTTGTCAGCGTCCGTATCCTTGTCTCTTGTCCCTGACTAAAGTAACACTCGCACATGATGTGTTCCAAAGATACCTAGGCAGCAGTTAGGAACTAGAAAAGAGGGACAATAAAAAGTTAACGCCACCAAGAAAAAAGACATTGCTGTGAAGACGTGATACACTCCTCATTTCTGAGTGGACTTGCAAAGTTACTTCCTGAGTCTACCTCCCAAAACTCAGGGGTTCAGACTCAGGATGTCTGGACACTTTTCCCAATGCTCAGCTCCAAGACCCATTGCTATTGCAGTCTACTCTGATTTTTTTTTTGTCTTATGTTGTTTTTTTTGTTGTTGTTGTTGTTGTTATTGTTGCCCCAAACCCTTTTTAATACTGAATCTGGCCAATTTTTCTTTTTCCTTGAGGAAGGTATGTGTTTGCTCTCTCTCTCTCTCTCTCTCTCTCTCTCTCTCTCTCTCTCTCTCTCTCTCAGTGTGTGTGTGTGTGTGTGTGTGTGTGTGTGTGTGTGTGTGTGTAAGATGCCCCACAAGTAAAACACAGAGATCCATTCTTCCCACAAACAATTCTACCACGAGGCAGAGAATCCAAACATTTGATCCTTGTCATCTGGACCCCACTTTATTGAAGATCCTGATTTTGTGCACTTACCTTCTTTCGATACACACAATTCTTTCTTGATGGAAAAGACTCTGTTTTCTCAGTGGATGCTTCTGGGGAATCAGGTCCTTCATTCTGCTTTTTTGGGTTATTACACTGTGTCACATTGTACCACTTTACAGAAAGAACATATTAAGCAAAACAGAGTCCTCAGGAGCAAGGATTGCTATTGTTAGAGAAACAATACTTGGGAAATAATTGGCCCCAATTTATCCCATCTTCATTTTCTCTCTGCTGTGCACAGAGGTGAACAATTTATTAACAGGAGGCAGAAAACGCTACTGCGGCTTTGGGGCAATGGACATTCATCGGGGTCTACAATGTATGTTGTTTTAGTGGCTTAGAAGGCAAGAGACTTTGGGAGTTTGAGGGGTGGTGCATAGAATCCCCAGTGAATACGGTTGCTAAGGAGAAGAACCTTATTTGAATTTCACAAAGGTTTTGAAAATTGAGGCGACGGTGCACTCCTGTCCGTACTATGTGTGGGCCTTTAGTGTTTCAACTGCTCTCAGCTGATGGAGAAAGGGCTTGTGGGGAGGGAAGCAGGGAGTCTCAGGATTCTGTCTGCCTTCCCTCAGTACCATTAGGAAGTCTGAACCAGTGTGTCTCAAACAGTGGCTGTAGCCAGCATCTCTGTGTGTCCAGTGTCTTTAAGGTTGCCCTGGCTCTTCGCTATTTTGAACTGCCCCAACCTTTGGCTTTGATTTGATATTTTCCCCATATCCAAACTTGACCATGAGCCTGGTGCTGGAGTGGAGGTTTCCATTCGGCCAGTGACAGCTGTTTCTTGAACACAGGTACTGTGCACGCCTCTGGATTTTATGCCCTTGATTGTTCTAGACCAGCTTAGCTTCACAGACTCTGTCTAGGGTTGCTTCTTAGATGTGGCTCAAGAAGCCACAGATTTGCAATCTTTGCTCTGGCTCCACTCTGGAGGCTGACAGTCACTTGGTCAGTGTGAGGGAGGTGACTTTCCAGGGACCTAGTCAGGTGGGATAGGTTTCTGCCTTAGACTATAGAAAGTTGTTGGGTTGAAAGTCAATACAACCACAGGCTGAGCTTCAAGTGATAAGTCAGATTCCCCAGCTGAGCAAGAATTTTATCCCATTCTTACATTAACCAGCTTCAAAAATTCACAGTCCCTAATGTCAGATGAGATGGGGGATGCTTAGGATAAAAGGGCCATAGACCACACAAGATTTCTTAGGACAGGTACTGCTTTGAATCAGTGTTCAACCATCTCATTAAAGCTAAACACACCTCATGGAAGACCTTTGGCACTAACTTTGGTCAACCTCGAGACCCTGGACCGGAAGAAGCCAGGAACAGGTGTACTACAGGTCTGTCTGTAGCTGGAAGCTCAAACTGCAACCCCAGCCCAGCAACAAAAGCTCGGAGATAGAAGTCTTACCCAGCTCCACAGGAGGGGCCCCTGTGACTCTATTAATGAAGCAAAAGATATTGGAATCCAATTGTTGATGGATCATCACATGCCGGGAAAACTCTCAGCTGCATTGACTGGGCGAGCAGGGGGTATCATTTTGAACTTCTGGAGTTAATGAACTATGGCCTAAAATTTACAACCTGGTTGTGAGTGTTATGGATTTAACTCCAGTGCACAGCTTCAGGAAGCTGGCACACTCTGTTGGCCTCTGCTCTGTGTGGGCCAGAGGCCTTAAAGGGTTTGGTTTCTGCACAATACCATTGGTCTACACTGCATTAAAGGGGGTCCAGAAGACCCAGTGGGCCACATGTTACCTCCCTGGCCCCTGGTGCACATTTGTAAGAGACATTTCTTCCTCCTGTTATATTATTGTGTCACAGGACAGATAATGAATGGCAGCTACTTTGGTTTCAGTTGTCTTGAAAGAGTTTAGAACATTAACAGTACCTGTGATTTAGAAACACACACACACACACACACACACACACACACACACACACACACACAAACACACCATCCCCCAATCTGGACTTACTCACTTAATAGACTCGGACCACAGATAAGTTTGTAATTCTGTGAGGAAGAAAAAGAAGGAGACAGCTGGGAGAGGTTGATGGCTAATCTTGCCTGTAAACCAGTTACGCACACAGATGCTCAAATCGTGCCTGTTCTTAAAACATCTGTGACAGTATACAAATGCACACAGAGAATTTCACTTCTACCTATAAGACACTTACTACCTAAGTAGTGGTCAGTAAATGTATCATATGTATAAATAGTTAATGCTATAATTATGTTTGCCTTGGAAAGACTTAGAAAAGACCATTTTCTACTATGAGTGAGGCAAGACAAGGTGTGTGTGTGTGTGTGTGTGTGTGTGTGTATGTGTGTGTGTGTGTGTGTGTGTTTGTTTCCATTGGCTTTTGATGCTCAGCTTCAGGACCAGTCAATAGCCAATAGCAGCTACTTCCCATTTCCAACTGACTGGGTTTCTCCTTGGTGAATGTTGGTCTTGGCACCCTCCTACCTTGCTACTACGTTTCATCTTTTGAAAGTAACCAGCACTCACTGCCTTGCGGAGTCCAGAGTCCTATCCAGGTTTCAGCCTGTCCCAGCATTATCAGTCACCCCACATCTTAAGCTTTCCTTTGCATGGATCCAAGATAGTACACAGTCTTGAGTGTTGCCTGGGTTTCTGGCCAATTCTTGATTCCATTGATTTGTCTTCTGCTTGTCCCTTCTCTATTGACATTAAAAAAAATTAAAATTCAGACCTGAGTTTCTCTTGGCATTCTGACTTTTCCTGCCTCTCTATTCTGTTTCATCACTTTAGAAACTTCAAGCGCTGCTTCTAAGGAAAAGACTAGAGAGATGGCTCAGTCTCTATTTGACCTTTCTCCCAAGTGCCAACTCCATTCACTTGGGGGAAACATCTATTGAGTATCTAAGAAGTGCCAGGCACTTTCCCAGGAACTGATGAGAGAGCAATGAACAAAACACACACCGCCTCCTCACCATAAGGAAACCTGTGTTTTATTTGGAGAGATGTAAGAAATATTACAGCTATCTCCTAGAACTCGCAGTGCTTTCTATATGTCAGTCATTATTCTAAGTGACATGGTTTAATGGGCACAACAACTCCATCTTAAAGATGGAAAAATGGAGGTACAGGAAGGATAAGTAAGATATATAAGATCATGTGACTGTCCATCAGTGGATCAGGTCATTTGGCACTACTAGCATGTGCATGTGCATGTGCGCTTCTCTCTCTCTCTCTCTCTCTCTCTCTCTCTCTCTCTCTCTGTATGTTTGTCTGACTGTGTCTGTGTCTGTGTCGCTAGGGATGAAACATGAGACCGAAGGCCCATGGATGCTAGGTAAGTGTTCTTTCACTGAGCTCTCAGCCCAAGGTTGCGTTCTTGATCACTCAGTTACATCAGCCTCCAGATACAGTCTTATAAGGTACAAGGCACTGCTCCAAGAAACCAAAAACAAGGCAGGGACTATGTGGTGAGTACGTGGGGGTATGCCTGTTATTTTGGACTGGGTGGCTACAAAAGAACCCACAAGCGTGTGATCTTTGGATCCTAGAAGTTTGAGAAGAAGAATCTGGGAGAAGAGAGAAGTGAGATGGGATGGGCTCCTTTCTCAGGACACAGTGAGGGGAGAGGAAGAAAGGGAGAAAGGTGAGGCTCTTAGGGGGAACGGTCAGAGCAGTCACACAGGTCAGCTTATGTGGGACATCTCCTTCTACCATGAATGCACGAGAAGCTAAGTAGTATCTGGATAAGACTTGTATGGGTGCAGCTTTGAAAAATCAAATGTGAGGGTTCCCAGAGCCAGTTTTAGGTGTCTCTGTGCCTTTGAATGGGGTGACAGCAGAAAAAGGCCCAAGAAGCAAGTCTGTCTTGGTCTACCTCTAGGGCAGAGGCAAAGGGCTTTTCTAAGGACCGGATGGAGGGCACTGCATCCTAACACAGGTTAGGATGACTGTAAGCCTTTCAACTGCTAAGTCAAAGATTGGAGAAGCCATTATCTGATACAGAGGTTGTGTAGGGTTATGGGATGGAAAGATCGGCCAAGGTAACATATAGAGGTCAGTTAGAGGCATGTTTGTGGGTGGAGGGGGAGTGTTCCATACACCTAGTGGTGACTAACAAGAAGTAGGCTGAGTACATAAGTTTTGAAGTTCAGGCCTAGACATACAAACAAATTTTAACACATAGGTCCTTAAATGTCATAGATCAGGAATTCTTAAATATTTTCCATTTGCTGTTCACTTTCACCTGACAAATGTTTGCACAACCCTGGGGATCTAGGTCTATAAACTAGGTACACAACTCAAATATTTACTTGTAAAAAAAAACCATAAGGAAATTTATTATAAAATTCTATGGAATATGTATAATTTTATGATTTATTAAGGGCAAGGCAAATGTGTATACTAATGGGATAGACGTGACTGTTTATTTTTACATCAAGAATTTAATCTTGGCTGAACATTTGATCCTGCAGGATGTAGAGCATCGTCAACATCTTTCAGAGTGGATCGATATTTTGATTTTATAATCATCAATGCGGAGAATGTCACTGCACATAAATACATAGTACAAAAAGGCAAGTCAAACAGCAATTTTAAAAATCAAACATTCTAACACAATGCAATCCGAAAGGCACATTAATTTGATTCTTACATGATGAGGAATGATGGTAGGAAATGTTAAAAGTCTTTGCAACCCATAAGCCATTGTTTCTATAGGAACATAAAGCTCTGTGTGTGTGTGTGTGTGTGTGTGTGTGTGTGTGTGTGTGTGTGTGTTTCCCCAAATGTTGATTCAGGTAGGTATATACAATAGCACTCGTGTAGTGCGTAAGCATGTGGATGCCAGTGGAGGACCTCAAACACTGACCTTTGCCTCCTGGCTTCCCTTTCCATCTTGCTGTAGGAGCTCTGCAGTTTACAGATGCATGCGACTATGTCCAGCTTTATTTGGGTTCAGGGAATCTGAACTCAGGTCCTCGTGCTTGCTGCGTGAAGCACTCTACTCGCTGAGCCCTCTCTCCAGCCCCAGAAAATTTTGTCTGTGCAGTAAGAAGACTGCAACTCTTAACATAGAGTAATCTGGAATCTGAGTTGGCCTTGCATGATTTGAAGGTGCACACAGTGAAAATGCGTGTGCCGTATGTTCAGAGCCAAAGCTGTGGTGAAATCACATGGTAAAACAGAGACAGGCGCATCCAGAAACATGGATTCATTAGGCACTTGATTTTGAATTAGCTTTTGGTTGTGGCACAGTTAAGATCCTCCTACTATACTGAAGATTTTTGTGACTGTCACACTCAGTCATGTGACCCCCTATAGTGACTCACAGTGTGTAACCTGGATTTTTATAGAAATTTAACCCAACGTTCTGATTCTTCTTCCTCAGCATGGGAATGTTTGCCATCAGGGGCTCCTTGTTCTGCTTTGATCATTTAATCCCTGACATTGAATCCTCAGTGATACTGTTATTTCCATCTCACAGATGGGGAAACAGAGACACATTCACTCCAGGGTGCGTTGAGCCCACCAGAAATAAAATACGGTTGCTTACAAGAAAATACATATGCAAAAAAAAAAACCTTTAAAAACTAGTAATATAAGAACAACATGTTTAGGGTCAAGTAACAAAGGAAGGGTCCAATTATGCTGGAATATTTAAATAAGACTCTACAGACAAAAATAAAACTAGCCCTGAGCTTCTTGGCAGCAGATAGAGAAAGGCAAACAGTGTGGACATCAGTTCATCAGGAGGGAGAGATTTTTCTCAACTGCATAGATACTTGGTTTTTAAAATAACCTCTCCCGAGGGAGTAAATACACTCTCAGAGGGATTATTAGAAGGCAAAATAAGTTATAGAAAAGACTGAAATTGGTTAGATTAATATCTTTCCCTCTTCCCTTTTGCTTTGTATGTTGGTAATCATTTATCATGCAATTATGTATGCAAGGCTGTATCTAATGGTGCTGATGCTGTGAGAAATGCAAAGACATAGTGAACCTGGCCTTGGCGGTCAAGTGTCTTATGATCCAACTTAAAGATGAAGTGCAGGGTCCCAAAATGGAGGATAATTTAAGCAGAGATCTAGAACCACGTTTCCAAACCCCACTTCCAGGACTCACCCTGACAGGTGTTGTGTCCCTACACAGGTTGCTTTACCTCTCCACAGTCAGTTTCTCCCCTTAAACAAATAGGGCCCGTATTACCAGACGCAATTTTGAAAGATGGCCGTGTGATCAAATGGGTCAGTGAAACCTCGGTGGTCAGTCTAAGGGGCACAAGGACACAGCAAACGCCATAGAAGACATTCTGTGTGGTTTTCCAGTGCAAGGGTGAGATAACTTGAGCCCATGATAAAGCTGAGATCTTTAAGAGGTGACTGGAACATTAAGAAGGAAGAGCAGCTTCTTCATAGAGGTGGGCTAGCTGTTTCAGATATTTATGCTATGATTTGTAACTGTAGCAAATTTGCAGTTATAAAGTAGCAACAAAGATGATTTTATGGTTGGGGGCCACCACAATATGAGTTGTATTAAAGGGTTGTGGAGTTAGGAAGGTTGAGAACCACTGTGTTTGAGCAGCAGAAAATACACTAAGCTAAGACTAAGACATCATCAGGAAAGCAATGGCAGAGGAGAAAGGGGAGAGGGAGGGAGGGGGAGGGGGGAGGGAGGGAGAGAGGAGGAGGGAGGGAGAGAGGGGGAGGGAAGGGGAGGGAGGGAGGGAGGAGAGAGAGAGAGAGAGAGAGAGAGAGAGAGAGAGAGAGAGAGAGAGAGAGAGAGAGAGAGAGAGATATTCATGGTGTGGTGATATTTGAGGTCTCCAAGACCTCTGAGCATGGATATGGACTACCTTCTGCCCTCGTGACAGGCTTGCCATCTCTAAGGTTCGCATCTCTGTCATGATTGCAGTAGCCATTTCTACCTTCCCAGTGCATCTTTTTGGAGCAGCTTCTTTGAGTCAGTGGGATAGTAAAGTGAGCTTGTCATTCGCAGCTGAGGTAGGTTCCGTATCCAGTTTGAATCCGTTTACAACAATAATGCAGAGAAAACTTGCTTGCTTCTTTGAAACCAGCTCCAGTCCCATCCTTCTGTGCTTGAACAACAGACAATCAAGGAATCCATGCTGGGTCATTGTGAGAAGAAAGTGACTGTTCAAATCCCAGTGGCAAGGCTGTGGGCCCTGCAGTGTAGGAGGGCCCCCCAGCAAGGCATCATGGAGGAATTTGGCTTCTGCCTCTGGGACATCAAGGACCATGCTCTCATATCCATGTGAAGACGGTCAAAGTCAATGCCTAACAAGGTGCTTTGCTGTGACTCAGAAGGGAATAGATAATTAAGCAAGACCTCCAGGAGACAATGAGTGGCAGAGAGTGTGGTATATATGGGTGAGGAGAAGGCGGAGGGTGGTGGAGTCTGGAGGGGAAAGGAGACGGAAGAAGAGTGAACCTGGCATAGCAGTTCTCCATCATTACCAAGACAACAATATTCATCTTTTACCATAAATTGAACCCAAATGTACAAACTGTGACTGGAGGCCAGGGC
This sequence comes from Acomys minous, assembly GCF_964271855.1. Classification (NCBI taxonomy): domain Eukaryota; kingdom Metazoa; phylum Chordata; class Mammalia; order Rodentia; family Muridae; genus Acomys; species Acomys minous. The sequence goes on from NC_140494.1 coordinate 107,809,056, forward strand.
ACTTGCTCACTGCTTGCCATGAATATTAGTTACGTTTCTGTTGCCGTGATAGAACACCACTACCAAAAACAACTTCAGGAAAAAGAGTTTATCTCGGCTCAAGGTTCCAGAGGAGTGTGAGTCCTCCATCACAGCATGGTGGAGGCATTGTAGCAGGAGCAGGGATGTAAAAGAGCATTCCGTTAATGGCAAGCATGAAGTAGACATGACCTGGAAGCAGCTGAGACTACATTCTCAAAGCTCACCATGGTTGTTTGAATCAAAATGGGCCCAATAGGCTCATAGGGAGTGACACTGTTAGGAGGCGTGGCTTTGATGGAGTGGGTGTGGCTTCTATGGAGGAATTGTGTCACTGGGGGGTGGGGGGTGGGCTTTGAAGTTTCAGGAGCTCAAGCCAGGCCCAGTGTCTTTCTCTTCCTGTTGCCTGATATCTGGATGTAGGACCGAGTTAGTGGAGGAGGCAGGCTAGCAGGCTCCATGCTCTAGAGCATAATAGACCGAGGCGGGGAGAAATTCCATCTTATAAACCAACATATAAGCTCATTCAGATAAACGAATGAGGCAAAACCAACTCAGAATAAGAGTATAACAGACCTAGGCTGAGTCCGGAACCAAATGGAGGCACAGCCAGAATGGGTTCCGTCCTCCGGTCCTCCGACAGCTGAGAGAGCAGGATTGCCAGGATGCGTCTGGGTCTAGTCGCCAAAGGTGGACCTCGGGTGTGTGCCGGTGTAAAGGCATAGTAGAATTGCGGCCATCCAGAACGCCGCATCATCAGAGTAAGATGGGCAGGCAGTGCTTGGGGTGGGTCACGAGTGGCCGCTCAGGATGGATGCTGCAGGAACCTGGCCGGCTCCAGGCAGCCCTCTCCCACCCTCTGCAGTGCTGAGAGGAGATACTAGTTTTAATTTTATTCATGGTGCTTGTACTTGCTCTGCACTTCAGCTCCTCAGTGAATACTAATGCAACTCCAGATTGTTTTAAGTGAAGATCTGAGCAAGACACCCCCTTTCATCTTGTCAAGGGCTGTCATTTCCAACAGAGGGGTTCGGAGTTTCCTTTCTTAACAGATTCAATGCAAACTCCTCCCTCGGAAGAGCTGTGCGTGTGTCGCGGGCACTGGGCAACTGCGGAGTAGTTTCACGGAAAATGAAATCACCCTTGACCTCCTGCCCCTGCCGTGGCCACTGTCGATAGACAATTCTCCTGTTGGAGGATGGAAAGAATGAAGGAGGAAGAGGAGGCGGGAGGAGGAGGCTCGGAGGGCATCTCCTGGAAGGTAGCGAGAGCTGGGACTTTCTTGCAAGGTTGTTTTGATCATTTGAAATGTCGTTTCCATTATTTTCATAACCATGAGGCCTTTAAGGTTTGGGAGAATAGCTTCATGGCCATTTTAACCACTTCCTTAATTCCCATTGTTCCTTGTTCCGGTCCATTTTGCCTACAGCTCCCGTGATTAAAAGTGTTATTCATAGCTTTAACCTACTCAGAGCTCCTTAAAGGTTACAGCGTCTCTCTCTTGTTTCGTCCCTTTCCTCTTTTCTGACTTCCACCATTAGAATCTCTCCCACCCACCTCTTCTGCCTCCCTCTTACCCCGTCCAGCTGCAGAGGCTGAAGGCCACTTCTTCCTTCTAGGCTTAGCCCTGGCATGGGCTCTAAACCAATGACAGCTAATGGATTTGCTCATCTACCAATGAACACAGACTGATCAGGCTTGAGTACTGGGCTACCGCCCAACTACTTCCTTTCTGTCATAATCTGCATCAACCTTAGCCTTGTGTATACAGAGCTTTTTCTGACTGCTGTGCTGTGTCTGGGTCATAATGTAACACTTAAGAGCTAGATGTTTGGATTTCTTTGTTACCTTGCTGAAGCTACTTCATCCGAGTCCATCCCTCCATTGGTAAGATGAGGACAAGCACAGCACCTGCTTCACAAGCTTGTTGTGACTGAGAAGATGGATGTGACAGATGCCCATGGCTCCCAGCTCAAGGTTAGCTCAAGGGAGAAACCGTTCTAGTGCGTCTTAGTTGGTGTCGATTGGACAATAAATGAAATAGGCCAGGCTTAATATATGCATGGCTAGATAAAAGATTCGTTGTGGTTTGGCAGTCCCTTTCCTTCCTCAGACATAGCAAATAATAATATTAATGGTGGTGACGATGATGCAGAATCCACAAACAGTGTTTCTTTCCTGACCTAACACAATACAGCAAGTGGTAGAACGGCCCGCTGGCCTGCTGGTGTGATCCATCCAGTAGACACACTCCTTTGCCTCCTCTCTCACCTTCCTCTTGGGGGTGATGCTGTAGAGGGAGAGTAACATCTGCCCACGCTCTCTCCCTCTAGTTAGCCAGCTGCCCCTGCAGCTGAGCAATGTTCTGCCGCAATGGACCACAACATCATGTCTCCCAGGGGTCTCTGGCATGGGAAGGCCAGGGCTGACTAGACCATGAATGCTGAAGAGCACTGCTGGGTGGCTGCTGGCCAGAGTGGCCCATCTGTGAGGTTGGCCAGAAGGCAGGATATAGGAAGATGATTTCTTTGTTAAAAGAAAAGAAAAAAAAAAAAACAAAAACAAACCTCAGTGTGTGGACTGTGATAGTATGGGTGGCAATGAGTGGGGTCCTATTTTGCTGGTGGTTGTATCGTCCCATGCAGGGAGGGGATGAAATTTCCCTCAAAGATCTGGTCTTAGGGCTTGGGGAGATGGCTCAGGCAGAAAAGCTTGTCTTATAAGCACGAATATCTAAGTTTCATCCCCAAAACCCACAGAAGGAAGTTGGGCATGGTGGTACACACTTGTAATCCAAGCACTGGGGAAGCCCAGGTGGGTGGATCTCTGGGGGCACAGTGGGCAGCCAGTCTAATCGGTGAGCCCCAAATCTCAATGAGAGACCCCACCTCAAAACACAAGGTGGACAGCATCCAATGAAGCTACCTCAGTTGTCTTCTGGCACCCTCGTTTACCCTCACGTGTGTGTGTGTGTGTGTGTGTGTGTGTGTGTGTGTGTGTGCGCGCGCGCACGTGCGTACAGACAAATTCTTATTGTGCAGGTATAGTTGTATTCAGATAAGGACAATCTAGCATGTGTGTCATTTGCTCTCCTCCCACTTGCCACTGTCCTCCTTCTTCCTTGGCCTCCCGGTTGAGAGGTTGCTGTCACCCCGAGTTGGGGGCACAGATTTACTCCACAGCCATTCATATCTACACGGCTGTGTGGGCATATATGACTTTTGTGAGCTTCGTGCTTTGTTCGGTTTTTCCTTTCATCTGTTTCATATTTGCATACTTCAGAGGACCAGCCGTTCCTTTAGGCTTGCCATGAAGTGGCGCCTTCCTCCATCCACACCTCTAGCTCTCTCCGTTCAGAAACCACCACTTTCAAACCTCTTAGCCGATTCTTTTGATGGTTTCATATCTCCAAATACATTTCTCTTATTTTCACATTTCAGGTATAATCCACCTCCCCCCCCCCATCTCTTGTCTCTTTTGTAACATGGTTTTTTTTTTTATGTTCCGCAGGCTAGCATTGAACTGGGCTCAAATAATCCTTTTACCTCAGTTTCCTGAGTAGCTCCTATCACAGATACCCACCACCCTGCCAGCTTCACATCTCTAGACTCCCCTTCCACATGCCACCACAGAGAAAATACAAATTTGGTCCTTTGCTTCTCTACTGCACAGCCACACTGATACATTGTTTTTTACAATGTTGTAACTATTTGTAAGCCCACTCTTTCTAGTCTAACATGTTCCCTGAAGTTAATAGTTACTTTAATTGTTTATTTTTCCTCTTATTATCAGTAAATCTGCCTTAAATACTTCCTCAGCTTCAAGCATTTCCTCTCAATTGGTTTCAGCACATTAACTATTTAGTCTGTATCTGTTATGCACTGAATGTTTGCGCACACCCTCCAAGTGGGGTACACTGAAATCCTAAAACCTTAGGAAGCTGTGCAAGGACGAGGGGAGTTTGGGACACGATTAGGGTCTAAAAACAGGACCCTCGTGAGTGCAATTAGTACCCATATTTCTTTTCAATTCTTTGAGAATTTCATAGATGCATAAATACATTTTGATCATATCCGTGCCTCATGCCCCATCTCTTTTTTGGCCCTTTGCCCTCACATCTTCCTCCAGACTTCATACCTTCTCGTCTTCCTCCTCCTCCTCCTCCTCCTCCTCTTATTCCTTCATAATTCACTGAGTCTGATTAGTACTGTGTTTATGCTCATGAGTTTAGCACCATCCAAGGAGCATAAACAGTTCAGGGGCCACACCCTTGAACTCCATCAGTTCCGTAGCTAGGAGTGGGGCCTCATGTGACCCTCCCTCATCTGTGTCAGACCATGGATAGTTTAATCTGCTGCTCTTGTTTGTAGAAAGAACTCCAGAGAGTTTTCTTGCTCTGCTTCTGTCCCATGGAAAACACAGTAAGAAACAAGCAGCCTGCCATCTCAAAGAGGTCCCTCACCAGAACCCAGTGTGCCTACTCTCTGATCTTAGGCTTCCAGGCCCTAAAAATGAGAACTAAAATTGATGTTCAGAAGCCACTCAGTCGCTCCAGCATATCTCTTGTTGTCTAAATGAGCTAAGACAGGTCCATCACTTCAGTGAGTTAGGAGGTGGCACACTGGAGGATGAGGAGATCTCTAAGCAGACCAAATGTTTGCCCTGCAAGACCTGAATTTGATTTCCAGAAGTCATGTAAACAAATCAGGAGCAATGGTGCTGCCTTATAATTCCAGAAGGACCCCTGGGCTGTGTTGACCACCTACTCTAGCTTAATCAGCATATTCCAGGGCAAAAGAAATGTCCTACATCAATCAACAAGGTGGTCAACACTTGAGGAATGACATCGAAGGCTCACTTCTGGCCTCATGCACATCCTCTCCATTAGTCACCCTTGTCCTGCACTGTCTCCTCTCACAAGTCTCTCTAGAGAGCCTTTCAACATGCTTCTGCCTGGGCCAGTGGGTCTCTGGACCTGTACACCCCATTTGCTCATCTTCACCAACCTTCTTTGTTCTTGAATTCATTTTGATCAAGCCGTAGATGACTTGGAAGAACTACAGTGAAAGTGAACACAAGTTTGATTGGCACAGGCTTTTCATCTTCGACTTTTCTTTCTCAGTCATCCTGAGCATGCCCTTTGCTTTTCTTATATGCAACCCCAGAGGCCCAATGCTGTGTGAAGCCCCTGTCTCCGTGTTATTTTTTTTTTATTGTCTTGAGAGTGTACATACTCCAGCTGTCTTTAAAGAAGGTTCATAGTGGGGAATGCTTGATGCTCTTACAGAAGATCTGGGTTCAGTTCCCAGCACTCATGGCAGTTTACAGCCACCAGGAACTTCAGTTTCAGGGGATCCAGAATCCTCTACTGTCATTCATATGCACCAGGATTTACCCTGTGCACGCATATATATTCATGTATACAAAACAAAATAAACAAATCTTAAAAAAAGAAATAAAGTATATAGAATGAAGGTATTCATTAACTCATTAATACTCATTGAACATATGTTAAGAATTTTAGGAAGAGAGCATGCTGTACCTGTTCTGGGTGTCTGAAAGACACCCCAGCCTAATGATCTTGCTTTTGAGAATCTTCTAGTCCATCAGTGAAAGTCTGACGATGAAAATAAATGTAATGAATGAGGAAGTTACATTAGACAAGGAACACTCTCACAGGAAAAAGAAATTGGTAAGGAAAAGGGGAAAGGATAGGTTTTTCCTTAGCTGGAGCTTTGGAGCAAGAGTTCAGGTGAGATCCACTTACCTGACAACACCCTTGACTTGCATCGTGTCTAGACTTCCTCTGTACACGTTTAGAGCAATATGGATAATTTCACATTGCAAAAAGTTCTTCAGTTCTCATTTGCAAATGCTGCAAATATTCATCTTCTGAATTTCTGTGAAACTTGCAACCAGAAATTGGAATTCAAAGAGAAGTAAGGAAATGTATGCACAGTATATGAGAAGACATTATTTTCTTCTGAAAAATATCTATTGCATTCATGCTATGGCAAAGAAAGGACTTGACAAGTTAATTAATTTGCCTCAAGTGTTCCTGCGGCTCATATCCTGCCCACACTCCCAAACAGTGTCCCTTCTTGAGGTTGGCAGGAACCCAGCCCAGAGACCTTCCAGGCATTCAGACAGTTTCCTTATATTTCAAGGACGTGGGGGAGGAGATGGAGAAGTGTATTCTCCTGAGCCAAAATGGCATCACCACTGAGAGTAGACATTTATAGAGACAGTGGAGGCCAGCTTACAATGGGCAAACCCATTCAGACATTCGTCAATAGACTAATTATGATACATGGGGGTTGTAGAAACCGAAGAGACTGGTTAGAGGCCCTCCTAACCAGGAGCTTAGTAGGAAATTGGGAAGACTAGGGTATGGCTGGAGAAGGTGGCATGCAAGGACAGAAGAGGCAAATAGCAGATAGTTGTAATTTTGGGATGATTGGCTAACTGATGGATTCAGCAAGATAAAGGTCACAGATGTTCTTAAGCAGATTAGGTTTAGGAATTCAAGAGTCTTACAGGAACATTCAGGAGGAACTAGTGAGGGAAGCAAAGGAAGCTGACCCAACTCTGGCAATATCTTTATAAGGACTGAGATGATAACCACAGAGGCCGGGCTTTCTCTCTCTCTCTCTCTCTCTCTCTCTCTCTCTCTCTCTCTCTCTCTCTCTCTGTGTTGAAGAAGATAAAATAGGTTTGAACTCTAACTGGAAAATTATACCTTAAGTTTTGAAATTTTTTCCTTAACTATGATTTTTGTCTTAGTGATTTCTTCGTGTTTCCTGTCTTTATGGTTTCTGTTCTCTCCTTGTGAAACTCTAGTTTAGTTAGAATTTTTTTATTATTTTTCTAATTTTCTTATATTTTTTCTCTTATACTTTCTATTTGTCTTTGTGTTCTGATTTCCCAGCATCTTTTTTTTTTTCCTACTGATGTACAATGTTTTTTTCTTCTTGGTTTCTTTCTTGTGACATTCTGTTTTTATTTCATGAGTATTTATTTCTCTGAAGATTTTAGTGTTTGTTCTTTTTGAAGTACTTCTTTTACAAACTTGGTGTCTTTCCTTGTTTTTTGTTTGTTTGTTTGTTGTTGTTTGTTCTTTTTAATTCCTGTCACCTACAGCAAGTCTTTCCCTAAGCAGCCAGTGATCTTTGGTTGTCTGTTCATGTCTGAGACTAGGATGCTTAAAAAATTAAGTACTAGGGCTCATCTCATGTTGACAATGTCTTTCTGGGATGGCACGGGGTGCTCATTGTGTATTTTTGAGTGCCTTCTTTCCTGCTTGGTAAGTGAGTCCCTAGCTGCCAGCTTCATGGGACTCGAGTGGGGGAAAAGCCAGAGGTCAGCTCTCAATGGTCTGATATAAACTTTTATTTAATATTTGTGCTTTTGCTATGATGCTCTTATCTTCAATGTGTCTTTTTTAATGCTTTCCATAGAATAATTTCCCAGTTTACAGAGAAGGGTTGGATTTATGGCTACTGGAGTACAAACAGGATTCTGCTTTTTGAAGACGAACTCCCAGATGACCTTCTTCTAACCATCTTCATTTCCTTTTTCAAAACATTGCTTATGCTGCCCGGGGCTCTGAAGTGTAAACCAAGTTGCTTCATGGTTCTCCCTGGTGGCTGCTTATGAGTTAGAGCTTTGCCAGCTGCACAGTCAGGTGCCTTTTGGCTCTCTGCTCTCCTGCTTTTAGTGTTTTGTCACAGTGTTCTCTCTAGTACTTAGGGCTCAGAGTCCTTCCAGGGCTGGAGTGACATCTCAGGGGATAAAGCACTTGCCACATAAGCATAGTGGCTGTAGTTCAGGTCTCCAGCATCCATATGAAAGCCGGGAGAGTAAGTATGGCAGCCCACTTGTAACCCCAGTGACTGGGATGGAGAGACAGATCTCCTCAGAGCGAGTTGGCTAACTAGGATGGCTGACTTGACAAGCTGTGGGTTTATCATGAGGCCTTCCCTCAGTAAACACAGAGGAAAATGACTGGGGGAAACTCCTGATGTCAAATTTGCACCTCCAACATGTACCCAAATGCAAAGCTCATCCACATATTCTACACACGAGAACATCACACACACACACACACACACACACACACACACACACATCACAGACATACATGCACACACACACCACATACAAAGACATACACATGGAAAGAGAGAGACACACACAGACATACAAACACACAGACACATGCATTGCGTACACACACACACACACACCCCACAGACATACATGCACATGCGCGCGCACACACACACACACACCACATCACAAACCACACACATAGACATACACACTAAGACATAAATGCACACACATACATACATCTTCACCACAGAAAGAGAGAGATTAGGAGTCTTTTAGAGTAAAGATAAATGATAACCAAATACAGTGCCAGAATCTTTATTGGATTTGAGACTGGTCTGGGAGCAAATGGCTTTAAAGAAAAATGTTTGGATCAATTAGGAATTTAACAGTGGGCAGTAAGTTAAACAGTATGGTTACATCAATTCTAAGTCCCCTGGGCTTGAACATGGTGTTGTTATGTAGAGAAACAATCTTATTCTTAGAAGAAAAATGATAAAAATTTAGAGATGAAGTATCATGATATCTGTAACTTACTTGCAGATCATTAAGAAATATATAGGTGAAAAGCAGAGAATTGATCAGCCCAGAAGAGACCGCCCACGCGAATGCAAAAACCAGCCAAATGCCAGTCTCTGGTGAGTCCAAATCCAGTGTCGGGTATGCTGGTGTTAGTGTTGCAATTTTTCCATAAATTTCAGTTTTTTCAAAATAAAAACATGAAGAGAATATAAAAACCAAAAGCTGTTTACACATTAGTAAGTGAGTAAGAAACAAACTGTAAATACATTTTGACATGGCTCCTATGGATAGCTATGCACATTACTCCTATTATAAACAAGTGAGTGGCCGATGCTCACAGAAAGGAATGGTATAATGGAATGATGTTCAAAATGTTATTAAGAAAAAATGCAGAATTTTAGCTGGACATGGTGGTACACGCCTTTAATCCCAGCACTCTGGAGGCAAGCAGCTATCTGCGAGTTCAAGACCAACTTGAGTTCTTTTCAGGCAAAGAAAATAGTGAGACCTTGTCTCCAAAAAGTGCACATTTTAAATCAAGAAAATATGATTTCTTCATAGTCCTGATATTTTCATATCTCTGATTTCAGGTTTTTTTTTTTTTACAAAGTTTATCATTTGAGATTTCTCCTTAAAGGCAGAGGATTTGTCATAGACATTTAGCTTTGTCCTCTCACAAATTCCAGTTTTTGAAAAACAAGGTTATTTTGGGGATGATTTTGTGTGTGTGTGTGTGTGTGTGTGTGTGTGTGTGTCTTACCATTGCATCTTGAAAAATCAGGACATCTTTTCACAGTGCCTCATGATCTGGATTTGTATCATACTTTTTAAAAACGTGATATCTCTCTCTCTCTCTCTCTCTCTCTCTCTCTCTCTCTCTCTCTCTCTCTCTCTCTCTCTCTCTCTCGTGTGTGTGTGTGTGTGTGTGTGTGTGTGTGTGTGTGTGTGCCTATGTCTCTCTGTCTGCCTTTGTCAAGAAGAGAAGATGTGGGGCCTCTCACAAGCCACACCAGGAGTTCCGTGACCATTGATCTTTCCATCATCAGTGAAGCAAACTTTGGTGACTTAGATATGGTAGGTTCTTCTAGACGGTCTTGTCACCTCAGAGGTAAGTTGGAGGTGAGGGAGAGGTGACACTTGGAAATCATGTGGCTATCCTGCTCCCCAGCAATCTTCAACCCAAGGGTTTTAGTATCCATTGGTTATCCTTGTCCAAAGCAATTATCATAATCTAATTCTGTCATTTTTCTGTCCTTATTAGATGGCTTTCTCTGGAAATGAAGAATTTTCTTCTCTTTGTATCCCCCTCCTTTTCTCTCTCTGAGCATCACTATGATTTTATGGATTTTTTTGTTCAATATTATAGCTCATTACCTTCAGTAGTAATTTTGATGCTCAAATTGTCCAACGTTTTTCTAATTAGAGCCCTTTCAAACTGACTCCTTTGTCTTTTGGATACATCCCCTTTCTGTCTCCTAGTCTCCTTTTCTGTCTAGCGGAGAAAATATTCTAAGCTTACTTTGTACTTTCTCAGCCTCAGATCTGGAGTCAGCCATTTCTTTTGGGAGTCCCAGTTTTTCTTTCAGTGAGGTCTGGTAATTAGAAATCGCGTACTGGACATTGACTTTGACTGTATGTCACCTTTTGTGCAAGGGAGAAGAAATCATGCATCATACGTGGATGCATGCCTGCTTATTTTGCAAAGAAGAACCAGATGAGAGTAAACAATAAACAAGCAGAAATAGTTATTGATGGGTTGTAAGTGGGAACGGAAAGGAGGAATGACAACAGAAAGGAAGCTTCTAAGTGACACCATTTCACGTGTTTATATGTCAGTGTCTGTTCACCTCACTGAGCAACCTGTCCCCCAAAGCCTCCTTCTATCTAGTCATTTACCTATTTCCTAAATAGTGTTTGTTTCAGTTTTATGAAAGGGTGAGGTTTCTTTGCTTTTCTTTCTGTTTAAGACTCTCAGCACACATGCTGCACCGTGTGGAATGTCGGATGCTGCGTTCAGAGGCCACGTCAAAGCTTCCCTCTGTGTCGGTTCTCACATTACTGATTTGGCACAAGTTGGGTTCATTTGTTCCTCCTTGTGCTCAGCGTTAGCATTCGCCTTTTCACTTTACAGCTGGAGTTTACCTTTTGAATCAGTAAAGGGATGGCGTGGCTCAACAGTTAAAGCCATACGAGACTTAAGGAAGTCTCACTCCTCCTCCCATTTCTCCCTCCTACTCCTGTGTACATCCTATTGATGCTGGCTTCTCTCTTATTTCTCCTTTATCTTTCCATGTTATTTGTTTTCACAAAACCAAGCCTTTTTTTTTCTTACACAAAAGCAACAGTCTACCATTCCCTCATGATATGAAAGCAGAGGGTGATAGTACTAAGGATGGAAAGGTTTAAGTTGCTACAGGAGGTGGAAAGATATGGGAGAAAAAGGGGGGGGTCATGTGGGTTCATGGAAAGCCTTATGGAAACCCATGACTCTATAAGCCAATTTAAAAAAAAATAAAGGATTTTGAACAGAAATCCCCCCTGAATGGATGAATATGCCAATCTCACAAGCCAGTGCTTATCAAATGAGATTCCCAAGGCTAGAGGCCTTCAAAATTATACTGGTCACTGCCATTGCTCTTGCTTGCCCTCCTGAGCCAGATAGACCTATTGCTTCAGACATCCTTCAGTTATAGGATATGTAGAAATTACACTGGACCTGGTCTGCAATTTTCTTCCCTACTGGCTAGCTTTTGTAGTTCCAGAAGGTGTGATGCAGGCTACTGAGGGGGAAAATGCCACCACTGCTTCTACTCAACGGTGGAACACGCATGCTACAATATGAATCTGGCAGACAAAATGTGCCCCACTGGAGCAATAGTGGCACAAATGTTACGGCAACGGCCAGCCACTGTCTGATTAGAGTTGAGACCTGCCCCCACAGAAGGGAACTCATTACTGGTACTGTAAATCTAGCTAAAAGCTCATGGCTGGGGAAGTCATAGGCCCTAGGAAGGAACCTATTTCTGTTGTTTTGCAAATGGACATTATATCAAATGGCCTTCTAAACATTTGTGCTTATAGCCATAGATTGGCATGGCTCTCAGCCTTGGTCAGAGAATCTTCTCCGCCCCACCCCCATGCCACCCCCTACGGGTGGCAGCTAATGTATAGACACACAATTGCATAAAGTACTGAGAGCAAGTGACTGTTGAGGATATCTATATTGTCACAGTATGAGTCCTGCGGGGGACTCATGTGGCCTTCCCTCTAGCTCAGATGCTATCAGTAGTTAACAGCTGCTAGGGGACGAACAAGCATTTTTCTTCAGGGGTGTAGCTACTGATAAGTTGACCATGAGCCAGTAAATAGCCCCACACCCGTGAACATGTAAGAATCCCCAATGAAACTCAGTGGGCATATATATATATATATATATATATATATATATATATATATATATATATATATATATATAGAGAGAGAGAGAGAGAGAGAGAGAGAGAGAGAGAGAGAGAAGACATGAAAGTAGGAAGGAGACATGGGGGGAGGAATTACAGAGGGAGTGGGAGGAGATGAGAGGGGTGGGGCTGGTCAAGGCCACAGCTTTGATCTTACCATGGGTGGCCTGTGGATGTCTGTGAGTTCAAGGTCAGTCTGGTCTATATAGCAAGTTCCAGAACATCCAGGCCTACATGGAGAGACTCTCTCTCAAAACAAAACAATGAAGGAAGGAAGGAAGGAAGGAAGGGAAAAAGGATAGAACTGTGAATGAATAGGATCAAAATATGTTATATACATATATTTGGGGGGTTAATTTTTTATTTATTTGTTTATTCATTTTACATCCTGGTCCTAGCCCCTCCCTTCTCTCCTCCCAGTCCCATCCTTCCCCCCACTTCCCCCATCACCCCTCTGCTCCTCAGAAAAGGGGAACACTCCCTATCTACCCACTCCAGCTCACCAAGTCACATGAGGACTGAGCTTGTCCTCTTCCCCTGTGGCCTGGCAAGGCAGTCCCACCAAGAGGATGTGATCAAAAAGCAGGCAACAAAGTCCATGTATTAAATTGTCTAATAAATAAAAATCCTTTTAAAAATAAAATCTCTGCATGCTGTCAAAACAGCCTCTACTGTATATACAATGTAATTCTAGTTTGAAAAAAATTACCTTGGGATCTCTGTGTCCGGGGAGACTACACTTTGATTTTTTTTTTCCTCCTATCCCTTTGTGGTTTTGAAAGACAGAGAGAAACAGGCATTTTGAATATAGCCAGAGTTCTCTTCTCTTTAATAAGGACTTCTCTTGAGAAATAATATCTCACCACTGACTAAATTGGGCATGGAACATTTAACTCAGCCCTTTACTAGACCAGCTGTCTCACCCAAAGCGCTCTCTCTCCCTCTCTTTCTCTCTCTGTCTCTCTGTCTCTGTCTCTGTCTCTCTGTCTCTGTCTGTCTGTCTGTCTGTCTGTCTGTCTCTGTCTCTCTGTCTCTGTCTGTCTGTCTGTCTCTCTCTCTCCTCTCTCTCTCTCTCTCTCTCTCTCTGTGTGTGTGTGTATGTGTGTGTGTGTGTGTGTGTGTATGTGTGTGTGTGTGTGTGTGTGTGTGTGTGTCCAGCTGAGAGGAACTTAGAAGGCTCACACCCAGCCCCCTGCCACCTGAGACCCGGGCTCAATAAGAGAATGAGATGAAGATGGCGGACCAGTTCAGATCCCTGCACATGCCATGACCGCCTAGCCATGGCTTTTGCGACACAACAAGGAAATGCAAGATAAAGAGTTGAATCCTCAGACCTTGTTTGAGGGAATCTCAAATACAACGGAGAGCCAAACAAGAGAAGGCCAGCGGAAGCTGGAGTCTCCGACAAACTGCACGCAATGAGTCGTCCCTTGGATTTTCCCCCTAGAGTTGCACATCAGTCACTAGCCGGTGTCATGGCTTCCACCCAGAGTAGGCTTCAGTCACTTGCATTCTCTCCTCCCAAGACTTTGGGATTGTGTTTTGTTCTGACATTGGTTTTTTGATGGACCTAAGGTGGGGTGGTTTTGGGTTTTTTCCACTTGTTTTCTTCTGAGAGTGTGCCCCAAGATCCATGACGCCCAAGTGTCAGACTGGAGAGGAAGAGTTCACTTGCATCCTGACGGTGAGTTTTGGAGCATCAAGGGTGTGTGTGTGTGTGTGTGTGTGTGTGTGTGTGTGTGTGTGTGTGTGTCTTATTTTATTCCATGCCACTGAGGCGCTCAGTTGGGTTGTAGTATTTTGCACTCTTACAAGCGATGTGTGAGAATACTGTTCTAACAGACTGTTGTCAAGCTTTTGAATTCCTGGCAGTCTGATGGTGAGAACGGGTGTCTTAATTTAGCTCTATTTTGCACTTCTCTGGTTATGAGTAAAATTAGTCATTTTCTCATTTAAAAGACATTTGTATAAGTTTCCCTGTTGACTTTGTTTATACTTCTTGCTCCATTCTCCACCTTTTTTTTTAAACAAGGGTTTTCCTGTTTTTCTTCACAACTAAAGATCCTTCTATACACATGAATTGTCCCTTTATATGTCAGATATTCTGCATATATCTAGTTTGTCACTTGCTTACTAATTTCTTTGTTGTGGCTATGCAAAATTTTCTTGTGCATGTCTTTAATTTAGCTAGATTCTGAGTCATAGATAGATTTTGTTTTTTGTAAGTTTTAAAGAATTCTCTCTTGTTTTCTCTCAGTGCTCAGGTAGCTTAAATTTAGATCTTTGATGCATTTAGTGTTGTTCCATTGATTATTGTTTTGTGGGATGGAGTATATTTGTGAGTGTAACTATAGATATAGATGCACATATTTATTCACAAATGATGTTTCCTATTGTCATTTCTTTTTCAAAAATCTTTATTTTACCCCAAATAATTTGAGATATAATTGTTTCACATACTACTTCTTCAAATGCGTTTGGGCTAATGCCTTTATTTTCTATGACCTTTCCACTCATGCTGTATTTCATAATATTTAGTAGTGCTTCTATGATACATTTCATTTTCTGATATGTCTAGTCTGCCCTCATTTTTTCCTGTGTATTCAGGTTTTTTCCTTGGATCTTAGTTTGTTGGGTTGTTGTTTTGTTTTGCAAAACAGGGTTTCTCTGTGTAGCCCTAGCTGTCTTTGGAACTCACTCTGTAGACCAGGCTCATCTTGATCTCTCAGGGACTCACCTGCCTCTTCCTCCCTAGTGCTGGGATTAAAGTGGTACATCACTAGCAGCCTGCAGCATCTTAGTTATTCTTAAATTTATATATTGGGCAGAAACTTGTCTAATCCAAGAGAACAAAATGAAGTTACTCATTGGAATCCTATTTGACATACACCAACCCTGGGACAGCTAGCATGGTTAAACTTGCATTAGTTTCCTGTTGATGCTGTAACCAATGACCCCAGATGTAGTATTTTGGAACAACATAAATCCAGGCAGATGTGGGAGCATACACAAGTCATCTCAGCATTTAGAAGGTATAGGCAGGAATATATGAGTTCAAGGGCCGCCCAGGCTATATATACTG
Source organism: Acomys minous (assembly GCF_964271855.1). Classification (NCBI taxonomy): domain Eukaryota; kingdom Metazoa; phylum Chordata; class Mammalia; order Rodentia; family Muridae; genus Acomys; species Acomys minous. The sequence goes on from NC_140494.1 coordinate 107,824,248, forward strand.
AGTTTGAGACAAGTCTACAGTACATAGGAGACCTTACCTAATAAACCCCAAACCTAGAACTGTACATTCCTAGTTTTTAAACTCATAGTCATAATGTTTTATTCTCAGAATGTGGATTCTGTCAGCCCAACCCATGCATACACCTTAGCACTCAAGGGCAGAGGACATCAACACTGATGGGGCCCCTCCTCACCTGCCCATGATTCCCACCCAAGAGACCAGAAGGGTCCTAAACAGTTCATCAGTGACATCCCGTTTTGTTTGTATATTGTTGTCTCAAATTTCTCCATGTTTTCTAGGTAATGTTTGAACATATTTAAGAGCATTATGTCAAAGTCATTGTCTGTTAAATCTACACTTTCCAGGCACAATTTCCAACAATGTACATCTTCCTTTCACCAGGCCACAATTCCTGTTTGTTTCTTGCTTTGGGTGTTTTTGTTTTGCTTGTTTTTGAACCTCAGATAGTTGATCTGATAATGTGGTGATGCTGAAAATGAGATTCTTTCTCTCCCAGAGGGTTTTCAGTTTCTAAAAAAGTTGGCTTATTTCGTAGTTTTGATCGTTGTAATTTCTCTCCGCACCAGGGATAAGCTAAAGATGTAAAGTTACACTCATGACAGGTTCTTGTGGAGTCTTATTTTTCCCCAGGCAAACGTAATCATCACTCTGTGTGTGTGTGTGTGTGTGTGTGTGTGTGTGTGTGTGTGTGTGTGTGTGTGTGTGTGTGTGTGTGTATTACTCAGAATTGAACCTCGGGCAAGCATGTGCTCTGTCACAGTTACGCTCTTAGCTAACAATGGCTCATTTTCCTTGTATGTGGGGTTAGATTTTAACCTTACTGTGTGTCTCCCAAGAACCAAAAAGAAAAGAAGGAAGAAAAGACAGTGCCCCGTTAACCCTTCCAGAAGTCTTTTCACACAGAGTGGAGAACGGTTGAGGCAATGAATGACACAGCCACTTGCACTTCTGTACTCAGAAGCAACATTCAGCAGCGAAAAGCTCAGGTTCCTGGTATTGGGCAGGGTCCTTGGTGCCTACCATGGTACTCACAGGCTCTGCATTGATTTCTCTAGGGACACGTGTCTGGCTTCTTGATGTCACTATGCAAGTAGAACACAGGTAGTTACTATGGTAATAAGTGCTAAAACTGGCTGAAGTTAACCCAACTTTTACCATCCAACTCCTCTCATGGTGGCTATGAACCTATAATGGGCCTCTCCGGTCCAAAATAGTTAACACAGGCAGATTTCACCAGGACCACCCAGGTGAGGAGAGGGATTCCTGGGGCAGCTCTGGCCACTCCTTTCCTCTGCTTCATGCCTCACTGATTCGATTAGGAAGTGGGTCTTCTATTACATTGATTTCTGTTCTACGCAGCAGTGGTTTCATTTATTTATTACTTCTACCACTCTCTATTTTACATCTCAATAATTTCTGGATTTATCATTTTTTTCATTTTTTATTAATTCTTCTTACTAATGCATTGTTTTTTGTTTTGTTGTTGTTGTTGTTTTCTTCTTATGTTGGGAATTCCATGTATTATTATTCCTAATTTTAAAAACCTTAAACTGAATTTGTGTGTGTGTGTGTGTGTGTAAAGTAGACAAATTTGTAAGACTGAAAATGGACAAACACTGGTAGCCAAAACGTGCATCAAGAGCTAGCGCCACAGAAGTACCCTGCTATCAAATCCCCCCCATTCTACTTATACTATTAAAAGCTAGTTTTACCTACTTTCTTCATAAATAAAGGGATATATATAGTCTGATTTTTTTTCTCTTTTGACAAAAATTATGTCTGGGAGCTGACTGTAGAGTCAGGCCCTTGGGACTGTGTAATACTCTCCTTTATGAATATATGCTATTCTTTATGTTTGTATCTGTGACAACACATTAGTTACTTTTGCACAGCTGTGACCACAAGATCCAAGAGAACTTGAAGAGCACGTTTATTTTGCTCATGTACCAGAGGGATTGCACCATGGTCACTGGACTCCAGGCATTTGGACAAATCATCATCATGGTGGGACAATGTGGCAAGGGAGCTTATTTACCTCTTGGCTGGCCAGAAGGAAAGAATGGGGAGGGTCCTGGCTGCCTCCTAGACACCCACCTTCTAAAGCCTCCCCTACCTTCCAGAATAATGCCACCAGCTTGGAACCAAGCCTTCATTAAAGGATCCTGCATGGGGGACATTTCACATTCAAACTACAACAACAAGTGTGCCTTTTGGACGTGTCCCCAGGTCCTGATGCAGAGGTCCCCTACACCTTGTGATTTCCTGACTGACAGCCTCTGCTTGAGTCCTGAGTCTGAAGAAATTTCTTGAATAGTTTGTTCTGAGGAGGAGATGATTCTTGGTGGCTCCAGAAGAGCTTCAGAGTGGAGCTGTTAACAGGAAGCCCTAGGCATGATTGGAACCTTAGAATTTAGCTCTACTTCCTCCCGAACTCTATGGAGTAGAGAAAACCTGGCGACTGTTAATCATTGAGCATGCCTGGGTGATAAAGTCTTGGGAAAAGTCCTTAAACTGCCAAGGTTGGACAGCTTCCCAACTGAGCACACTCACCTGATGGAGGGTGGTTACAAATCTGCCCTCATCTTTCGGCGTTTCATCTAATATTTGTTATTCTCAACACTTAGTTCTCTGAATTTTCAGCTAGCCACTCTGAAGGGTATAGCTTGCTGCTCACAGTCTCTTCCCATCCCTTTCCCCATTTATTGAAAATAGAATTTTCCATACAATGTATTCTGATTACAACTCCCTCTCCCCTTACTTTTTCCATTTCCTCCCCACCTCCTCTCCTATCCAGAGCCACACTCTTCTGCCTCTCACTAGAAAACCACCAGGAATCTAAAGAACAGTAATAAAATAAAATAAGATAAATAAAAACCAAACAAATCCGAATATGACAAAACAACCAAACAAGAATAAGAGCCAAAGAAACACATATAGATGCAGAGGCACACATATTTGCACACACAGGAATCACATAAGAATCCCAAACCAGAAGCCACAATATATATGCAAAGGACCTGTAAAGTAAAAAAAAAAAAAAAAAAAAAAAGCTGACTTAACACGAGGCAAAGAACTTTCAAAGATGCCATGTGTTTGTTTTGTGCTGGCCATCCACTGCTGAACATGTGGCCTGCTCTTGTTAGTGGTTTGTTTCCTCAGTGAAATTCCCTTGAAGAAAACCAAATTTTCATTTGCAGATGGCTATCAACTGGAGACAGTTTCTGGGTTAGGCATGGGGGCACGTGCCCAACTTCTTCTTTTTGGATCTGGGACCCCACCTGGTGCAGACCTGTGCAGGCCTTGTGTATGCTGCCACAGTCTCTGTGAGTTCGTATGTGTGCCAGCCCTGTTATTCTAGAAGGCCTTGCTTTCTTGGTGTCCTTCATCTCCTGAAACTCGTAGATGTTTTCTGCCTTCCCTTCTGCAGGACTCCCTGAGTCCCGAGGGGAGGGGTTTAATGGAGACATCCCTTTTAGGGCTGAGTGGTCCCAGGTCTCTCATTCTCAGCATATTCTCTGACTGTGGGTCTCTGTATTTGTCTCCATCCACTGCAGGAGACAGCTTCTCTGATGACGGCTGAGCAAGGCACAGACCTAAGTATAGAAGAATGTCACTAGGAGTCATTTTATGGCTGCATTCCTCCAGTAGAACAGTAGTATTTGGGTTTAAGCCTAGGTCGCTGGGCTATCAGGTTGTTGGCCACCCAAACAGCATTGGGTGTGGGTACCGTCTCATAGAATGGGATTTAACTCAAATCAGGTATTGGTTGGTTACAACAACAAGCTTTGTGCCAATATTGCACCAGCCATCTTGCAGGCAGATGACTCTTCTAGATTGAAGGGCTTGTGTTTACTTTTCTCCTTGGTACCTTCCAGTACCATGAACAATCCTATTCTGTATGGGTGAAGGCTCTTGGTAGGAGCCAACATAACTTCTCCATGATCAATGAGTTGTGTAGGGTTCTCTTCAGCAATGGGCCTTGAAGTCAGCTTGTGGAGAGCCACCAATAGCCTTGGCAATAGCCTGTGTTGTTTGGGGGTTCCCATGGAACCTCTTTGTCCAAGAACTCAATTAGGTGCAACCCATTCCCAGTACTGGGAAGCTTCGTTTGGCAATGAGAGATGCCCACTTGGGTGCTGCATCCTCCACAATCTGGTGATTTAATTTAGAAAGCCTCCATATATGAATATGCTATAGGACATTTCTACTGTATTTGGTCTCCGTACACCCCTGCAAGTGGCCCTTAGTTTTAGCTCTTCCTCCCAGCATTCCCTCCCTCAGAGCCCTCTTTCCTCCCTCTCTCGTCCCATTCCAATCCCTCCATCCACCTATAACTACCTCTTCTGTTTCGTATTCCTAATTATTCCTAATTAATTTCCACCACCCACCTCCACCTCCAGACCTTTACTCCCTGACTAACCTCTGTGACTATACATATTGTAGCTTGCTTATCAAATAGCCCAGGCTGTCATCTCTTAGAGTTTGTAGAACACTTCCCAAACCCTTCTGGCTTCTGGTGTCTCCGCTGAAAAGTCAGTTCTTATTCATATATGTCCACTTTATATGCCATTTGGTATCTTTCCCCTTGCAGCTTTTTAATATTATTTCTTTGCTCTATATGTTTAGTATTTTGATTATTATGTGATGAGGGGAATTTCTTTTTTGTGTGTGAATTTTATATATTTATTCACTTTACATCCTGATTACAGCCCCCTCCCTCCTCTCCTCCCAGTCCTATTGTTCCATCCTCTTCCCCTTCCCCGTCTCCTTCTCAGAAAAGGGGAGCCCCTTCTTGCCCCATACCAACCCACCCCAGCACAGCAAGTCACACCAGGACTAAGAGCATCCTCTTCCACTGAGGCCAGACAGGGCAGCCCAGCTAGGGGAAAGTGGTCCAAAATTAGGCAACAGAGTCCATTTCAGAGACATCCTCTGCTCCATTTGCTAGGGGACCCACATGAAGACCAAGATGCCCATCAGCTAGATACACACATGAGGATGCTTGCTCTCTGGTTGGTGCTTCAGTCTCTGATTTATCTCTCCTCGTTTTTTGTTGTTGTTGTTGTTGTTGTTGTTTTGTTTTTTTGTTTTTTGTTTTTAATATATGTCTGATGGATCAGCAATCGTTTTTCACTTGTGTCCAGTCTGCTGTTAATCCTGTCATACTTTCTGATACTGTATTTTTATTTCCAGTGCTTTTATTTGATACTACTTTGTAGTTTTATGTTCTCATGTTATATTCCATCACTTCTGCCACATTTTTTTTTTTGAGACTGGTTCTTTCTATGCAGTCCTGGAACTAACTATGTAGACTAGGCTGGCCTTGAACTTACAGAGATCCACCTGCCTCTACCGGAACTAACTATGTAGACTAGGCTGGCCTTGAACTTACAAAGATCCTCCTGCCTCTACCTCTCTGCCTTTCAAATGCTGGGATTAAAGGCATGCGACACTGTGTGGGCCATTTCATCCATCTCATTTATCCTTTACACCAGGACTTTTATCACAGTCATTTAACAGACTGTCCTTGAGGTCATCTCCACATCTGCTCCTATTTACTGTTTCCTTTTTTGACCACACGTGTCAATTTTCCTTCTTTTGTATGGGAGAGAGATTTTTAAATATATAATATAGAATTTTATTTCATTAATCTTTTAGAATACAGAATGTTAAATCTGAGTATATTTTAAATGAAAATAGAATTACATCATTTCCTCCTTTTCCCTTTCTTCCTCCTAATCACTCTAATGGGCCCTCCCTCCTGCTCCCTATTGAAATCATGGCCTCTTGGTCTTTAGTTGTTATTAGTATCATAAGACACACACACACACACACACACACACACACACACACACACACACACACACACCTAAATATATAAATATAGCCTGCTCAGTCCATTTAGTGTTATTTGTATGTGTATGATTTCAGGGCTCAGCATTTGACATTATATATGAATTTAAAGTTATTTTTATTAACCACGCGGTGGTGGCACACACCTTTAGTATTTGCACTCAGGAGGTAGTAGCAGGCAGATCTCTGTGAGCTCTAGGCCATCCTGGTCTACAGAGTTAGTTCTAGGACAGCCAAGGCTACACATAGAAACCCTTTGTCAAAACAAAAACAAAAAAAAATGTTTTATTGCATAAAAAGGAGGGACTGCGGTAAATACCATTTGTTTTCAGCAATGATGTGGGCACAGGCTCACCTCGGGAAATGTCTCCTTGCGCAAATCCAACCATTTAGCCTCTCAGTTGTTACTGAGGATGTGATGTAGGTTTTGCCCAGTCACTGCTCAAGCTGGCGGTAGACCTTGATACTTTGCCACAGACAAAATTGCTGGTTTTTAAATCTTGTATAAGTTATGTATCTGGATCATGGAAGCCTCCACCCAGACTTCAAAGGAAGGCCTGAGAGACCAGGCAAACTGTAGCAGTATAGTATTCTCTACGCAGATTCCTGCCTGAGTTCTGGCTGTAGCTGTGAGAGCGATACCTAAGCTACAGTGGAGATCCAAACATATTGGGGATGCCTGGGACATGGAACACCTGCTGAGGGAAGCTGAGGGTTCTCTGGATTTTCCTTAGAGTTTTGGTTATTGTACATCGGTGGATTTCTCTTCTTTATGTGGGTTTGAGAGCAGTGATGGTAGCAATACATCTCTTTTCCCTAAGTTTTGTGGAGTTTATTTCATTTAAGTTTTCTGGGAACTCCCTCTTGATGGGTCTCTTTCTTTTGTTATTTTTTTGTTCATTTATTTGTCTTGTTTTTTACCCATGCCTTTGCAGACTATGTGGACAGTGTTGATATAGTTGGGCCAAGAGTGAAACTCTTGCAAAACTCTAGCTGGGAGTGTAAAAAAAAAAATCATAATTTTCTAGGCCTTTTGTTTCCTAGCTTTAAACATTTGTTTTCAAATGTTCAAGCCAAAAAACTTCTTAGGAGACATATTAAAGTGTTTTAAATTTAGATAAAACATGGATTCCGGAATGCAGAGTGAATACATTTATTTTTATGTAAATCAAAAATGATCTAAAACCAAATGTAAAATGATCTCAAAGGAATAAAATGATGAATAGCCAATTCCTAACACACACACACACACACACACACCACCCTCACAGATAAAGCACAGAGTTGAAGGAGTCCACTAACAAGAGAAGGCTCTGGAACCACCTGGGCCTCCATGCACACCTGTGAAGGACTGTGTAGATTAGGAAAGCCTTTGGGCAGGGTTGTGAGGGTTGATATTCCTCAGCATTATTGAGGTGGGCAGCCCCACCCTAACGGTGGGCAGCACCATTCCATAGGCTTGGATTTTAGATTGTAGGAAAAGGAGCCTCGAGCCAAGCACAGGTGTTCACGACTCTGTGCCTGTGGATACAACATGACCAGCTCTTTTAAGCTTGTGGCATCTTGATTTCTTCGCCACCATACCCTTGGTCTGTAAGACAAAAACAAACCCTCCTTCGAGCTCCTACACCCTGCCCTCTCCTTCCTTTGTTTTCAGCCCACCTAAAGAGAAGATTATAACATAAACATAGATTCAAGCCAAACAAACAAGCCCAACGTGGGCTCCTTTCTAAACAAATACCAGAGAGGAGGGTAATTGGTGTGTGGGTACCCTACAGTAAAATGTTTCACACTGTGGTATTTAAAGTCTCCTCCATAATAACCTTGTTCAATAGTTCCTTGTCCGTTCTCCTTAGAATTGAGGCTACTATCCTCATAGCTGGGCTCTTCCAACTATAATATTTTAAATAGAAAAAGGGTTTTGTTGTTATTTTTGGTTTTATTTTTGCCTTTCTGTTTCTTTCTGCTTAACAAGTTATTCCAAGATTCAGTGGCTTTGAATAATAACTTACAGTTATTGCTTGTGGTTCTCCAGTTGCCTGGTAATTAATTACTTTCGCCTCGCTCTGACCAAAATATCCAAGAGAAACCACTCAGAGAGGAGAGGTTTATTTGGGGTCAGAGTTTCAGAGTGTTCCAGTCCATCATGGTAGAACTCACAGCAACAGAGCATGTGGCAGAGGCATTGCAGGCCTCAACGGACCAGGCAGCAGTGTGTAACCAGAGTCAGGAGGGAGAGGTGACCTTCTAAGGCACATTCTCTTGGCCCACCTTCCTCAGTATTACCCTGCCTCTAAAAGTTTCCACAGTCTCTCAGATAGCACCAGAAGCTGAGGAACAAGTCGTCAGACTATGATCCTGTGGGGGACACTTCAGATTCAAATTGTGACACTTGGGTGGGTCTCACGTGGATGTCTAATGGGCCTGAGGTCATATGATGCTCAGCCATGCTGAGAGTCCCATAGACTCCTTGTTCAAAGTCTGGTGACTTACTCCTCCTGGGTCTGTTGGATCATGATGGTCACAGAGTTGCCATACTCGTTGCTTTGAGACTTATTTCCAAGAGAAAGATAGCAGATGTCCTAGTTTTGTTTAACTTTAACTTGGTGCAACCAAGATCCTCCTGAGAAAAGGAGTCTGAAAAAATGCCCCCGCTAGATTGGTCTGTAGGCACACCTGGGGTGCATTTCCTTGATTGATGATTGATGTGGGAGGTCCCACCACTGGGCTGATGGGCCTGTGCACTATAAGAAAGCAGGCAGAGCAAGGCATGGGGAGCAAGTCAGTAAGCAGTATTCTTTCATGGGTTCTGATTCCAGGTTTGTGCCCTGAGATTATGCGCTGGCTTCCCTCATAACCTAGAAAGTGAAATAAACCCTCTCCTCCCCAACTTGCTTTTGGTTAAAGCATTGTATCACAATACAAACCCTAGTCTTGGTGCCAATTGATGAAAGAGACCTGCCAACCGTAACACCATTCCCTGGGCAGGTGGTCCTGGGGTGTATAAGAAAGCTAGCTAAATGCTAAGCGTGATTCTGCAAGTGAGGGAGCCAGCGACGAGCAGCATTCTTCCATAGTTTCTGTTTTAGATCCTGCTTGACTTCCTGTCAATGATGGACTGTTACCTCCAAGCGTAACCCAGAAAAACCCTTTCTTCCTGTGGTGGTTTAAATGAGAATGGCCCCTTTAGCCTCAGATATTTGAGTATTTGGTTCCTAGTGAGTGGAATTGTTTGGGAAAGTTTAGGGGGGGTGTGGCTTTGTTGGGGTGGGCGTGGCTTTGTTGGGGTGGGCGTGGCCTTGATGAGGAGGTATGCCACTGGGGATGGGCTTTGAGCTTTCAAAAGTCCCATGCCAGGCCCCATCTCTTTCTCTCTGCTTGCAACTTATGGGTCAGATGTGAGCTCTTAGCTGCTGCTTCAGGAACATGCCTGCCTACCCGCATACACACTCACTCCCCATGATCACGGACTGACCCTCTGAAACTGTAAGCACGTCCTCTTTTCATAAGCTGCCTTCGTCACAGCCACAGAACAGTAACTAAGACACCTCCTCACCTGGTTCCTAGTTAGAGTACTTGACCACAGCAACAACGGAAATTGGAACGAAAAGCCAAGCCAGGAAATGGGCTAACCCAGGAAATGGCATGTGAACCTTACTGCATCAGATTTTTCTGCTTTTCCAGATTCAGAAGCCCAGAGACAGACTCTGTCCATCCCTACCCACCCACCCAGGAGAAATCAGATGACCTTGGCAAAGAACATGTGGGGTACGAGATAACATTCCAGACACCTCTAGAACACATTAATTACTAGAAACCCTTGAGAAAACATGCAAGACAAGAAACAGCAAGATAAAGCCAATAGGAAAACAGAGTGGAGGAAATGAAGATAATTCAATGAGTAGAAAAGTCACGGAAAAGGAGGCAAAACAAACCAACGAAACTTCAAAACGTCTATTCATATCTCTGGGGAATTCAAGATAATAGCACCACTGAATCAGGAATGGACCACTACAAGAAAGGACCGATCAGAAACTAGAAACAAACTTTTGAAATTCAAAAGAGTAAGTGCTGAGATAAAAGGCTTAATAAGGAAGGCCTCCCTCCCTCTCCCCCCTCCCTCCCCATCCTGCCTGTGTTCATCGGAGAACAATCTCCACAGAGCCGGGTGGAGGAAGCAGCTTGCTTTATTTCTACTTGATGATTTTGTCTACTCTGGTGAGAAAGGAATAAATTTACATTTTGGCATTTATGTTAGGAGTTTAGTGTGAAACTCTTGAGTTAAATGACCCTGTAGTTTCAATTTATTCTTCTTGTGTTTTAAGGGTCCCTCTAGGTTGGTGTTCTGGGAGGCGGGTGGCTTGACTAGCCAAGCTTGCTTGCTCTGTCTCCCTCTCTTTCTCTTATTTCTCTGTCTCTCTCTTTCTCTTATTCTTTTACTTCCTTCCCTTTCTTTTTAAAATATATTTTTGCTAATTATTCAAGAACATCATGCATGCATGTTCTTATTCACCAACTCAACTCCTCCCTCTCATTGCTTCCGGATCTATCTCCCACCCCTCCTTCCTAATTTTCAATCTCACCCCTTTTTTTCCCAATAGCCTACCAGTTCTAATTTGTGGTGCTGATATATTCCTGGGTGCTGGGCCATTTCTTTAAAAAAAAAAAAGTCTCTCCTTCCCACAGAAGCCACCAACTGTCAGTAGCTCCTCAGTTGTGAGGGTAACTCTTGGGGGAGCTTATGAGGCCTTCATTCTCCATGTTAGTATATGCCGGCTGATGAGCTTATGCTGGCAACCACAGCTGCTGTGGATTCAAGGGGACAGCAATTTATCACTCCTGACCTCTTGTTCTTACAGTCTTTCTGCCCCTTCATTTGTAATGCTTCCTGGGTTACTCGCAGGTGGGAGGGATGATAATTGATGTCCCGTTTTGGAGGAGCACTCCAATGACATGCATTCTCGGCAGTTTGGCCAGTGGTAACCGCCACCCACTGCGCAAAGAAATTTCTCTGATATGGCTTGAGGGCTACACTAATCTACAGGCATGTATGTATGTATGTGTATATATGTATATATGTATATACATATATATATATATATATATATATATATATATATATATATATATAATGGTTTGGTACTATGTTCATTTAACAGAACAGTAGTAGCAAGTTTATCCCTGAGGCCTGTGGACTCCCCAACCATGGGTTATTGACAAGATTTATATAGTACCAGGCTCATTTACTCCTGTGGAGAGGGCCTTAAATACAAGAGGAAAGCTACTGGTTACTTCTATAACATGACTGTCACTACTGCACCCATGGGCATATCTTAGTGTACTAGTCATTATTGGATTTCACAGGGTTCATAGCTGTGTTAGGCTGTTGATGGCACACATACCCACATCAGTCTATATAGCACCTGTTAGAGCTATGAAAGCTAGCCAAGAGGGAGGAAGCTTCCAGATCAGTATCAGCTTGATTTCTTCAAGTTCTGTGACCAAAGTGTGTGATGTCTTTAGCAATAGGGTAAGTGTTACCACCAAGTTCTGGTGAGCAATCAAGAACATTGCAATAACCCGATTATTTGGCGAGTCTCTGGGGCACCCTTGACCAACAACTTGAGAAGGGATACTCTTTATTTAGTGCTGGGATTTTTATTTGTTAACCTCTAACTTCTGGGAGGGGCATTATCCCTCAGATAACTTTCATCACACACACACACACACACACACACACACACACACACACACACACACACCCCCATACACACACAGAGGTTGGCCTCAAATTTGCTACATAGCTGAACTTCTGATTCTCCTGTCTCTAACTCCCAGGGGTGGTATTACAGTTCCTCATCAAGACACCTGGTTTATGTGATGCTAAGACTGAATGTTGGGTTCGATGTGTGCTAGGTCAACACTATAATAACTGAACTACATCCATATCCCTTGGATCAACTTTTATTTGAAGCTCCTTCATTCTTCTTGGTCTTAGTATCTGTTGGAATAGGAAAACCCACCCATTAACTTCTTGTCTATTGTAGCTTTGCAATCAGGCGAAAATAAATGATGATAGCACACAACGCTGTGTAGAAAAAAAATTTCCAGAATAGCAGCTGAGAGACTAGTCAGGCTGCCTTAGTTAGGGTTTACATTGCTGTGAAGAGACACCATGGCCATGGCAACTCTAAGAAAAGCAGTTAACTGGGACTGGCTTACAGTTTCAGAGGCTTAGTCCATTATCATCATGGTGAGAGGCCTGGCAGCATGCAGGCAGACATGGTGCTGGAGAAGGAGTTGGGAAGTCTACATCTGGACCTGAAGGCAGCAGGAAGTGATCAAGCCACTAGGCCTAGCTTGAGCTTCTGAGACCCACTTCCTCCAACAAAGCCGTACCTACTGCAGCAAGTCCACACCTCCTAAGAGTGCCAGTCTCCAAGTCTTTTTCTTTCAAACCTCTATACGGGCTCAAAAAACTAATGGCAAGGATAGTATGATGGCTAATTTTAACTGCTAACTTTGCACAACCAAAAATCACCTGGAAAGAGTCTTGACAGTAGATTGTCTATAGTGGGCTGGGCTCGGCATAGGTGTAGGAGAATTGTTTTAATAACATTCATTGATTTAGAAAGACCAGCGCTGCGGGTGGCACTCCTCATTAGACAGGGATCCTGACATGCAGAAGAGTAGAGTGGCCACACCTGCATTCATTTCTTTCTGCTCTTGACTGTGGATATATAATGGGACCAACTGTTTGCTACCTTGATTCCCCAACTCTAATGGACTTTGAGAATTGTAAGCTGAAATAAATGCCCTCTCCACTAAGCTTTTCTTTCTTTCTATCTATCTATCTTTCTTTTTTTTGGTCATTTTAAAAAATCACAACACCACAGGGCCACAGAATAAGTGGCCCAAGACATCACATCACTGGTGCCAGAGAGAACAGCTAATGGCTGACTGGGACCCAGGAATCTTGAGCAACACATGTTGGGTATGCTACATTTTCCCTTTTAACACTTTCCAATCTATAATAAGTTATCACAAACTTAGTAATTTAAAGCAGTAGTGAAATTCTGTCTCAAAATTCTGGAGCTAGTGCTGCACTCCTTGAGCAGCACTGAAGAATCCATGCTTGCCTTTTCCAGACTCCCAGCACTTGGCTTGCAGCCTCCTATCTCTAATGTCAGCAATCACTTTCCCATTGACTTCTCTTCTGTCTCTGTCTTCTGTTTGTCAGTCTCCTTAATTCCTCTTGGAAGGACTTTTTTTTTTTTATTAACATTAGGCCTCATATGGCTAACTCAGGGCAGTTTCCTCATTATAAGATCCTTGCTTTAATTACATTACAAAGATTCCTTTCCAAATAAGGTAAGAGTCAGTCTTTTACCATATGAGATAAGATATACAGGTTCGGGTCATTAGGATGTAGATGTGGTTTTGAAGTTATCATGTTACTCGTTGCACGAAGCTCGCAGTCCTGTGTCTTCACACAGCCCCTGTACACAATTCCTGGTGACCATGTTTTGAGTATTAGTTTGATGGTAATTGTCTGGCCTTGCTGCACAACGTTGTGTCTATAGATGTGGTCCCCTGTTGTATTCCAGAATAGCAGAGAAAGCAATCTGGCGTGGGACTAAAATGCCCCAGAAGAGGCCAAAAGGGCAAAGCTTTGACATTGCCAAGTAGACAGTCCTTCTTAGGAGACCGTGTTCCTTCCTCATTCTGTCAGTATGAGATGGCTCAAGTTTGGCTCCCAAGACACTCCTTAGGTGACTGGATCTGAGGTGGGAAGTACTTCACTTTACAAAGAGGATTAATGTTTCATAACAAAGGTAATTTATACAATTGTATGCAAAGGAGGTGGTACTAATGGCATGTACAAAGCACACCTTTTTTTTTTTTTTTGTCCATTGTGTAGTCTGTTTAATTCTTATAAAAACACCAGCAGTTCTATCAAGTACCTTTCGGAGAACTTGACCACTTACAGAAGAAATTGAATTGTGTTAATTAAATACACTTGACTTTGATGAAACTGAAACCTGATAGGCTTTCAAGGAAATGAGGCTTAGCGAGCTTTAGTGAATTTTAATAGATAGTGGATAGGATTAAACATCAGACCCGGCAGCTCAGGTTTTTATCAATTGGAATGGCAAGAAGAAACTAGTTACCTCTGATCATATGACCAAGAGGCTTTTATGTTTTAAGGCCTCACGACCAAGCAGGGACTATGTTCTCTGTCCCCCTATATATGAGCCTGAGTAGAAAAAGATTGATATTCCTATGTTTAGGGAAGATAGGTAAGATTATAGATGAAAGAATTCCATTTTTAAAGACCACATCAGGATGGGTGCAGGGTCAACAGCATGAGTCTTACTAATTTTAGTGGACTTTAGATGTAAAGTCTCTAATTCAAAGAGCTCAAGTGTCAGGCTGAGCACACCTGGCTTTGCAGGGACTCATGCAAACACCAGGCATTTAGCATGATCTCTATCCCAAATCTTCCAAGGGTAATCGACCTGGACCTACCTAAAATACAGACCTTGCTTTGAGTGGTTTTTTTTTTTTTTTTTTTTTTTTAATTTTGGTACTGGGATTCGTTGGGCAGGCACACATGCTGACAGTGCACTAGATTTGTAGGCCAGCTTTACTTTTTTAGTTTGAGGCAGACTCTCACTAAATCACCAAGAAGAAGTTGAACAGTTGATTCTCCTGCCATAAGGCACAACCAATGTAGCTATGTTTTACTTCTTCCGTCTATGCATTTTAGGGAGGTCATCCATCACCAGACAATACCCTGGCAGTGTGGCCAGCCTCGAAAGGGGCCTGGAAATCAGCACATTAAGAACAGTAAAAGACGTTGTAATTTTAGTTGTGTGTGTGTGTGCATGTGTGTGTGTGTGTGTGTGTGTGTGTGTGTGTGTGTGTGTGTGTGAGTGCAGGTGCCTGTGTAGGCCCCAGGTGCCAGATCCCTGTGGGAACGGAAGTTACAGGTGGATGCTGATAACAACTCATGTCCTCTGAGAGAGCCGTCTACACCGGCAATAAATTGAGCCAGAGCCTTCTCCACCACCCCCCAACCCCTGTTACCCCCCCCCAAAAGAACAGTTGGAAGACCTGAGCAACCAACCTAGAAGATTGTTGTAGCTTAGCAAGCACATAACACATATAGGGATAGGAGGATGCCCTGGGAGAATAAAGTCCTGAGTGAATGCGTATTTTGACATGGGCATAGCCATTTCAAGGTCTCCCAAGGTCTTGTACCCATGGGACACTTAGGAAAGCCATGGCCCTTATGGGCCAGGCTGAAGAGAGGTGGCAAAGCTCTCCTTGGGAGTCTAAACAAATGTTTATGAGCAGTTAGCCGGTATGTGCAAACAGCACCAAGTGTGTCTTCCTTCTTCCTGAGATTTGCATCCCGAAACTGCCCCCTACAGGGACCTCCTGCAGACACTAGCAAGCCCCTCCCTCTGTGCTGTCTTTAATAAATGTTTGAAGTCTCCAAACCTCAGGTTGCTGGGATAGCAGTATTAGGCCCCCACCCGATCCCAGCTTCACTGTACATGTGTCTGTTTGTCTTTTCTTTATTCCCTTGCCACCCCCAGTCAAGGTTCCGTGGCTCAAGCAATACCGCTTTCTGAATATCTGACATACATGCCGTGGGTGGTAGAAAACCAGGGCTCCCTCTTGGCTTCAGAGAACAGATACAAGAAACTGACACCCTAGACTGATTTTTATCTAGACAAAAGTGGGGACCTTCCTAGTCAGGTGATGAAAGTGTCATTTGACTTGGACCTCCAGGGAACTCAGTTTATCACTTCCTCTTCTTCCTGTACCCTCACCTCTCTTTCTGACTTCTCAGGCTCCCACTAGCCTGGATTTACCACTGTGAGGGAGAGCTTCCGGTGAGTCTTAACACATGCCGACCTCCTGCTGTCATGGTGGCAGAGGCAGCAGGATGGTGACTACCACTGTGGCCCCAGGATGTGTGAAGAAGGGGAACACAGTCAGCTGGAAGAGGGCACACTCAACCAGGAGAAGCAATACTTCTCCTCACAAGGGGTGAGTATCCAGGGCAAAGCAACGACCTCTTCATTTCAAAAGAGAAAGCTTTCTGCATGATCAGCCTGTGTAAGGCAGCTCCATTCTAAGAGTTACGTCTGCAGGTGGCTGGGAGCCCTGTAAGTAGCCATTCGTGCATCGTTGCGAACTGAGCAAGAGGCCACCATGGTCCCCAGGGTAAGGGTGCCAGCCTTGTGCAGTCCTTACGTCCGAGTACGTCTAGCCATCACTCTTTTCAGCCATACGGTTTCACACCCCCACCTTCTACTCTTGTATCTTGAAGGTATGAGGCAGCCTTACAGTCGTGGTAATGCACTCAGATTGTTTTATTTGGGAGCCTTCCTTTTTTTGGTTGTTGTTATTTTTTTTATAACATTTTTAATTTTTTTTTACATATACGTTTATATTATCACACACATAAAATAAACTACATACAGCAAGAAGAACCACGAAACGGTCAGGAGTTATATTAATGTTTCATTCATAGTGTTTTGGCTGTTTGTAATTGACAACCTGGAAGAAAACGTTTTCCTATCTCGTTGTGTCTAAAATTCTGAAGGCAAATCATTATCGATCATATCTCATCAACTTAAAACATCTATCTAGGCCTAAAAATATCTTAACCTCTAAACAACTAAGCTTAATTGTGAAACTAAACTGTTTGGTCTTCAACTCCAACAGAGACTTGAGAAGGAATAAAATTAATTACCTGAGTAAACAGGAAGTGCAGATAAGCAGCTTCAGAGGGAGTCCCTGCCTTACCCCTCCTTAACCCCTTCACCCCACCCCCCCCAACCTCCCCCTGCCCCCCCCACCCCCCACCTCCCACAACTCTTCCAGCTTTATGATTGGGCCTTGGGTTGTTTTCTTCACTTGCGGCGGCATTTCACTAGTTTCTCTTCTCATTGCTGTGATAAAACACTGGACAAAAAGCAACTAAGGAAAAAGGGGTTTATCTGAGTTCACAGTTCAGGGGTGGCACCACTCGCAGCAGGAAAGGCAGGCAGGGAGGCTGCAGCATGAGGCAGTCCCACAGCTGAGAGAGAGATGGGTGCTGGTGCTCCGTTCACTTTGCCCTTTTTATTCAGTCTAGCCTGTCTAGGCTGGGTCTTCTCTGCTCCATTTACCGGTGCTTGAAACTCCCTCATAGACATGGCCAGAAGTTTGTCTCTGGGCTGATTCTAGACCCTGCCAACTGGTGAGTGCTGAGCTAGGGTTTGGAGAAGAGCCTCTTCAGACCACTGTAGGGCGGTTAGGGCGCTCCCTCTTCTCTCAGCCTTGAACTTGAACTCCGGATGCCTCAGCCCCTCCCAACTCCAGGCTCTGTTCTTTCCAGCTCAGAAGCCTTCTGGGCTTGGCCTGCCCCCTGCCCCTGTGCTGTATGTTAGAGTTTCTCCAATGCAACCAGGGAGCCGCAATCGTAAGGCTCACTGCATTTCTTTCTCCCTGTGCGCGTCTCTCAGGAAGACGGTCCAGTTACCTTAGTTCTTTTGTCTTGAAAGCTTTTATGTTATTATAGTTGGTTATCTTAAACATCTATCTGTCTTATTTTGGTCAGGCCTGGTGGCACACACTTGCTTATTTTTTTCCAAGACAGGGTTTCTCAGTGTAGCCTTGGCTATCCCAGATTTTGTAAACCAGGCTGTCCTCGAACTCACAGAGATCTTCCTCCTGCACTTCCCCGAGTGCTGGGATTTGAGTTCAAGAGTTGCCCCGGCTTCATAATGATCCCCCTCTTTCCTGCCTGCCATTCCCCAAACTATTTTTGTTCTGAATGGTAAACTGAATCCTAATTAGTACACCTTGTAAAGTTCTGTACTGTAGGTTAACTCTTTTTTTTTTTTCCAGGTTAATTCTTTAAACAGTATTCTAGAGTCTCTGCCATTTCTAGGTTTATTAAACATCAGTGAAAGTTAAGAAAAATTTTTTCTTTTGCATTTTATCATCAGTTGGCTCACATTATGGCTTGTGGTCTCTCCAAATGGGGAAAACATTCTTTTCTACCAACCACTTCCTTATTTTTTTTCCCTGTATGCTATGCTTCTCTCGCTACATATGAATAAATTAATTAGTTTTTTTGAGCCAGAGTCTCATGTAGCCTAGGCTGGAGTTGAACTCACTTTATGCCCAAGGATGACCTTGAACTCCTCCTTGTCCGGACTCTGCCTTTCCAATGATGCTCTGGGGTTATAGGTGTGCACCTGCGGTTCCTCGGTTTACATATGTGTGTCTTCCACTGACTCAGAAGAGCAGCTTCAAAAGAAGAGCCAGAGATGGTCATTTTCTTTAAAAAGGCAAGAGTTGCACAAAGAGTCTGTTTTTATCAGAATAAAAATAAAACTGTTATAGAGGCTCAAGCTGTGGGAAAACGGCCATTATCGGCTGTGAAAATTGTAATTTGTGAGGACCAGTGTTACTCTAATGGAAAAGAAAACCAGGGTGGGGGATAGGAAGGAGCATGAGGAAGGCTGTTTTTCTTTTTAAATTCTCTCCTCCCTCTCTTCTTTTCCTCCTCTCTCTTCTTCTCTTTCTCCCTCCCTCCCTCTCTCCCCCCTCCTTTTCTTCTCCCCTCTCTGTTTCCCTCCCTCCCTCCCTCCCTGAGCTTCTATAGACTGGGGCTAAGTGGAACTGATATTTGAATATGCAAAGAAGCTGTATTAAAAATTGACAAATGTGTTGCTAAACACTTCTCCTGTAATAAAATCGATTTCTTGTAGGGATCTGAAACAAAATGATAATAATAGGTTTTAAAAAAAAAAAAACCTTAACTTCTTAGTAATTTGTGCTCTCCTTTGAATTAAGGGTCTGCTTTTCTGTGTAGATAAGAATCATTTGTAATTAGCACATCAATTATTTGTATGTAAATGGCTATTTCTAAAGTAACAGCAAATGCTCCATTAACTTAAACAGTCTCTTCATAAATTTGTTCTAACCTTGCTGTTACTTTTTTTTTTTTATAGACTTATAAAAGTAAATTTTAGCTAAGGCCACTGATGAATTATCATAAATCCCAAATGAGGAAGGTCCCAATTAATGAGGCTTCACTATAAATTCATCCAAGGGCAGAGTGGGAGACTGTCCCAAGAGAGAGCAGATGCGCGGTTGACAGGAGGCCCCAAGGAATCGTATTTATCGAGGGCTTCCACGTGCCAAGCAGTCAGCTAAGTACTCTCCATGCATGGTCTCATTTAATGCTCCCAACAACACGATGATTTAGTTGACTTTCCCCATTTTAGACACTAGCAGCAGCGGGGCTCCAGACGGCTTGATAATCCAGCCAAAGCATAGTTGTAAACGTTCCCGCCTATAGACTTCTACCCAGCTAACGTTCTTGCTCTTCAGCAAGAGGCACTATGTCCTGGGGCATCTGGAACCATCCCTAGAGAGCTCCCTGCACACCTCCATCTGCTTTCGGCTCTCTGCCTTCTTTCGGGTTCTCCATGCATCTCTAGCCTCTGGGTCTTCATGTCTTGGGCCTTTCTCAAGCCCGCTGCCAAAATGGAGGAACTAAATCAGTCAGGGTTATTGGCTGTTGAAGGCCATGGAAGACGACAGTTAAAACTCGAAATAACAGCCATCGAAAATGTTGGAGTCCATTAGAGAAGGCATTTTTTTTTTGTCAGCTGATTTATAACCAACTTTTGAAATGAAATTTAATAAATCTAGGGAGATATATGAACCTTTCAGAGCTTTTTATAGAAATTGTTTGCAACTGTTTTTTTTTTTTAATCTCCCCCGAGAGCCTCCCTTCAGCGTCTTCCATATGTTTCATGAATTCTTGGAAAATGAGCTCCAGGGAGGGGTGGGATGAGCGGTCCTGTCTAGCCTCTTAATCTCACTTGTCTCTGGAGGAATGTTGATCGTTTCAACTCGAGGTGAGCTTCCATATTCTAGGGTAGAAAAAAAGAGCAATGGGACATGGGAGACAGTAGGGGTGGTCTTCCTGCCTTGAGCTGTCATTCTGGGCACATGACATATTTTCTAAACGTCATCACGTCCCATCCATCTCCAGTCCTCATTCTTCAGGAGCGGGGGATGCCACTGTGGCTACACCTAGCCTGTGACTGCCCAAGGACGGACGCTCTTCCCAGCTCTCCATTCCTTCACTCGCCCGTTGTTTACTGAGTGACTACAGAATGCCAAGCCCTTGCCCAGGGTTCTGGGAACAGAGCAGTCAATAAGACTCTCAGTTCTTTTGATCTCCTGAAGTTTCTTTACAACCATCTGGTAAATAGACAGAAGGCCACCTAAATAAATTAGCAAGACAGTTTTAGGTAGCAGCAGAGGCCGCTCCAAGGGAAGGAGCGTGTAGATTGGTTCGGTGTGTGAGTAGCACAAGCCCATACCGAGTGGCCACAGAGCTTCCTAGCCTTCCCTTGGAAGATCCACAAGACGTGAGGGATGGCTAGGCCAAAGCTTAACTGACATTAAAAGCCAAGAAACTAATAGCAAAACAACAACAGCAAACCAGTGGGACTCTGGGTGTCTAGTCCCAGAACCTGGGTGTCAAGGAGCTCTTTTTGTTGGTTATCCTAGGATTCAGGATGAAATTCTGTCTCAACTGAATAAAACAAGATGAAACAGAACATCTACAAGCAAAGGACCCATTGTGGACACAGCATAATGAGCTCAGTCCATTTTATGTGGAGTCAACGTAGGTCCTGGTTAATATATTATATTTTATTCTAAATCAGTCGTTCTCAACATTGCTAATGCTGGGACCCTTTAATAGAGTTCCTCACATTGTGGTGACCCCCAACCATCAAATTATTTCCTTTCTACTTCATAACTGCAATTTTGCTATTGTTATGAACTGTAATATAAATATCTGATATGCAGGGTATCTGAGATGCGACCCCTATGGGGGTTGCACCCCATAGGTTGAGAACCACTGTTCTAAATGCAATGGGTGTTTCAGAAGAGCACTCTGGCTGCCCCGTGGATGCCATCTCAACATGGCTGTTATGAATTTAGGGGGACAGTTGGTGAGGTTAAAGTGTTACCAGATGCAGGAACAACTGACGAGATTCTGGAATTGGGTTAGAGTTACTGTAGATAGGTTTTACTGGTATGTGAGGTCTAGCAGAGGTCAGGAAGAGAGATAGATCTCCTGTGACTCCCACTAAAATATTCATATGTAGACAGCACCGGTCAGCCAACCACACAGCACAACAACAGCTTCAGGGGACTTGGTAACTGTTTCCTCTCTTCCCCTCTCCCTTCCCCTCCCCTCCTCTCCCCTTCCTTCCCTTCCCTCCCCTTCCCTCCCCTTCCCTTCCCTTCCCTTCCCCTCCCTTCCCTTCCCTTCCCTTCCCTTCCCTTCCGTAACCATGCCCAGTTCTGCCTTGGTTTCTTTCTCTAAGCTGACTTTATCCTCACCTGTAACAGCCCATGATGCCATCCGTTTTATCCCCTCACACAGTGATTATTTTTAAGGTACTTCAACCCACCTGTGCATAGAGTTTCCTGGGTTAAGGGAATTGGCTCAGAGGTGGGCCAATAAGAATGAAGCTTAGCATTCTTGTTCAAGATTTATAGGTGATACTCTGTGGATGTATAGGATGAGGTGTGTAGCTCTGATTGCTTCTGGAAGCCAACTTTGGAGGCTAAGTAAGCTGCCAGGGTCGGTGGGTGGGGGGGGGGGGAGGGCGAGGCAAAGAAGAGAATGATGGAGATTTGGAGTTGAGCTTTCTTCAAAATGTTTATTACCTGATGAGACAGCGTACATTGGTATCTTATCTTATTTACTTATATTTGAGATAGAGTTTCCATAGCCAAATGCTGGTCCTGAACACACTATGTAGCTTAGGCTCACCTTGAACTCCTGATCCCCTGTCTCTGCCACCTGAGATCAGAGATTAAGAACTGTGAAAGATGATGTCAGATGACAGGATCTGAAATCACCTGAGAGATGGGCCCCTGGGCTAGCCTGTAACTGACAAGGCCCATCTTAGTGGTGGGCAGGAGTATTCCCCACACAGGGGATCCTGACTGTCTGAATGGAGAAAGGGAGCTGAGCAACAGCTTGCAGTCATCACTTTCTGCTTCCTGAGTGTGAACACCATGTGACTGCTCTGCTTCCTGTTCCTACTGTCTTGAGTTCCCCACCATGATGCAATGTGCTTTGAAAGCGCAAGTCAGAATAAAATCCAGTCTCCTTTAAGTTGCTTTTGTCAGGGCATTTTTATCACAGCAATTGAAAAAGGCAAGTATGCCCCCCCCAACACACACAAAGCTTAGAATTAATAAGCACAGCAGAATTGCAATAGAAAAATCATAGTCTTCCTGCGAGGCAACACGAAGCCTCGCTGATTGGGTGGAAATGAAGATGACAATGCTTTAAAGAACTAGAGATTCTCTTCTACAGCAGAGCCGTCCTGCTGAGAAGAGTGTCAAGAGGAAACAGAGAACGGGACCTTCTGCTGCCTTCCAGGTGCAATCAGCATCAGGTTCAACAGACTAGAAACAAAATGGTGCAGAAGAAGGCTTGGCAGCAATGAAAAGGCTGAGTGTGCAGGTCACAGGGCTCCACTTGTCCCAGAAAACAATAGCAATGGAACAGATACTGCTATGGCTGACTTTGCAACCTCACCACAAACCAGAACAAAGCATGGCCAATGGCAGAGAGAAGTTTGCTACCAAAAGGGATGGGAGTGTGGGTCTCCTGCACATCTTTAACTCATTTTCAACAACGGTAAATCCTAAATGTTTTTAGTGTGTGCTTCCTGCACTGAAAATATTGCTGACTCAGAATCTATGCCCCATGTGTTGTGTGAGGACGTATAGATTACAGAAAATCGAGGCAATAATTAGCAGTGCCTTATGTGGAGTTTCAATGTCATGAAGATTTGATGTTGAATCCTTAAACTGGCAAGATGGCTCAATGGGTAAAGGTGCTTCTTGGCAAGCATGGGTACCAGAGTTTGACCCTTGACACCCATGTGGCAGAAGAAGAAAAATGACTCCCACACTTTTTCTTGATTTCCACATGCATGCCATAGAAATAGTGCACACATACACAAACACACACACAGACAGAGACAGACAGACAGATAGACAATAAATACTTTAAAAGTAGTTTATTTTAAAAGGATTGATCATATAAAACATATAAAATATGTCTTACATACTTATAAGCTCACTAAAGTTAGACATAATAATGATTATATACTTCATTGGAAAAGGCTACATAAGATGTTCCTTATTTGATTAAGATGAAACAAAAGTGAAAAACTGAGGAAGAGGGAATTAATTATATAAAAACATCCCATAAGCATCAAAACTATTCAAATACATAATTAAAACATATAGCCTCTATAATTTAAATCCATGAGGGAATTTAGATTAAGATTACTTATATTCATAACCATTCATCATAATGTACATTGTTTTTTTTGGATTTATTAAGATACAATTGACAAATAAGTTGTATATGTTTAAGGAATGTATTGGGGTCTCTATGTTATTTTTCATATTTCTGTGAGAAAACATTGGGAGATGAGCAACTTGGAGAAAAAAGTGATTTTATTCTGGAGGGCAGTCAAAGGGTACAGACCATCCGAGGATGGAGGCTAAGTGGAAAGAAGCTTGGAATAGCTGCTCATACTAAGAAATACAGAATAGAGAATACAGAATGCAGCAAAAAACGTAGAATACAGAGTACAGAATATAGCCAAGAACAAAAAATACAGAAAACAGAATAAAGAATACAGCCAAGAAGATAAAATACAGAACACAGAACACAGAATACAGAACACAGAACACAGAATACAGAATACAGAATATAGAATGCAGAACATAGAGAAAACAGAATAGAGAACATTTAATACAGAACAAAATATACAGAATGCATAATATAGAATACAGAACACAGAACACAGAACACACAATACAGAATACAAAATATAGAATACAAAACAGAGAACACAGAAAACAGAATATAAATGACAGAACACAGAATACAGAAATATAGAATAAAGAAAGCAGAAGACAGAAAAGAGAATATATAATACTGAAAACAGAACACAGAATACACAACATAGAACACAGAATACAGAAAAAATAAGAATACAGAATATAGAATACAGAATACAGAACATAAAACACACAATCCAGAAAAATGAACCCAGAATACAGAATACAGAAGATAGAATAAGAACATGGACTACAGAATACATAATCTGTAATACATACACAGAACACAGAATATACAGAACAGGACACAGAATATAGAATATCGAATACAAAACAAAGAATACAGAATAAAGAACACAGAACATAGAATACAGACCACAGACCACAGAATACAGAATATAGAATACAGAACACAGAAAACAGACAAGCAGATACAGAATATGTGACATGGAATGCAGAATATAGAATTCAGAAAACATCCCAAAGAATACAGCATACAGAACAAATACAGCATATAGAATACAGAACACAAAAGACAGAATACAAGATACAGAACATAGAATACAGAATAAAGTATACAGAATACAGAATACACACACACACACACACACACACACACACACACACACACACAAAACACAGAAAAGAGAGTACAGAATGAAGAATACAGAACACAGAACACAACACACAGAATACATAATAGAGAATAGAAAACACAGATCACAGAATAGAGCTTACACAATACAGAATACAGAACACAGAATACAAAACAGATTACTGAACACAGAATAAAGAATTGAGGTTATATAATACTGAACACAGAACAGAAAATACAGAATACAAAATAGAGAACATAGAATACAAAATACAGGATACAGAATATAGAATTCAAGACCCAGAACACAGAATACAGACTACAGAACACAGAACAGAGAATACAGAATACACAACACAGAACACACAATACAAAATATTGATTACAGAACACAGAATAAAAATAAAGATTTAAGAATATAGAATACTGAACACAGAATACAGAATACAGAGTAGAGAATAAAGAATATAGAATACTGAAAACAGTAAGGCTACAGATTATAGAATACAGGCAACAGAGCACAGACTACAGAGAACAAAGAATACAGAACACAGAACACAGAATACAGACTAAAGATTACGGAATATAGAATGCAGAACAGATAACACAGAATACAGAATATAGGATACAGAACACAGAATATAGAACACAAAATACTGAATACAGAATATGGAATAAAAAGTGGAGAACAGAAAACAGAATAGAGAATAGAGAATACATAATATAGTATATAGTACACAGAACACAGAATTCAGAATATAGAATTCAGAACTCAAAACAGAGAATACAGAGTACAGAATACAGAACACAGAACACGGAATGCAAAATATAGATTACAGACTAGAGAACACAAAACTGAGAATATACAATACTGAACACAAAACACACACACACACACACACACACACACACACACACACACACACACAAACAGAATATAGACTATTGAACAAAAAAGAACACACAATACAGAACACAGAATAAAGAACAAGAAAAACAGAATACAGAATAAAGAACAATGAAAACAGACTAAAGACTACAGAATACAGAGAATATGAACACAGAATACAGAATTCAGAATATAGAAAACAGAACACAGCAGGCAGAATGTAGAATAAAGAACACAGAATACTGAATATACAAGAAAGAACAGAGAACACAGAACACATAATTGAAAGCACAGAACAAAGTATACAGAATACAGAACACAGAACATAGAATATAGAATACAGAATACAGAATAAAGAACACAGACTACAGAATATATAATAAAGGATACTGAATACAGAATATAGAAAAGAGAACACAGAATATAAATTATAGAATACAGAATATATAATATAGAACACAGAATAGAGAATACAGAAAAAGAGAACATAGAATACAAAATACAGAATACAGAACATATAGTAGGGAACACAGAAGAGAGAATGCAGAATATAGAATACAGGATACAAAGCACAGAACACAAAATATAGAAAACAGAATACAGGACGTATAATAAAGATCACAGAATACTGAATATAGAACACAGAAGATGAAAACAGAATACATAATACAGAATAAAGAACACAGAATACAGAATACAGTATATAGAATACAGAATATGGAATGCAGAATAAAGAATAAATACAGAGCACAGAATAAATAATACAGAACACAGAACAAAGAATACAGAACACAAAATACGGAATATAGAATACAGAAAAGAGAACACAAAACACATAAGACCTAATTCAGCATACTGATTAAAGAATACAGAACACAGAACACAGAACACAGAATAGAGGATAGAGAACATAGAACAAAAAGTAAAGACTACAGAACACAGAACACAGAACACAGAATACAGAACACAGAACACAGAATACAGAATACAGAACACAGAACACAGAACACAATCACATAATCCAGAACATGAAACACAAAGAATACAGAACACAGAATGCAAAATACGGAACGCAGACTAGAGAAAAGAGAACACAGAGCACAGAATACAGAACAAAGAACACAGATCACAGGATACAGAATAGAGAACATACAATATGGAATACAGAATATAGAATACAGAACACAGAAGAAACAACACAGAATATGGAACATAGTAAACCGAACACAGAACACAGAATACAGAAGAGAGAACACAGGACACAGAACGCAGAATAAAGAGTATAGAATACAGAAAACAGAACACAGAATACACAATAGAGAACACAAAATGCAGAATAAAGAATAGAGAATAGAGAGTACAGAACCCAGAATACACAAATCAGAAGACAGAATATAGAATACAGAACACAGACCACAAAATACAGAATATGGAATATGGAATAAAGAACACAGAGCACAGAAACAGAACACAGAATACAGGATATGGGATACAGAATACAGAACACAGAACACAGAACACAGAACACAGAACACAGAGAATACAGAATACAGAACACAGAATACAGAATAGCTGCTCACATTGTATCCACTGTCAGAAACACAGAATACAGCCAAGAACACAGAATAACGAATGCATGCTGCAGCTCCACTCTCTTTTTACATTTATAGAACCCAATACTCCATTTAGGGAATAGTGCCACCCATAGTGGATGGATCATCTATCTCAGTTGATGAAGTCAAGATAATTTCCCATTGACCTTTCCGTGCCAAGTTGACTGTTGACACTGACCATTCCATTTTCTCTGTGTATATATTGAGAAACAAGGACCACAATAAAGGCCGTTTACCTTGTACTGCCTCAAGGGTTTTTGTTGTTGTTGTTGTTGTTGTTTTTTGTTTTTTGTTTTTTTTGTCTTGAAATCACTATTCAGTCTTTTGGCAAATGTCAAGCATATATTAAAGTACTATTCAATAGAATTGCCATATCATCCATTAGAATTGTGGAAATTGTTGTATCTTTAATCACTTCTTCTGTTTCCTCCACTTCTCAGTCTTTGGCACCATTCTACTGTCCGTGTCTGTAAATCCATGTCTTTAGATTTCTCATATAAGTAGGATCATAATTTCATTCATACTGTCTCATCTCTCTGTGTCTGTTTATGTCTGTCTCTGTCTCTCTGTGTCTTTCTGTCTCTCTCTCTCTCTCTCTCTCTCTCTCTGTCTCTGTCTGTCTCTCTGTCTCTGTCTCTGTCTCTGTCTCTGTCTCTGTCTCTCTGTCTCTCTCTCTCTCTCTCTCTCTCTCTCTCTCTCTCTCTCTCTCTCTCTCTCTCTCTCTCATAGTACCTTCCAGATACATTCAGGTTGTCAAGATGGAGGGAGTGCCTTCTTTTCAAAGGCTGAAAGTCTTCCATTGTGTACAGTTACTTTATGCATATTTTAACTCTTTTCTTTATCCGTTCACTCCTTCTTCAACTGTATCTAGGCTACTGTGAATGACGGTGCAATGAACATGAAGTGCAGACATCTCGTCAAGATATTGATTTCTTTTTCTTTGGCTATATACCCAGAAGTTAGGTGGGTGGCCATGTGGCCATCCTATTTTTAGCTTTTCAAAGAACCTCCAGTTTTCCATGATGGCCTCACCACTTTCTGCTCCTGCCCAGAGCTCTAGGCTCAGAGCTCTTCTCTGTGACTTCGCAAGCACCGGGTGATACCTCGTTGCAGTTTCTATTTGGATTCCATTGGTTGATCACATTGAGGACATTTCTAGACCCTATTGGCTTTTGTATGTCTTCTTTGGGAAAAAATATCTGTTGAGGCCCTTTGTCCATTAAAAAAGGATTTGAATCCTTTAGTTACATTGAACAAACTCTTTCTAACTTTTAGATATTAGGGCTTTATCAGAGATGTGTTTGCAGATGTTGCCTTTGCTAAGAAGTTGTTTGGTTTAATATGCCTACTGGTTGGGTTTTGCTTTTATTGATGGGTTCTTAGTAGGATACTTTAAAAAATTCATTGCAAGAGCAAATTTTAAGAATTCTTATCATATTTTTTTCCTCTGGGAGTTTTGAGTTATCTTCTGTGAGCAGAGCATGGCAAGGGCCACTTTGAGCTGTTTTCAGTGAGGAAGCATTGCAGGGACTCGGCCTCACTCTCTTACTTACAGATAACCAGTTTTTGATGAGTCTGTCCTTTCCTTTTCAATTCTCGTTATGCTCAGCCAAATGTCAAGTGTGTGTGAGTGTGTGAGTGTGTGTATGTATGTATGTATGTATGTATGTATGTATGTATGTATGTATATGTGGGTTCATTTTTGGTCTCTTCATTCTATTCCACTGGCCTATGTGTCCTCTTTTTTTTTTTTATGGCACTGCTATGTTGTGTTGATTACTATAGCTTTATAGTATAGTTTGAAATCCGAGTGTGATTATTTCATTTTTGTTATTATTCAAGATTGCTTTGCTATTTTGGAGTCTTCTGTAGTGTAAAACAAATTTCAAAATTGGTTCATTTTCTTTTTGTATGCATGTGTGTGAGCATGTATGTACATGTGCATGTAGAGACCAGAGGTCAACATTAGACGGTTATTTTATCCTCCTTATTTTTTGACACTGTCTTTCACTGAACCTGAAGCTCCTCAATTGGATGGACTGGCTGGCTAGCGAGGCCTCCGAGATGCCCAGGTCCTCACTCCGCAGTTGCTGGTGTTATAGGCGTTTGATGGGTCCTGGGGATGTGAACGCAGGTCATCACGCTCATACAGCAAGCACTTGCCCAGTGAGCCATTTCCGAGCCCAAGATTGATTTTTATATTTCTGGGAGGGGAAATGTTGTTGTCATTTTTATTGGGATTGCATTGCACCTACAACCCTTGTTAACATTTTAACAATATTAATCCCAGCAGGTCCAAGAATACAGATTGCCTTCCATTTTCTGTCTCCAGTTTTGTCGTTTTTGGGCACTCATATCTTTCACACCCTTGGTTATACTTATTCATAATTATTTTATTCTTTCTAATGAAATTATAAACAAAACTGCTCTTGGAGCTTTACCTTTCAGTAGCTCACTGTTAGTGTACAGAGATGATCTCTGTGCTTTTACTTTTATCCTTCAACTTTACTGAACAGGTTCATCGGTAACACCATTTTTACTTCTTTTCTGCTAGAACTTTAGAGCAGTGGTTCTCAACCTGTGGGTCTCGACCCCTTGGGGAGTTGCATATCAGATATCTAGCATATCAGATATTTACATCATGGTTTATAACAGTAGCAAATTCACAGTTATGAAGTAGAAATGAAATGATGTATTTTTGGGGGTCACTATAACATGAGAAACTGTATTAAAGGGTCAAAGCATTAGGAAGGCTGAGGCCCACTGTTTTAGAATTTTCTACAAGCAAAGAACACACTGTTGCTTCTTCCTTCCAGATTTAGGTGCACTTTTCTCTTCTCTTGCCAACTGCTCTGCCTAGGACATCCAGTATCACTTTAAATAGAATCAGGAAAACTGTTCCTCATCTTAAAGGAACACTTTCAGCTTTTCAGCAAGGAGCATGGTGTTGGCTGTGGCTTTGTTGTGTATATTGAACCATTGCTGTTTCCCAAGTGCAAACCCTCCTTGGTCATGGTAAGTGATGCTTTTTCTTTACCTTTTCTTTCTTCTCTTTCTCTTCTTTTATTTACACTATATATTTAGTCTTCACGTGTGTGTTGCTCATGTGTGTGTGTGCATGCACATGTGCATGTGCGTGTGCGTGTGTGTGTGTGTGTGTGTGTGTGTGTGTGAGACCACAACATGTGAAGGTAACACCTGAGGGGATCACTTTATCCATCAATTCTGTGTCTTCTGGAAATTGGACTCAGGTTATTGCCTTGGCAGTGAGTGCCTTTACCTGCTGAGTCCTGAATGATACATTTAATGATCTGTCGAATTCGGTTTGCTAGTTGGTTTTTTTTTTTCATCTATGCTGGAAATTTTTGTTGAATTGTATTAATTTCTCTTTAAATGTTTGAATATTTGGTAGAATAATAAGTGAAATGAGTGAAAACCTCTCTCTCTCTCTCTCTCCCTCCCTCTCTCTCTCTCTCTCTGTTTCTCTGTGTGTGTGTGTGTGTGTGTGTGTGTGTGTTTATGTGTGTGTGTGTGTGTGTTTATGTGTGTGTTACAGTTTCTGCCCAGCCTTCTCAGCATGTTGAACCTCATGATTGATACAACTTTTAATTGAAATAGAATTACATCACTTTGCCCGCCTTGCTTTCATCCCTCCAGCCCCTCCCAGCTCTCCCTCTTCCAGTGAACCCCTCTGATGTTTCCCACATCTCAAGGTGATAGCCTCTTTTTCTTTGACTATTATTGTTACATATGTCTGTCCCATTTTTTTGATGTGTCATTTGGAAATTTCCCCTGAACACCTCAATTTATTTAAAGTTTATATGGCCTCAGCCTGGATTTCTAGTGGAGGAAATTGAGAAGTCACCGATTTTTCTAAAACAATCAGCTATGGATTTAAAACATAAAAAGAAAAATGATTATCAAATATGTGGTCATTCATAGCTATCTCATATTGAGAGGTTATGTGGGTGGCAGAAAATTGAGATGACAAAAATTTGGTCCAGAAACTCAATTTCTACCCATAAACTCTAAAGTCACTGCCAACATGCAGTATGGCAGTTGTCCCTCAGTAGCCTCATAAAGTGAATTAGATAGAGTTATTGATCAATTTTGATGTTCCAGGACAATTTATAAAGCACAAAGATGATGTGTTTCTTCATAGTTGAAAATATACAGTGTAAAAGTCTTGTTTGAGCACCTTTATTTCTGAGAAAACAATATTTTGGTCGACTTGTTGAACAATTGAAATATATTAAACAACTGCAAAATACTCATTCTTGCCAAGTGCAAACAGAATATTCCCCAGGATAGATCACATGCCGAGGCAGAGAACAAAGCTGAGCAAATTCAAGTAGACAAATTCAACATCAGGCATGTCTTCTGAACACAAGGACGTTAGACTAGAAATCAATGCAGAAAAACCAGGAAGTCCACAAACACATTGAAATGGGACAGCACTTACCAACAACGGCTCAGTCAAGGAGTCAAAAGGGACATTAAGGCATGTCTTACAAGACAAACAAAACTGGATACAATATCCCAAAACTTATGAACACAAAAATGGGTTTTAAGAAGAACACTTACACCACACACGCCAACTTTTAGGGAGGAAAAAAAAAAAACCCCACAACCTACCATTACAGTCAAGGAAGAAAAAGAAGGGCAAAGCCAGAGATTGCCGAAGAGAGCAGCTAACACCGGTGCAGAAGGAAGTGAAATAGAGAATAGAAACACAGTAGAAAGGGCGGAAGAAGCTGATGGTGTTCAAGAGAAGCAAAGCCTTTGGCTGGACTGGTGATGGGGGAGGGGACAACTAGAGCACACTGACACATGAAAGCAGGCGCACCATGCCCCAGACCGCAGGAGTGTAAAGGGTCGATCACTAGGATCAAGTGTGGGTTCACAATTATATCCCAGTGATTTAGGGAGTCAAATGAGAGGAGTAAAGACCCGAAAACACACAACTGGCCATGACATCATCACAAAAAATTCTAATGGACCAATAGTGAGTAAGGAGACTGAATCAATATAATGACAATAATAATAATAATAATAATAATAATAATAATAATAATAATAATAATAATGAGCCCCTGCACATGCAATTTTTAAACATATCATTGTCACTCACTTTTTAGGGTAGCACTTCGAGAGCTAATGCTAGCAGACAAGTGGGTCATGGTTTCCACAACAGTTTACCAGTGTGAAGTAGTCGAAGAGGGAGTAACAGGCTGCTTCCAGAAGATGACCCTGCAGTCACAGAGTAGAGCTGGCTTTCCCAGACCTACCAGTTACTTTATTTCTAGTTTATGAACTTCTTCTGACACACTGAACTACAGTCACCAGGCTGTCCCGAATGCCATGTGTTCTTGAAACTAGCAAGATTTTAGTAAATGCCAAAGCGCATTTGCTGCAAAGGTCTACCCTATACTAGCAGAAAACTGTCTCAGGCTTGTTCAGGGTACTCTAATAATACCATATGCTGTATAATTTACAAACAATAGAAGTCTATTTGTATCATTCTTTTGGAAACCTGAAATTCTAAAGTTCAGGGACCACACAGGGTGAGCACCCTCTTGTTAGTTCATACCATAGCAAGAGTGAAAGAACCACGTCTTGAGTGTGGACATGAGACTGAGTCGGGGTGAACGTCCTTTAACCAGGAGCCCACCTCTGCAATAATGACAAGCTATTGTTTTGTCTTTTTTTTTTTTTTTGAAACAGGATCTCATGTGGCCCAGGCTGGCCTTGAGCTAGCCACATAGCTGAGCATAACCTTGAACTTCTATTCCTTCT
Organism: Acomys minous; assembly: GCF_964271855.1. Taxonomy (NCBI): domain Eukaryota; kingdom Metazoa; phylum Chordata; class Mammalia; order Rodentia; family Muridae; genus Acomys; species Acomys minous. The sequence goes on from NC_140494.1 coordinate 107,856,991, forward strand.
TCCTCCACTCCTAAACTGTGCCGTTACAGGCATGAGCCACCATGCCGAGTGTTTACAGTGCTAGGGAGTAAACCCAGGGCTTTGTGTATGCTAAGCTGAGCTATATCCCTCAACGTTCTATTAAAGCTAGAGCTCTGCTGACCTAATTACCTCTCACAAGTCCCAGCCTTTAACACTGCTGCACTGTGGATTGAGTTTTTGAATAAGAACTTCAGAGGATGCATTCAATCCACGACAAAAACCGTTTCGCGAATAGCAATAGAATTATTTTTTCTGAAAGAAGATTTTTTTGTACATTCTCCAGCATACGATTTAACACTTTCACTATGCTGTCGTTTTTTTTTTTTTAAACAGTCAACTGGTATTTTATTTTAGCTTACATATTTTTACTTTAAACTAGTAAGCATTTAATTCTCAGAAAATGAGGCTAGTCATTATCTGTGTGCCCATCACCCAGATTTTAAAATGGCAACTTTACTTCAAGTTTACTTTGAAGTTTGCAAAACTTACTTCAAGTTTTTTAATAAAAGGGGTAAAAAAAAAATTCAATTTTTTTCTCATCTTGGTTTAGTTCCTTGTCTCCATTTTTTTTAAAAAAAGAACATCTTTTGTAGATTTTGTCTATATTCTTCCAGCCATTTAAAATTTTTATTATATATATAACATTATTATATGTTATATATAATATATTATATGTATATAACATTATATATAACATTATTATATAATGTAATATCTATATCAAAATACATTTGTTGCAGTTAATTTACCATTATTAACATTATTAGGCCTATAATTATTATTACAGCAGTATTTTCTAACCCACTAGCAATCAGTCAAGACACAGACACCTGTTATATTTTAAAACACTCTTAGTTAACCTGGGACAGGGCAGATATTAACCCTCTAAACTACTTCCTGCCCCTATCCCATGCCATCTGCTTTTAATAATTTCTATCAAGCTACCTCCCATCCATAATCCCAAAAATGTACTAATTATCATCATCTGGGCCAAGGTTCCATCCACACTGGCTATGTGCTTCTCCTCCACCTAACCCAGGATGGCGCAACCTCCTTCTCCTCCGGTCTCTCTTCCTCCCAAGCTTCTCTCTGTCTCCCCAGCCCAGGAACCCTAGCCACATCTGTCTCATTTTCCCTGGCCAGGTGTGATAGCCTTTTATTGGTCAAATAGGATAGGCTCTTAGGCAAGGTACAGGTGGGGCACTAATTAGTGCCAAAATACACCAGACCAACCTCCACCATATATTTTATATTATTTATTTTTGTAAATAATATAATAAAACATTTTACTTATAAAATATATTTTATATAATTATTTATTAAAATATAATAATTAGTTTCATATTTTAAAAAATAATATATTTTATAAATATTTATGTGTTACATATTTATAAATATATATTTATATATACTGTGGGTGTAGCTTAGTTGTAGAGAATGTGAGTAGGGGTTGTTTTGTGTTTTTAGTATCTATAACATTTAACATATTTACCATTATATGTGTCTGTTTCATGCTTTTAACATCTGTTCAGTTCAATACATATGTACCTAGTTTAGTCTATTATAACTATTATATTGTCCTCAATTTTGTGTGACCCCCATTACCATATCTTTACCCAGTCTTATATTGGGTGGACACTGACCTTTCCCTGATCTTTCACTGTCGTAAGTACTGGTGTATCTGTGACATCATCTTCGTAGTTTGTAGGTAGACAATAAATGTTTTTGTTAAGGAGAATATACTCTTCAGATGTCCTATATATCCCCTCCAAAGCCCTCATATCAGTTAGCTACGCCCAGCAGTGATCACCAAGGCTCTCCCCACCCTGCTGTGCTCCCAGGTGGTTCTCATCTCTGTTCTTGATGGGTTCTGTTGACTGGAGGCTTCTCCCACCTCATAAATTATGAGTGTACCACTTTCTGTCTTGTTGCATCTTAGCTTAAAAACCTCCATTCCAGGGAGACTTCCCGGCAAAGTGATGGATTAGACGCTTCCCCATGTCTCCAAGTGAAAGGCAAGTGAAGACTAAAAACCAATAGGCTCCAAGTCTTTCGTGAGGAAGAACCCAAGGCCAGAAAGAAATAAGCCTTAGTGGAATCATCTCAGAGGAGCAGGAGGAGGGTGCCGCCCATGGGTGTGCCCCTGACTACGCTGCTGCGGGGACTGCAGCCGTGTAACCAGGGGCTGGGCGTGCGACCTGTGCTGGAGCATAGCAGACTGTGGAGAGGGGCTTAGAGATGTGATTCGGGGCCTGGGTCTGAGATTCTCCATGGATGCCTTGGAGTTAATAGTGTGAGTGAGCACCATGAGAACACGAGAAGTACAGTGGTGTGTGTGTGTGTGTGTGTGTGTGTGTGTGTGTGTGTGTGTGTGTGTGACCTGTCTGGGGTCCTAAGTCTAAGACGAGTAAGGGCAAAAAGTGGAATTTCCATGGAGAACTGCCTCTCAGCAGGAAGGACATACTAACTTGTTTGTGGTGCTGTTTATTGGCGGTCCCATTGCTATCTGCCGAGACACAGAGACTGCTACTAAAGAAAGTGTGTGTAGGGCGCAGGGCGGGGGAGCACCATGTCACCTGGATTAGGATAAAAAGGAGTAGGGATACGATATCTTTAGTTTCATTTTACTTTCTTATGTTTTATTTTATGTATTGTTTGTTTGCTTGCTTGTCTGTTTGTTCGAGACAGGGTGTCTGTATATAGCCCCATGTGGCCTGGAACTCACTGTGTAGGCCAGGTGGATTTTGAATTCACAGAGATGTGTCTGCCTATGCCTTCAGAGTGTTAGGATTAAAAGCATATACCGCCATACTCAGTTTTGCTCTTGAGACACGGTTTTGATAACTTACCCAGCCTGACTTTGAACTCACTCTGTAGAGCAGGCTGGTCTTTGAACTCATAGCGATCTGCCTGCCTTTGCTTCCCAAATACTAGGAATTGAATGCATACAGCACCACGCCTGGCATGGTTCATGTATTTTTCAATCGTACTTTGGGCTTTAATTGTTTTGTTTTAGATCCTATTTCACTGAGGAGGTTTTTGTGGCTCTTACTCCCCGCTACTTCCCCCTATTATTTCTGCAGATGCTTTTCTTCTCACTCATACTTCCCCCTTTACCCAATTCTCCCTCAGTTCACTTCTTAATTATTAATAATCGTAGCTCTAAAAGCCTATAAACCACATCTCTCCCAATCAATACCTTAGTGTTTCTGTCTCCAAACCTTATCAGGGACACAAGAGAGTCGCACAATTGTCTTGTTAATGCAAGATAATACTAAGACTGCTGTCAGATCATTAGAACTGTTAGTGTAGTTGGATTTCTCCTTAAGTGGCAGGAGGGACAAAAACTCAAGACTCTTAGGGTTTCTATTGTGGTGATAAAACACTACAACCCATGGCAACTTGGAGAGGAAAGGGTTAACTTCATCTTATAATTTATTGTCCATCATCCAGGGAAACCAGAGGAATTCAATGAAGAAACCCTGAGGCAGGGACAGGTGCAGAGGCCACAGAGGAGTGCTTCTTACTGGCTTGTCCAGTCTGGTTTCTGTTTGTTTGTTTGTTTGTTTTTATATGCCCTAGAATCCTCCACCCAGGAACAGGCCTGCCCAGAGTGAGCTAGACCTTTCCACAGCAATCATCAATCAAGAAAATGTTCTACACTTTGCCTTATAGGCCAATCTTATGGGGGCATTTTTTTTCCAATTGAGGTTTCTCTTTTAGGATGACCCTAGTCTATGTCAAGTTGGCAAAAGACAACAAACAAAACCAAAAACAACCCGGACACCAAGTGAAGACCACTCACCAGGAAGATTGTTGTAAACTGAAACAAACTAAGAGTGGGAAAGAGAAATTTAAAGACAAATGGACATATCCACTATGCCACTATGACAGATGCGTGAAACACAAGAAAAGAATCACAAACAGGAGAAAACAAGTTAGTATAACATTCCCAGTATGATGCCTCAACACCAGAAACCAAAGACAAGGAGACAGTCAAAATCCAGGAAAACATTTTAAGAGTTTTATTTTTCAGAAGGACCAATGTCCATGAAATGGTTAAATATTTGAAGGACATATTTTAAAATATGAAGGGGGCAAAAAATCAGACTGAAAAAAAAAACAATGATGTAAGTAAAAGAGTCAATCAGTGAAGTAAAGACAAAGTGGAAGGCATCATCAACAGATAAGGCAGACAGAAGAATGGATTTCAGACAGAAGAATGAATTTCAGGCTTAGAGAAAAAGGCTGGGGCAATAAACATTTAAGAGACCAAAGCCTAGACTTCACAGTATATTAGAAGTAATTGAAATTAAGTCTACACCCCTAGCAATTATTCAATGAAATTATAACAAAAAGTTCCCAAGCCAGGGAAAGAAATGACCATATAAACACAGAAACATTTAGAATCCCAAACAGACATGATGGGAGAGGGTCTCCATGACATACCATAGTCAAAATGCCAATAATATAAAGAGGAAAACAATGTTAAAAATCTGTAAGGAGAGGTAAGATGTTTGCCGCACAGCATGGTGGCCTGAGTTAGATCCCAAGAGTCCATACTGTGAAGAGAACCGTTGCTCACAGGCTGCCCTCTGGTCTCCACACATGAAGTGATATGCGCTAGCACACACAAGCAACCAACAAATAAACTAACTAGTTAATTGAGTGGGTTTTAAAGACAAGTATATCATAAACATCAGTTCTCCCAGCAATTCTAAAAACAGAAAAATTAGGGAGTGATATTTTTCACGCCATGAAGCTACAGACCAAAATTGCTATGCCCAGCCAACTTATTTACTAATGTAGAAAAAGAAAGACATATCCAAATAAACACACAATAAGACAATCCATGACTCCATAGACAGCATTTCAGAAATCATTTAAAGGCACCGCACTATACCGAGGGAAATAAAATACAGTCTCACTCACGGGAGCACCGAAGAGAGTACATTTCATGCGAAGAATATATGAACAAAGGAGAGCTGAGAAGGCATCCGTCACATCAAACAAGACAAACCAGCAAGTTCCGATACCAAGAAAGGGAAAGGGAGAATAACTAATAAGATCCAACTGATCAGATCAACCAACGAACCATAGGAAATAGCAAACCCCTCTTAGTACCAACATTAAGTACAAACAGGATTTAGCACACCATTTAAAGCTCACGGGTTAGCGTTTAAAGAACGAATCAACTATCTGTTGTCTCCAAGAAATTCCTCTTACCCACAAAGATACTCACTAATCATGGAACCCAACCTTCTAAGTAAATGGAGACGATAAGAAGCAGGAGCAGCTGTTCTGACATCCGATAAAATAAATTTCAAATACAACTGGTCAGGAGAGGTAAATATGAATACTATCTATTAAGAAAGAGAACCAGTCATCAAGAAGATACAACAAATTTTGATGCTCCCAGTCACACACACATACACACCACCACCACTACCACCACCACCACCACCAGTCCAAACAGTTTAATTAAGCTGCAAGTGCTTAATTAAAGGATTGGCGAGGAGCCATCAGAGTGACACACACCTGTAATTCCAGTACTGGAGAGGTGGAGGCAGGAAGTTTAAGAGTTCAAGATCAGCCTCTATGACATATTAAGATCAAAATCAGTCTGAACTATAGAAAGCCACATTTCAAAAACAACAAGCAAAAACCTCACCACATAACAGACAGAAGTCTTACACAAATAAGTCAATGTTGAACCTCAAGACTCTAGAAAGCAAGAAGAAGCCAAACCCACATGCCGTGGATGGGAAGAAATAATGAAGGTTATGGCAGAAATTAATGAAACGGAGACTGAAAAACAGTATATAGAATCTAAGAGTGGGCTCTTTGTAAAGATAAACAAGATACCCCTAGCCACATTAGCTGAAAGAAAATGCCAACTTTATAAAATTAGAGATGCAACAGACTCTAGTGAAAGCTGAAGGTTCATTAGAGCATGGTTAAAAGCTTACAATCCAAAAAGCTGGAAAACCCAGAAAAAAATGAATAAATTCATAAACACATATGGCCTACCAAAATTAAACCAAGAAGATGCAAACAACTTAAACAGCCCATATCAAGCAATGTGAATAAAGCAGTAATTTAAAATATGCCTTCAAAGAAAAGCTCAGATTGCTGAATTCTACCAAAATTTTACAGAAGAGCTAACAGCAGTACTTAAATGGTTCCACAAAATCGAAAGGGGAGAGCATTACCAGCTCAATATGTGAAGCCATCACTACCCCGAGATGCACCCTGGGCATGGACACAGGAACATCCAAGTGATAGGCCAGTTTTCTTGATGAATATAGATACAAAAATTCCCAGCAGTACTTGCAAAACAAATCCAAGGACATATTAAGATGATTAAGTGTTATGACCAAGTTGGCTGAACACACTCAGATCCCTATAACTGCACAAATAGATTCAATGGCAGCAGTGGCATGATCAGAAGCAGAATTTGGCAAGGTTTAATATACCTTTCTGGTAAAAAAAAAAAAATAGAAGAAATTAGAAATAGAAGGAACACCTCTCAACACACAAAAGGCTGAACACACCAGACACGCAGACAATAGTTTAATGAATGGTTTTGAGGATGTGTACTGAGAATATGTCCGGAAAATCTGGAGGAAGATCATAGTGCCCAATCTCCTCCTGATATTATCTAAATATAGTGCTCAAAATCTTAGCTAAAGCACCAAGACAGACAGACAGACAGACAGACAGACACACACACACACACACACACACACACACACACACACACAGAGAGAGAGAGAGAGAGAGAGAGAGAGAGAGAGAGAGAGAGAGAGAGAGAGATATGGTAGGAAAAGAAGAATCAAATTATCTCTATTTGCTACACTTAGAAGACCCTGTAAACTTCCTCAGACAATCTTAAATGAGATAAATACTTCCAGCAAAGTGGCAAGATACAAAATAAACACACAAAGCAATTAGCATTTCTATGTACCAATAACAAACTTGCCAAAATATTAGAGAAAAAAAAGCACATTTATAATATACCCAGGAATAGACCTAACTGAGGAGTTGAAAGACCCATATAATGAAATTTAAAACACCAAAGAAAGAAATTGAGGAAAATACTAGAAGTTAGAAAAACGTTCTATGCTCATGTTTTGGCAGATATTGCAAAAATTACCACATATTGCCACAGGCAGTCTGCAGTAGAACCAATGCAATGGCCACAAAATGTCTAATGGCATGCTTTAGATAACCAGAAAAAGAAATCCTAAAATTTGTATGGAAACACAAAAGACCACAGAGAATCAAAAAGCAATTCCCATCGGAACAATACTGGTGATATCAGAGTACCTGGCCTCAAATTATCCTACAGAGTCATAGTGCTGAAGGCAGCACAGTACTTTCACAAAGGCAGATAAACAGTCAATAGAATAGTTCAGAAGATTCAAAAATAGCCCCAACCTGCCATTTCCACTTAATTTTTATAAAGTTGTCGAAAACGTATATTGGAAAAAAAAAGATAGCCTCTTGGAAGATGGTACTGGAGAAACAGGATCACCACATGTAGAAGAGGGAAAATAAATCTCTCTCACTCCCATTCTACACAAAAGTCATTTCAAGGTGGATCAGAGACCTTAATACCAGACCTGAAATCTTGAAACTACTGAAAGAAAACACTTCAAGATACAGACAAGAACTTTTGAGGAAAGGAATTCAACAGCTGGTTTTGTCAACACCATGAACTGACAAACAAGATTATGTGAAATGTAAGGCTTCTCAATTGCAAAGGAAACAGTGAATGAGGCGACGACCTGCAGAATGAGAAGAAATCTTTGCTGACTGCCCATCACAAGGGGGATAAATTTAAATCAATAACATATTTTTTTAAATCTCACTTAAAAAAATTTAACCACCGCCAATGCTCAGATCTTCCAAACAACAAGTGGGCTAATGAGGCAGATAAACAACTCTCAGAAGAATAAATCTAAATGGCCAATACATATTTTTTAAAGAGCTCGGTGTTCTTAGCCATCAAAGAAATGCAAAGCAAAACTACTGCAAGATCCCATCTCAGCATAATCTTATCATCCTCAGAATGGTTGACATCAAGAAAAGTAATGCTAGCAAATGGTGCCAAGAACTTGTGGAAATAGGAATTCTTTTTCGCTATTGGTGAGAGGGTCAACTTGGTGAAGGCGCTTTGGAAATCAATATGTAAGTTTCTCCAGAACTTGAAAATAGAGCTACCATATGACTCAGTTATATCACTTTTTGGCATGTACTTAAAGGGCTTTCAATCAACATACCACAGAACTATGTTTATTGCTGTTCTGTTCACAATAGCCATAAAACGGAACCAGAATAGAAGTCCATTAGTGGATAAACTAGTAAAGAAAATGTGCCACATATACAATAAAATTTTCTTGCAGTGGTAAAGTACAATAAAGTTATAACATATGCAGGAAAATGGAAATCTCCAGAAGCCATTATGTAAAGTGAAATAAGGAAGACTGAAAACATAGATACTGTTTGTTTTTCTCATATTTCCTACTTTAAATATACATATATTTGTGTATATATATATCTCTGTGTGTGATGTGATGTGTGTCTGAGTGTGTGTGTGTGTGTGTGTGTGTGTGTGTGTGTGTGTGTGTGTACATGCATGTGTAGGTCATGAAACTAGAAATGGAATCATGAAACGAAAAAGATCTTTTTTTTTTACATTCTTTAAAAATTTTTTCCATTTATTTATTTATTTTATACACATTTTTATAATTTATTTACATTACATCTCAATTATAAACCCCTCACTCTCATCTTCCTGTTCCCACCCTGCCTTCCTCTTCTGCCCTAGACCTGTTAGGTGGGGTCCTCATCCCAATGCCTGACCACACTCTATCAGGTCTCTTCTGGATAGCATGCATCCCGCTTCCTTTGTGTTCCCACAGGGCCTCTCCACCAAGGGGCAGTGATCAAATCTCAGGCACCAGAGTTTGTGTCAGAGGCAGTCCCCACTCTCTCCTCCCCTTCTCCTCGTGGAGAATGAGCTGTCCATCCACTACACCTCAACAGGGGGTCTAGATTCTCTGCTTGCAATGTCCTTGGTTGGTGCATCAGTTTGTGTAGGCACCCCTGGGTCCAGACCCACTAACCTTGATAGTCTCCTTGTGGAGCTTCTCTCTCCCTCCCTTCCTCCCTCTCTCTCTCTCTCTCTCTCTCTCTCTCTCTCTCTCTCTCTCTCTCTCTCTCACACACACACACACACACACACACACACACACACACACACATCCTTCCATGCCCAATCTCTTCCATACAACTTACAGCTCTTAACCAAGAGTCTGGCTTTGTGTCTCAGTATCTGTCCCAATCCCCCACTGGGTGGAGTCTCTCAGAAGACATCTATGTTGGGTTAATATCCACTTATAAGTGAGTATATACTTTATGTGTCTTTCTAGGTCTGGATTACCTCACTCAGGATGATTATCTCTAGTTCCATCCATTTGCCTGCAAATTTCAAGATTTCCTTGTTATTGATAGCTGAGTAGTATTCCATTGCATAAATGTAGCAGAGTTTCTTTATCCATTCTTCCATGGAGGGACATCTAAGCTGTTTCCAGATTCTGGCTAAAAGCTGCTATGAACAAAGTTGAGCAAATGTCCTTGTTGTATGATGGAGCATCTTTTGGGTATATGCCCAGGAGTGGTATAGCTGGGTCTCGAGGTTGCACTATTCCCAGTTTTCTGAGAAAGTACCAGATTGATTTCCAAAGTGGTTGTACAAGTTTGCACTCCCACCAGCAATGGAGGAGTCTTCCTTTTTCTCCACATCCTAGCCACCATGTGCTGTCACTTGAGTTTTTTATCTTAGCCCTTCTGATAGGTGTAAGATGTTCTGATTTGCATTTCCCTGATGACTATTGTTGATGTTGAGTATTTCTTTAAGTGTTTCTCAGCCATGCAATACTTATTTGTTGAGGATTCTCTGTTTATGTCTGAGCGCTTTTTTTTTTAGCTCTGTGCATTTTTTAATTGTGATATTTGGTTTGGTAGTGTTTAATTTCTTCAGTTCTTTACAGATTTTGCATATTAGCCCTTTGTCGGCTGTAGGATTGGTGAAGTAGGATTGGTGAAGGTCTTTTTCCAGTCTGCAGGCTGTCATTTTGTTTTCTTGACAGTGTCCATTGACTTACAGAAACATTTCAGTTTCATGAGATCCCATTTAACAATTGTTGATCTTAGAGCCTGAGCCATTAATGTTCTGTTCAGGAAGTTGTCTCCTGAGTTAAAGGTCTTTCCCTACTTTTTTTTCTAACAGATTTCATGTGTTGGGTTTTAAGTTGAGGTCTTTAATCCACTTGGACTTTAGCTTTCTGTAGGGTGATAAATATGGATCTATTTGCATTTTTCTACATGTAGACATCCAGTTAGGCTAGCACCATTCATTGAAGATGCTATCTTTTTTCCACTGTGTGGATTTGGCTTCTTTGTCAAAAATCAGGTATCTATAGGTATGTGGGTTTATCTCTGGGTCTTCGACTCAATTCCATTCATCAACCAGGAAAAAATATATCTTAAGAGAGGAAGAACATAAGCAATAGAATTCATATGAGAAGAGGACAATTGAATTAATGTGAAATGTGAGCAAAAGAGGGTGCTGGACGGAGAAGAGGGATGAGCAATGGAGCAGTGTCTGAGGGACGTGGGCTGGGAGTGGGGGAGGGGAACCAGGAAGAACAAAGAATGTGTGACATGACGTGCTGAAATTCATTGTTTTATATGCTAACCTTAAAAAAAAAACATTCTTTCAGAAAAAAACCTGATGAGTTAGGTCCACCTGTACGTCTTAACACCTCCTATCATCATAATAATTCACAAACAATTGTGTATTTGTGTAGTAGTTGTCTGTCTGGTTAGACTCTAAACTCTATAAGAGAATAGTTTTCCTGCCTAACTAATTTCTCTATTCTAAACATCTAACGTGGTGTTTGATAGGTAGTTGTTAGAGAAATGAATGTATGCATGCATCCTGCATCAGATCCCACCTGTCTCCCAGGCATCCATCAGCATGGAGCATCTTTGCTGGTCAGAGAGAAGTGAGAGACAGTAGAGTTCTGTGATTTGGAATAGGAGTGTGCGAGGCAAGAAGACTTGGGTTTGAGTCATAAATTAACAAATTACTGAATATATGTAAAACTTTAAAAAGAGTTTAAGATTCACATCTATTTTGTAAGTGAGCCATGTGAGGAGGTCGGAGGACAACTTTTGGGTGTTGGTTCTCTCCTCCTACCAAAATGGGTTCCAGGAACCAAACTCAGGTCATCAGGCTTGGTGGCAAATGCCTGCACTGGCTGCACTATCTTGCCAGCCCAAATCTTTCTTAGTGGTAGTTTTGGCCTTAAAGTGAAAGAAGGGTCAACAACAGTACTACTCACTTCATAGTGTTGATATGAGAATCGAATGATATACCACACATAAAGCACTTAAGATATTATCAAGTAGTAAATATGGAAAAATGTTGTTTATAAAGAGATGAGCTATCGGTGTAAAGAGGAGGAAGCCCCGGGGGTTAGCAAGCACATGAAGACTTGCAGAAATTAATTAGAGATCAAAGACATGGAAATTAGAAACCCGTGACACATTCCTCTATACTTATTAGATCAGCACAATTAAGATCATACCAAACCCTCGTGGGAAAGTGGGGTTCTCAGAGCCCTTGAGCATAGATAACTGGAGAGATACAGAGGGATTCTGGGAATCATTCTAGACCTGCTTGGGCAACATTCCTACAAGTAGAGCATCCTGTACTTGGGCTTCCTGCACACATCCAGGAATATCCTCACACAGGTCCAGAAGACGACAAAGGAAGAAGGTATCCATGGCAATACTGTTTGTGGTAGCAGCACAAGGCAGTCTGCTTTTTATTAGAAAGAGTGTGGGCAGGTACAGATAAGTGACTTTCCTCACTGTTGGGTCAGATTATCCAACAAAAGCAATTTAATGGAGGAAGAGGTTGTTCTGGCTCACAATTCAAATGGGTACAACCAACCATGGTAGGGAACGCATGGTAGCGGGAGCTTGAGGCAGCTGGTCGCATCACAGTCGCAGTCAGGACGCAATGAAGAATGAATAGTGGTGCTTGCTTGGCTTTTTCCTTTTTATGCAGTCTGGGACCCCAGCCCATAAAATGGCACTGCTCACTCCTACGGTGGGTCTTCCCTTCTCAGTTAACTTAATCACAGATGTATCGAAAGGCTTGTCTCTTTGAGGATTCTAGATTCCCTTAAACAGACAACAACAACAGCAACAACAACAATCAAATTAACCATGACAGGGTGGGTGTACCAGAGAGTTATCACAAAGCATCTAAAAGCAGCAAGTTGGATGTAGTCATGGATAGCTAGCGCTTTAAGACAATGCTAAGTTGGGGTGGGGTGGGGGAAGGAGGAAGATAGGATATAATGAGATGCACATAGCAAATGCACTAAGAACAAAAAGAAATGCAGTAAACACAATAGTCTGGTTGCCTGGGAGTTTGGAACTTGATGAGAGTGAAGAGCTGGAATAAAAATAGATAGGTTTAAAGAAAAGGTAACACAATAAAAGAGGGCTGAATGAAACATAACATGACCATGTGCCCTGTACTAAGGACTGTGATGAACTCAAGCCTCTACAGCTGAAGTATTAAGAAAAATATATCAGCAATTGTGATACCCTAGCAGGATCACGAAATAAGCACGGGCACCTGTGTCAAAGAGAAGCTCCATTTCCTGTGTGACAGAGCCCCAGGTCCACAGACTTACCTCCCAGCAAAGCTGGAGAAAATTATGTTAAAAATTCAATCTCTGGAAATAGTCCTATGGGGCCCCTGAAGAGACATTTAATCAAGATTATTCCAACTTAGTTAGACAAGTGAGCGCCTTCGGATCTGCACCATGACCTGTCTTCTTTCATCTCCTGGTAAGTAGGAACTGTCCTCAAACCCTCTCTAGATGGGAACTCAAGGCTCCTTCTCCAGGAAGAGCCAAAGCCTTCTTTTTCTGCTCATCAGCCATTATCAGCCTGTCCCCAGCTACTCATGGCCAAAGCTAAGTTCTGCCTTCACCGCCCTCTAAGAATAAAAGGAACAGTGGACAGTCTGGTGCCAGCAGGGTCAGTACCAGTCTAGATGCTGAAGGCAAGAGGGCAGGGCAGCAGAGTTCCTGCCTTTGTGGAGTTTGCATTTTTCATGGAGGACAGACCTAGAGCAAGGAAACAGATGTGGAGTCCTTTCAGCATCACATGGTAGCAGATATTATAAGGAAAATCATATATTGGGATCGGAGCAGGAGAAGGTAGGGGGTTACTACTTTGGCCAGGCTTGTCAGGGAAATCTTCTGAGAGAAGGTCACCTCTGAGCAGGTGCCTGAATGGTGTGACCACAGAGAAGCATCTCAGACTTGTGCAGCTACGTACCACACCCTATGCAGAGGCTCTGGGTAGGAGCATTGTTGGCCTGAAGTGGGGACAGCCAGGAGGCAGTACATCTGGAACAGTACAGATGAGTCACAGGTCAGTAGCCTGGGGACAGATTAGTTGCTCAGCCCTTGCAGTTGTCCCAACTGACCTAGCTTGTAGCCTCATTCTTAAGGAAGAGTTGGCAGGATTTCCTGACAGTATGTGGTGGTGGAAAAGGAAGGGAAGGTAGGAGTTAAGAAGCAGAGGGTCTAGACTAAAAGAAAGAGGGGTGGGGAAAAAAATGACTCCAGGGGCTTTGAACTGGGCTCCTCAGTAAATGGCTGGATGATGTGTCAGGTTGGTCCTGGTAAAGGGAAGTGTGCTCAGAGTCAGTGTGGCTATACCCATCTGAAGCCAGCCTGTTTCTTTCTGCATTCAAGCACAGCACTTTTATGAACATGCTTTTTGGCTGAGTGTGAAATGCTTATTAGCCATTCAGCTGGAGATGCTGAGGAGACAGTTGGATATACAGGCCTGGAGTTCAAGGAAGAGGTCAGATCCACAAATATGAAACGAGAAGCAACCAGCATGCAGATGGCAACTAAAACCACAGGATATGATGAAATTAGATGAGGTCTGTGGCCTGAGTCCAGTGCTGCACAGTCACTCAGAGGTCAGAGAAATGAGGAAGACCTAACAGACATGGAGAAAGGTCAACCCATGGACCAGAAAGAAAACCAAAACATTGTGTTGTCCCAGAAACCAAGGACAGATGTCTGAAGACAGAGGTAAGAGTTAACTGTGTCACTGCTGCTCAGGGGCCACATGGTGTGGGGGCTGAGAATTAACCCTCAGATTTGGGGAAACAGAGGTCACAGTGACCTGGACCAGACTGCTTTCATGATGAAGTTGAAAGCTTGATAGAATCATTTTCCTGAAAGAAGGAAATGGAGATTGTGAGAAGCGGGTCCCTCGTAGGGAGATGGAGATGGGGCTTGGGGGTTTGCTTGTCTTACTCTGAAGGAAAGTGAAGCATTTGTCTGCCATTGGAATTGATCCTTTAGAGCAGGAGATGCTGATAACGAAGGTGAGAAAAGAGTAACTACAGGGACAAAACCCTTGAGCTGGAGAGAGACACGTGGACCCCAGCCCTTCAGTCCATGCACCTCAAGAGAGGCGTGACGGAGGATGTGAGCATGGAGGAGGGCACGTGATAGATGGGCCGGTAGGTGTATGTGAAGAGTCTTCTTGGGTTGCATCTAGCTTCTCTGTAAAGTGAGTACCAAGATCATCTGAGGAAAGTAGGAAGAGGATGTGGAGGCTGAAGAAAACAGTATGTACTAGTTAAGACTGTATTCGTCTACGAGTAGCACAGATGCTCGGCTACGAGTTTGAAAATGGCCTCTCTGGTGTGGATGTGGGAACCCTACTAGGTGAGTCCTAGGTTCCCTTTATGTTGCTGTGATAAACACCAGGACAAAAGCCTAGGGAGGAGAGAGTTAGTTTCATCTTTACAGCTCACTGCCCATTATGAAGAGGGTATGAGGAACTCAAGCAGAAACATAGAAGCAGGAACTGAAGAGGAGACCACGTCTATTGGTTTGCCCCTCGTAGCTTGATAACTTTGCCTTCTTATATAATCTAGGGCCACCTACTCAAGGGTGGCGCTACCCACTGCGGTCTGGGCCCTCCCACATCAATCATTAACCAAGAACACGCCCCCACTGGCTTGTCTATAAACTAATCTGATGAAAACAATCGCCCAGTTAACATCCTCTGTTCCCCAGTGACTTTAGTTAGTGTCAAGTGACAAGAACCAAACAGCACAAGGGGTCAAGTATTTCTCAAACTTTCCGTTTCACTTGTCCTAGGTCACAGGCCTCACCCTCATGGCCGAAGGTTGTTAGGCTCCAGTGGTCATGTCCACACTCCAAATGGTGGGATGTGGTTTATGAAGAAGACAGAAAGCAGCAAAGTTAGAGCTAGAAGAGGTGGCCCACACCTTTAATCCCAGCACTCAGGAAGCAGAGGTAGGTGGATCTCTGAGTTCCAGGACAGCCTAGTCTACAGAGAGTGAGTTCCAGAACAGCCTACGGGCTACAGAGTGAAACCCCATCTCAAAAAAACAAACAAAATAGAATAAGTTAGGGTCATGGTGTCTGATGGGAATCCGTCCTGAGAGGATTTTTGAGGGGGAAGACAGACCATCAGTTCAGCATGATATTGGCTTCCTAAGCACCATCCCCAAAGCAGTGGGGAGATGGAGCTCTAGGGGACTGCCATAGCCCTGGGAAAATTAAACAGTGGGTACACTAGCTGTGTGGTATGGAAATCCAGGGTGATGCAGCAAGGGGTAGACAACCCAGAATAGTCCTTTGTGTGGTCATCTCAACAGATATGGAGTCAAAACATATCAGACAAAGTCAAACCTGTTCCTCACTTAAATTTAGAATAGGTAGATATAGCTTTAACATAAAAATAATGTTTGAAAGTTTAACAAGCATTTCTTTTAATGTCATGAATAAGAAAAGAGTCCTCTGTCATCACCACTATTCTGAATTGTTTTAGAGACAACATATGGGTTGGGGGGGAGGGAAGCAGAGAAGTAAGGAGGAAAATAACTATCTTTAGATGTGAGTGTAAATCTGGAAAAACTGAAAAGCATTACCAATATTAAGTAAGAAAGAGTTTAGTAAAAGTTGGTTAAAACTTTAAAATATAAAAACTGGTAGCTACCCTTTAGTGTATAACTGGTTATAGAGCAACAGGTTAGAAGATGTTTTGGGAAAAACAAAAACTCTCATTCACAGTAACAACAGGTAGAATAATTCAGTAAGTGTGGCCAGGGAGATATACAGGGCCTTATGAAGAAAACCTTAAAATTCTAGGGAAATTTATTGAACAAAACTTAAATAGGTAGAAAGATGCATTGATCTTGAGTAACATAATTAAACTTGGCTAATTATATCATTTTTTTAAAAAATCTAATCTATGTTCTAGTTTCACTTCTGTTTCTGGGACAAGCTACCAGGATAGAAAACAACTTAAAGGAGAAATCAATCGGTTTATGCTAGTTCACAGTTGCGGTTATAGTGGGTCATAACAGGGAAGTCCAAGGAGCAAGAGCTAAATGCAGCTGGTCACAGGACATTCATAGTCATGAGCAGAGGGAAATATGTGCGCGGATGTTCGCTTACTTGCGTGTTAGCCAGCTTTCTCCACTCTTCTACAGTTCAGTGCCAAGGCCAGTCTCGGGAACTGTACTGGCCATAGTAGGCCAGTTGGTAATCAAAACGCTCCCCTATCGACATGTCCACGGGTCCTCCAAATCTGCATAATTTCTCATTGAGAACTCTCTCCTCAGGTGAGTCTAGGCTGTGTAAAATGGACGGTTAAGACTAACCACCAGAATCGATAGACTCACTTTGGCCCTGACCAAAGACTTTGATACAACAATACTTGTCTTTCCCTAGAAATTAAGTGGTATGAAATAGCCAGGAGAGGTGAGGAAGGGGACAGAACACCATGAATAGTAAGTTGGTTTGCAAAATGCTGTCAGAAATGAGTGTATTATGAAGCTGAAGAAATTAAATATTTAGGAGCTAAAGGAAGAACAGAAAAACAGAGGCTAAAAATGAACTCAAAGGTACAGGGATATTGAACACACTGACACAAGTGGCATTTCGATGAAGTAATGGGGGACCATTTGAAAAACTAAATAGTGTTGGGCTAGGTGCTTTGGTGGAGAAGTGGGAAAAGAAGAATACAAATCTTTCTTTTTCTTTCTTTCTTTTCTTTTTTTTTTTTTTTTTTTTTTTTTTTTTTGAGAGCTGGCAGTAGAGAAGGTGGGTTCCCTTCTGGCCTTTCAACTCTGCCATTTCCAATTGCCTTTATTTAGTGATCTCAGCACGGAGCAGCAGGAAGGCTAGCTGCAAGGTGGCTGGTGCTGGGAGAGGAAGCAGGAAGTGCAGGAGGGGCCCAGACAGGATGGAGCCTGGAGAGGAGGAGGGGCACGCGGAAGCAGCTTAAGGGATGAGCAGAGGAGGCAGGCGCCAGTCAGGTCCAGTGGGGCCACAGGCCACATCAAGAGAACTGTATTTTATTCTTAAGTGCATTGAGAAGGCCTTTGTGGGCAGTCATCTGCTGCTGGTGGTCTGATTTAATCTGATTTGTGTTTCTAAAAATTATGGTGAAGTGGCTAAGATGGTAATTTTCGTTATTTATGTGTATTTTGCTATAATTTTAGAAATACTAATTTAAGAGAAAAGGCTGTGTCTGACATGAAGCGAGTGCCTTGGAACCAATAGTAATTAGCCTATCTTGGTGACTGGTTTTGATTGTTCAATCAGCACCATAACCTTGAACCCACAGAGTGATTTTTTTTCTTCTTGTTGTTCTATGCAATCTGCCCGCACATTTGTGTCTACCACCATTGCCTTACCACGGAATAAACCTCAGAAGGCTGGGAGACTCAAACATCAGAGCTAACCGAAGGAGATGTGATTGGGAAAGAAATGTGATTCTAAGTGTGACAACGGTTCGACACCAGAAACCCGGGCTGTTGGGCAGAAGCTGTGGGAATCCTGGGAAGGGACAAAAAAAAAAAAAAAAAAAAGGAAGAGAAAGTGTCACAGGACTTGGGGCAGGGTTGGGGGAATGGTGAGCGAATGAAAATCCTGGCTGTAATTTTCTGAGCATGCACAGGGGATCTCACTGTGAGAAGGCACTGTTCGCATATTATCTTACTCATTTTAACAATGCTACATTCACAAGTCAAATTCCCGCCCTATTAAAAATAACTAATTGACCAGGAGCTTAGGGTAGTCAATACACTTGTCCAAAGTCCCCCAGGTGGCAGTATGTGGAGGAACTGGGATTTGACCACGTGCCTTAAATAGGCTGTCTTCTCTGTTGGAGCAGAGCCTCTCTCCACCCTCCGACCCAAAAGGAAAAGACTCTTAAGACTTGCCAATGAACTCTGCTCTCTGCTTCCTATGCTGCCAATGGAAAGTGCTGGTAAGTGTGAGCACAGGGTGTTCATGCCCCCAACTTCCTTCTCCCCAATCTCTGCCTACATTTTTATGCCATGTCGAAACGCATGGTGTTTATCTGATCATTTTCCTTATCCACACTTTTCACTTCTAGCTTCAAATGGCCTGGTCCCTGCTGCCACTGTGCCACCATGTCCTGCCTGTCAATACTCCCTGTCAACTCTCCCAAGGCTTTCACCCTTTTGTAAATAACCTGACTGGCATTTTTCCAACACCCTCTCTGTGGGCAGGAGCTCATGGGCTGGGACTGACCCCGTGGGCCTGACAATGACGATGCTTAGAGGTGGCAAAGAGCAGGGAAAAGGGTGGTTGGTCATGGTGTTTGGGGATGAGATAAAGATCACATTTATGTCAGGGCTGAGAATTTCCAAGACTTAGCTTGCTGTCAAAGAACCGAAACCAGATGACTGCTGCCTTACCAAGTGTGACAGGTTCCCGAGGACTACTCTGACGTGTGTGGAATAAAGGAGGCAGGCACGGTACCTTCGTAGGTGAAAGCTCAGCTAGGGTTGAAGAGAACAGCAGGAGAAAAACTGTTTCCAACGGCTCCAGTTTGACACAAGCCCTTTGCCTAGTGCACATTCCTTGGGCAGCTCTGCAAGGCCCTCCCGCCCCCAACCCCCACAGGCCCTGGCAACCTTTTCTCTCTGGCTATAACATTCCAGAAAAATCTCAGCTCAAGATTGATGGCTTCATAACCTGCCCGGAGTCCTTGTGCCGCTGTTGCCTCGTCATGAATCATGAATGCCACCTCGCCCGACTCCCACCAAACAGGACCCGAAGGACACCCTTGAGCGTGGGCGGGCACTAGAATCACTGCCCGCTAGCCAGACGCTGGGTCTGTGGCCATGAGGAGCGGCAGGCCGGACCCTGCAGCTGTGAGTCAGAGCTGCGTCAAGGTCTCCATGCTCCCTGCCCTGCCAGCCCTTTCTCTGGTATTAATTTATTTGCCCCAGCAACAGTAACACTGGCACCGGATTACTGAATCTGGCACTTAATCCAACCTTTACACGCGCGTTCCAGCGTTATCTCCTTGGGAGAATGCAAACCAGCTTTTCTGCAACATCCATCTCGTGACTGAGGAAACAAAAGCACAGTGTCAAAGCCGAGTGTAGAGCAGGACTCGGATTCCAGATGCTGAGCCCATTCTGGAGGTTGTAGTCACGGAGCTGAACATTAACGGTAGAGAATTCTCTTCTGTCCATGCGGAAGGCTCCTTGGGCACTGGCTTCTTTTGGTCCTATATTCCAGACACTGAATTGGTTTATTACTGTAGCTGCTTTATTAGTGCACCAACAGCTGGGCTGCTGAAGCAGTAGAAATCGTTTGTCTCACTGTTCCGGAGTCTCAAAGTCCACCATTAAGGTGTCATCAGGGCTGTGCTCCCTGAAGGCACTAGAAAATGTCAGCACATCCCTCTTTCTGGTGCCTGATGGCTCTCTGCTCCTAGCAGCATCGTGTTCCAGTCTTGTTGATGGTTCCTTCCTTCCTTCCTTCCTTCCTTCCTTCCTTCCTTCTTTCCTTCCTTCCATCCCTTCTTTCCTTCCTTCCATTTTTAGTGCTTAGGATTGAACCTAGAGCTTTGTGCATACCAAGCAAGCCTCTCAACACTGACCTATACCCCTACCCTCTTTTGATTTTGAAACAGGGTCTTACTAAATTGCCTGTGCCATCACTGAACTTATTCTTCAGACCAGATAGTTTTTGAACGTATGACCTCTGAACCCCGGTTTCTTGAGCAGCTGGGACGACAGACCCGTATCAAGAGGCCCAGCTGAAGCTCCCATCTTCATATGTCTTTCTCCCTGTGTGCAGGTGGCTATGTCCAAATAATGATATGTGCCCGTGTGGACTGAGGCCCACTCTAAGGACCTTGTGTTGACTTGAGTTTACTCCCAAATAAGGTCATCATATTAGTTACTTTCCTCAGTGTTGGGACAAATCTCAAGCCCAAAGTAACATAAGGAAAGAACGGTAGATCTTGTCCACCATTTGAGGGTAGAGCCCATAGTGGCAGGGAGGTCACAGGCCCCAGACAGAGCTTGAGGCAGCTGGTTACATGGTACCCATAGTCAGGATGCAGATAGAGATAAATGCATTCTGCTAGTTATTTACTCTGGCACCCCAGCCCATGGGCCAGCATTGCCCACATTCATGGTGGGTCTCCCCTTTTTAGTTAAGTTTTTCTGGAAGTACCCTCATTCATAGACATACTCAGAGGTGCCCTTCCATGATTCTAAGTCCAACAGATTAGCAATGGCAACGGACTGCTAGAGCTTAGTCTCCCAGTGCTGTAGGTAAGATTTTAGTATCTTTGTGGGGAGAGTCAACTAAGCTTGTAACAGGTTAATCACAGGCTCCTACACATACAAATGCCTGCCTGCCCGCCTGCCCAGAATAGTCCTTCTGCCATTCCTGACCACTCACCTTGCCTCCTATGCACACTCTCTTCCCTGCTGGGACCCTGTGCATAAGCCTACCTCGCCTCCTCTCGCTTCCTTGGGGAAGAAGGGGGAGAGTAGCTGGGAGAGGGTCTTCTTTGTGGAGGAGTGTCTCTCCAGGGAGGAGCACCCACGGGCCTTTCTGCCTTTGCTGGCCCTGAGGAGAGTTGGCACTTTAAGAGGCTTCGGGCCGCACTGCCCTCCTGGCATCTCAGTTTTATGACATGATGGTTTGCAGGCAGGAGCTCATCCAAGCACACAGATTACCATTAGCGATAGCATTTCACAAGCACTGTACCTGTTGTCCAGGCTCACCGAGTGCCAGACAGCTCTCCACAGCGACATCAGAATGCACCGGACTCAGTTCTACTAGCATATCTCTCTCTCTCCCTCTCCCTCTCCTCTCTCTCTCTCTCTCTCTCTCTCTCTCTCTCTCTCTCTCTCTCTCTCCCTCTCTCTCTCTCTTCCCCCCCCCCCACCCGCCCACCGCCGGAGCCAATGGCCACTCAATATCCCAGGTGATAGCGATCAGTCTCAGCACAGAGGAAACTGATCAGTGGAGGAGGACAGCCCCTGATCAGAAATCAGCTCATCTAGAGGGAGGGGAAATTAACGGCATTAGTTCAGTCACAATTTCAAACCTTCTCAACAAGTTTAACCTAGGTCGAATAAAGCTGTATCTGTGCACTTGCTGTAACGGGACAACCTGACTCACCCTTGCAGGAACTGGGGCCATCCAGTTTTCTCGTTTTCTTTTCTTCTCTAGTCCTCTTGGTGATTTCTCCAAGCGGCAGAGTCTGCAAAAGGTTTTGCATTTGATGACAACATTGGCTACAATGGGAAGCAATCCTACTTGAATTCAAATGGCAGGTTCGAGTATACATAACATTTATTTATTCCCTATTCACTACAGGCTCAGCTAACATTTACTAAGCAACTATTAGGTGCCTGGCTTTGTGCTGGGCATGGATGGGGTCATGATTATGAACATGTTTTTGTTTCTTACACTCAAGTGCTCTTAGTGGAGAAAATAGTATTGAAAACGAGAAAGTCACTGCTCAGAGCAGTAAGTGCTTGGACAGACATTTGAGGGTCACATTTTGAGAAATGCAGAAAAGGGATAATTAATTCAAGGATATAGATGCAATATAGGTTAGGAAAGGGATATTTGAGGTATATTTGAAGGATGAATAGGATTTTCCAGGGAAACATCACTGTAAAGTGAAGGTCAGGTAGTGTTCGGTCACAGTCCAAAGGGTCTGGGTTGCCAATGGCAGAGGCAGGCTTGAACTCTGGACCCTGAGCGGAGACACAGTGCTCTCTGTTACTGCATTCTTTTAATTTCCAGCTCCAACTTGAAGGACATGTCATTGGAGGCAGCTGGAGGAGGAAGCACCTGGGAAAGTCTAGGCTCCAAAAAAAAAAAAAAAAAAAAAGCTGCAGGGCTGACTGTCCAGTGTGACCAAGAAAGACTGGGATTCAGGCTGCCTGGCTGGCCTTGGACTCAACCTCTGGGTGACCCCATTGGCACGTGATGTTGATGAACAGTCACCCTCCCCACCCAGGCCCGGCTGTATGGCTTCCTCCAACAACTGAACTGATTAGAAGAGAACTTGGACTTGATTAGAGATCATTGTCTCCGTGCAGCCGTCCCTGTAAGCCTGCTCATTTTAGGAGGAGAGGGGTGCTTCGAGAATACACCAGCAGGCATCTCATTGCCCGAGAGAAAGACAGGCTCAGCTCAGCCCCTCTCCACATCTGGTCTTTCTCTGTTTTGCTTCTGAATCAGTACTGGCCTTTCCTGGGAGGGGCTGGATGGGCAGAGCAGAATGTGGTCCCTTCCCTACATCACTTCTACACATAACAGAGGACCAAAAGAGCATGTACCTCACCTCGAATGGTAGCAAACACCATTTTCTCTTGTCCTTTCGGCTTTCTCTCTCTCTCCCTCCCTCTCTCTCTCTCTCTCTCTCTCTCTCTCTCTCTCTCTCTCTCTCCCTCTCTCTCTCTCTCTCTCTGTTTTCTTATAATTATTCCCATTACTGCCTCTCTGCTGAGCCTGTCCACAAGAAATGCAGACATCGCTGTGCGCCTTCAGGCTCTGGCTAACGGGCCAGCCATTTGCTCCCATCCAAAGCTTGTCTATAGCCCAGAGGGGTAGGAAAAAGCCCAGGCCAGTCATGGCCGTGCTTCTCTGGTCCAGCTGCATGCTAGGAGCCCCCCATGAGCTCTGGCAAAGCTTTGCATCTCAGAACTTGATCTTCAGTTTTCTTCTTTGAACTTCAGCTCCCTCTCTGTGAAAATGAGCCTCTTTCTCTGTACAGCAAGGATTCAGTGTCGTGATGGTAGAGGGAAAAAAATGTCTTATAAGTCTCTGGTCTCAGCTGCACTGTCCCCAATCTACCATCTCCCCTTGGGGAAGGGCTGGCCACATTCCCAAAACTGCTTATGAAGGTGCCCTTTTTCCCTTGTCCTCCCAAGGGACTCTGCTCTGTCTCCTCTCACCAGCTGCCTTCTCTGCCAGCCTGGCTGCCTTGCCCTGAGGGACCCCTGCTGAACAGCCCCTGTGTCCAAGAGTCCAGAGCTTGGCCACGTTGGGTTTGTCCACAAACTCCTGGCAGCCCGGCGCTGATTTATCTCCTGATGCACTCTTTGCCATCTGTTTTTATATTGCTTTCAGCACAAGATAAGTGGTTCCCACACAGCGCTGAGCTTCAGAGATTGCAAAGTTCATGAGTCTGCAGAATTTATGATAAGGCAGAGAATTGTCTTAGCGCATCATTCATGGGCGCAAGGTCCAGAACGAAATGCCGCGGCTTCCAGATGTTTCTTTTTTCCTCCCACCCTCTTCTCAGGAGGTTGGGATGGCCAGCCCGCATGCCCCTCTCTTCATCCTGGACCTTGTGAAGTCTTCTGTTCCTTCTTCCATGCCACAGTTAGGAAGCACCTCTCGACAGGACCAGGAAGGAGCACCATATTTTTCCCCAGGGGTGGCTGCCTGGCCATTGCAGTGCTCACCAAGGGGCTGGATGAAGGAGCAGCATCTGCTATCTTCCTTCTGGCAAAATCTTTACTCTAACAATGTTCCAACATGGTGAGTGATGATGACTGTCATCATAAGTAATGGACCCCAAATAATTGTTTGGGGAGCCCACTTCCGTGCCTACCACCTTCTTCATTTAGAACTTCGAGGGCGATGGCACTGCATTGGATTTTCTGCCATGTCTCTTTGGTTATACTGGGACAGGTTGCCTAGCACATTCAAGCTACAGGTTCTTCATCTGAAAAGTAGGTCATGTGACTATTGATTAAGGATTAAGTGAGACAATGTATATAAAGATACACTCCCTGGAAAACCATATATTTGTGTGCATGCATGGGTATGTGTGCCACCATACACACTCCCATGCATGTGTCTGTTGTATGCCTTTGTACCTGTTTGTGTGTGTGGGGGGGAGTGTTCTGTGTGTGCACATGCCAGTAGAGACTAGAGGTTGATGTTAGGTGCCTTTCCCTGTTGATCTCCAGCTTATTTTTTGAGTCTAGGTTGAGCACTAACCTAGAGCTCACCTGTTCATCAAGACTATGTGGTTAGCAAGCTTTGGGAATCCTCCTGTCTCTGCCTTCCAGCATGAGATTACCGGCGGGTGCCACCATGCTTAGCTGTTTGTGTGGGTGCTGGGGATCCAAACTCCAGTCCTCAGGCTTGCATAGAAAACACTGGGTCACCTCCCCCAGATGCCACACAACTGATTTTATTGTTAACTATTGTTCCTACTTCTGTGTTAGGTCCGTGGTGACATAATCAGAGTATCGTGGCTCTCAAGGAGTTCTGGTCAGTGGCTATGCAGAGAACAAGGCTATGACTTCCGTGGAAGGGGAGCCTACCTCATAGGCAGAGGGTTAGGGCTTGGCTTTGGGGCTGATTGTCAGTATAAGAACCAGCTGTGTAGGGAAAGTTTGGGAATATCCTAAGGAAGAATGCTGCTGGGTGCAAATTCTCAGAACTGCTAGGTACATGTGTCTGGGCATGGCTAGGGAGGTGGGACAACATGGAAGGTGTGCAAAATAAAAACAAGTGGCTGCAAAGTCAGCTTGCTCCAAACTTACACATCACACGATGAGCCTCTGGACAAATGTACTTATTTATTTAACTAAAGTTAAAAATAAACTCAGTGCTTTCTATGTATGAGGTATAGAAACCAAACAGACATATGCTACGCTTTAACTTATATTTCACAGCCATTCTGCAAAATAGGTCTGAAGATGCTCAGTGTACAAATGAGGGTCCCAAGATGAATTCGTATGTGTAAGATGGTGCAAAAACGTGGTTAAGCTGGGATTTCATTGTACATCTTTCTGATATTAAAACTTTTCACTAGTATTTTGTAGTTCATCCCTGCCGTGTCAATCTGTCCCTTCAAGACCATACAAATCTTAGATTGTACCTTAAAGTTAGGAGAGCATGCCTTGTAAGTTAGATCAAGCCTAGAAAAGCCAAGTGTTGGAACGATTGAGATGAGCCAGGAGTGGGGTGGCAAGCTTTGTCTGCTAATGCAACAAGTTGCATCCTGGTCAGGAGTTGGCAGCAGTGGAAACAACTTTGAGATGAAGAAACAGACATTCCAGATTGTAGGTAGAAGCCTTTGCAAGACACTAGAGGTAATTATAAGCCCTGGGGGATTAATAGGGTCTTTGGGAGAACATGGCTAAGAGTCTGTGGGTTTGACATGAAGCCTACATCTCTCCTAAAGACTCGGCTGCCAGCTGCCCAGCTCTTCCGCACCACTCCTGTCTTTCCCTTGGAATGCTCAGACGTATGTTCCTCTTCCTCTTTTGCCATTAGGTTTTTTTTTTTAAACAGGTCTCCTTGGTTCACAGCAATGAGCTCTGCTCTTTCTGTTACAGCTACCCTCCCCCTGCCAGAAGGATTTGCCCCTCAGGTGATATGTGTAACTTTGTCCCCAAGGTGACTTGGAGTCACAATGGCCCCCACACATTCATGTGTTTGGACATTGGGTCCATACTAGGCACTGCTGTTTTGGAAGGTGATTAAAAAAAAAAACCCTTTAATAAGAACCTCAACAGAAGCAGTAGGTTAGGGGAGCAAAACTTAAGGTTTTATAGTCTGACCTCACTTCCTCTCAGTTCGCTGGTTCCTGACTGCAGATGCAGTGTGACCCAATGTGCCCATGACCATACCTTCTCTGCCATGACTGACTTCAAGCTCTAAATCCATGTGAGTCCTCTGCACCTTAAGTTCCTTCTTGTCAAGTATTTGGTCACAGAAACAAGCAAGCAAACAAACAGTGACTTCTTTTTTTGTGCATCTTCTTAGATGCTCCCACCAGTTTGCCTTTTCCTAAGAGATAAAATAAGACAAAAAACAAATGACAGATGGTGACAAAGTAACCAGAACAAGTACTAAGAAAGGATAGAAAGGTGGAGAGGGGGTGTAATCTGTAGAAATGGTACATGCAGATAACTGGACCTTACATCCTAGACTGATGGTAGAAAACACATAGAGGTGTCCTGCTGCCTAGGAACAAGGGATTCTAGCCAGCAGGGAAGAGCTGCTTGGGGAGGGAGGAGTTCAACTTGTAAGGAACACACACACACACACACACACACACACACACACACACACACACACACACACACACATTCCTTGCATCGATGCCAATTGGATCCCATGCTGCCCTGCATGCTCTGTCACACTCAGTCCCACTCACAGGCCAGAAGACAGGATTCTTAGAAGTCTTGGTCAAGATGGGATCAATTCTGGGGGCAGGTGTGTCCTGCTTAGAGAGTCACACTTTCATCCACTGAAAAGGCTTCTGTCCTGAATATGGTCTGAGCTGCAGAACACTCCTGTGGTGGTTTGAGTGAAAATGGCCCCCATAGGCTCAAAGGGAGCAGCCCTATTAGGAGGTGTGGCCTTGTTGGAAGAAGTGTGTCACTGGGGGTGGGGGTGGGGTGGGCTTTGAGGTTTCAGATGCTTAAGCCAGGCCCAGTGTCTCTCTCTCTCTCTTCCTGCTGCTGGCTGACCCAGATGTAGAACTCTCAGATTCTTCAGCTCCATGTCTGCCTGCGCAATGCCATGCTTCCCACCATGATGATAATGGACTAAACCTCTGAAGTGTAAGCCAGGCCCAGTTAAATGTTTTCCTTTATAAGAGTTGCCATGGTCATGACGTCTCTTCACAGCAGTAGAAACTCGAAGACAATTCCTATTTCTGTGTTCATTCGTATTTCCCTGCAGTGTTTATATTTTAATGACTAGCTCTAGAAAGAAAGAAACCCATCACAACTCAAATGGTAAAGCTTTGGCTTCTTAATTGAATTTTGGGATAATGCTTTCTTTCAGAGCTGTCTAATACGTTAGCTACTGGCCACGTGTGGCTCTTGAACGTTTGAAATGTGCTTAGTCTGAATGGAGATGAGCCACAAGTGGGAACTACAAGCCAGATTTTGAAGACTTAGCATAAAGAAACTGTGTAAAATAGCTCATTTATAATTTTGGTAAAGATTGTAGGAGAAAACAATAATAATTTGAATATAATATGTTAAATAAAATATCATTTAAAATTTAAATGTATCTATTTTCCTGTATTTCTATGATAATGGGAGAAATTCAGACTCCAAAGTGTAGCTCATATTTGTAGCTTGATTCATATTTTTAAATTTTATTTTGTTTTGAGAATTTCACATATGCGTACATTGCTCCCTCATCACATTCCCCCTCCAATGTCCCCTCACCCATGTTCCATTTCCATCCCTCTCCCAAATTTATGTCCTCATCTACTGAGTCCAGTTAGTGTTACGTGCATGTACTTGGATATGGAGCTGACCTTCTGGGCCTGAGCAACCTATCTGAGGGCTTTTTCCCGAAGAAAACTGACTCTCCTTTTCCCCTGACTGCACTATTCAGCTACAGATGTGATCTTGTGAGCCCCACCCTCCCATCCCTGAAGGAACATTGACTGATGTGGTCTTCTTCAGGCCACCATATTGTTGATTAGTCATGGGTGTAATATCTCTGCCATGTCCAGAAGACACTACTTCTCAGCAGTCCTGCTTGTCCTTGGGCTCTTCCTTGGCATTCTCTGGCCCTTGGTATCTGAGTGCCCCATTTGGGTATGTCCACCCACATCATCTCTGCAGCCTGACCAGTCGTGGATTGCTGTAATAGCCTCTGTCTGCTGCAGAAAGCAGCTTCTTTGATGAGGGCTGAGAACTGTGCTTCCCAAAGAAGTCTGAGAGTGCCTGGCTTATATTTTTCACAAACATATTACTCTCAACAACATTCGCCTATTTCTCCGTTTCTTTCATTCAAAACATATTTATTAAATGTGACTACTCTTTACTGAAGATTTATTACGTTCCAGGAACCTACATAGTTAATAGAATTGCTAATGTATCATTATACACGTTTTACAGATGAGGATGAAAATCAGGCTGATTAAACTCGAGGCCCACCACCCTTGGAAGCAACGCACAGCCCATGGGTACAGGAATGAGCTCTGCCTTGGAGCCAGGTCTCAATTCTGTTGTTGTTGCCTCTGCTGCCCTGGTGCCCAATAGTTAGCCTCTCCATATCTTTGTTTCCTCTTATGTACCCAGGGATTTCAACAGAACCTGCTTAGACTAGTTAAGAGAATTTAGCAACTTTCAACACATTAAATACTTTGAACAGTACCTAATGCATGAAAAGAAATGAACGTTGGTTGTGTGTTGACTTCCAGTGATAGGAGCTGCAAGGTGCAAGCTAATCCTGCTTCCTCCAATGCTCTTTCCATAAGCCTGCAGGTCTTGCATGTGTCAGGTACCCACCGTGACACTACAGGGCTTACACTTTGCATAAGAGAGAAATTTACCCTCAAAATGGCTCACAGTTCATAGAGAATGTAAGAACCGGTGTATAAAATTTACAATAAAATGCTGGTAAAAAGAAATATATAATCACCCCAAACTGACTTCATGCATGATGGAGAGGAAAAACCGCTCAGAAGCTAAAGGAAGTTCACCCTCAAATAGAGGTGACCAGCTGGGGCTTATTGGAAGAGGGGTCCCCAACCATGACCTTAAAGTAAATAATGTTAAGAAAAGATGCAGTGTAGGAGTGAAGGCTTGAGTGTGAGATGGTGAAGGTGCGCTTGGGGAAGAGTCATGAATGTTCTAGTGCTTGGGAGTGGATATGAGGCAAGCCACACAACAAATGAGGTTGAGTCATCAGTGTGGAGATGACTTACTGGTAGGACAGAGATGGCCGACTTCAGAGTTTGTCCATAACACATCGAGGAATGTCATGGACCACTAGAAAGATAGTGTCTACCCAAACATGGCTGCCTGGGGGCTACATAGGGGCCTGAGCCTGAATTCACCACCTTCCATTCCATAAAGTAGTGTGTCTTCTACTTTAGGAAGGACATGCTTTTCTTCTGGTGTCAGCCTTGCCTCCAGTTTACCTTTTATCAGCCTCACCAAGCATTGACATCACATGGTGCCCCCATCACTATTCCTGGGGGTAGTGGTTCCATTCTCCAACTACCAGCTAAAAAAAAGCTTCTCTTGCAAGGTAAAGAAGTCAGTGAAATGACTCTGTGGGTAAAGATGCTTCTTGCCAAGTCTGATGACCTAGGTTCAATCTTTGGTACCCAGTATTGAAAGGACAAAACCAGCTCTTGCAAGTTGTGTTTTGGTCTCCATATGTGCTCTATGATCTGGGCAAACCCACACATATATGTACCTACATGCACACAAAAGGAATGAAAATTGTGAATGGACACGGAGCTTCATGGACAGGCGTTCTACCCATCCTCCATTACCCACGAAAGGCAGTTCTGTCCCCAGTGGCTTGGGATCATTTCCATACAGGCTGGCACTGTGCAGGAGCCCCGGAATGTCTCAATGTCCTGGCAGGAAGAGATAAAGGGTCATCTCCCAGAGGCCCCAGGTCATGTTTCTTCTTGATGGCAGTGTCTTCTGTGGCTTCAGCATCCATCTCTGTCTTCATGGGGCTGAACAGAAACATGGTGGCTCTGCTGTCACCTCCTGGGGAGCTTGGCTCTCTTAAATTGAGTTACTCACTGCTCCTAACTTTGCCGTCATCATTTCCTTCTGCAGCCTATTAAAACTCTATCCCTGACTAATGTAGCTGAACATACTGCTCCCACCCCGCTCTTCTGCCAGCAGCATCTGTAGAAAAAAAAAAAATCAGCTTTGTCAGACAGCCTTCCCTTTCCCTCCGGCTCCCTCTCCTCTCTTCTTCTTTCCTCTCAAGAGCCGATCAGTAATCACCCTCTGCAAATATGCCAGAAAGCTCCCCCATGCCCTTGAGCTGTCCTTAGCCCAAGATCCAGGACTCTGGCTGGCCACTTGTCTCTGGACCTGGCAGGTGGCAGGGTCCTTCTCTCAACCAGCTGCCCTCTCCATCAGCCCATATGGACAGACAATATGCTTTCCATAGAAGCCCTGGTAGGTCCCTCCCAGCCCTGCACAGCCAATTTCCATCCCTGCCTGACTGTTTATGTGGGAGACGGGAGTAAATCAGATAGTTTGTTGACACGCTTAACACATGCATTTGAGGTGTGGGTTCAGGTTAAATGAATTTGGGGATGTGTTAAGTATGTTTTTCATTGGCAGCCTTGGTTTCGTGTCTCTGAGTACATAATGTGTGCACATGAACACACACACACACACACACACACACACACACACACACACACACACACACACACACTCATTCACATGCGGCATTGTGGCCATATAGAAACAGAGCCACTAGGTTTCAAAGCAGGCAGGCAGTGGGCTTGCTTGCACATTTGCCTCCTACACGCTGCCTGTGTTCTCTGATTTCATGGAATTCTGCGCTAGTGGATTTCTGGAGATGTTTCACCTCGATCATGGAAGATGAAGGAAGGGGCATGTCACGCTGCACAGGGTAGAGGCATTTTGTAAATGTTAGAGAGTAAACAGTGTGAAAATATTGCTTCCTTTCTACGAGCATTTTTTTCTTCTTTTTAAAAATGGTCCTCATCTAAAGCTAGAGGCTGACTGATGTCCACAGCAGGAAATAGGAACAAGCAAATTTGTCAATTAGAATCCTGTTTGTATTCTGAAAGCTGGGTCAATCATTTCACTAATTAGTTAATTCATTCATTCATCGATTTCTTCACTTATTTGTTCATTCACCATCAATTTATTTCTTAAATAATTTTTCTAATTATAATAACAATATATTTATTGCAGAATTGTGAAAGATCTGTTAAAGTATAGAAGAGGCTATACAGATCACTTTCTTTTCTCGCCACCAGAAGCTAATGACGCTAACATTTGGCTATATCATCTTTTATCTTGAGCTCCCAGTTGAGGCTGCACCCCTTGGGCTGTCTTGCTTCCTACTTCCGAGCAAGAGTCAGCACTTGGTCACCTCTCCTCCAAGTAAACTGACCTTCACAAAGCAGAAAAGACAAATTAAGATTTTTCTCAAGTTTTCAGGATGAGGCAAAGGAAAAGCATGAATACATAAGCCCACAGCAAAATGTAGCAAGATGCCTCCCTCTGCGTCCATGGCTGTGCCTCTCATTCCGTAACGGCTGTGTGTGCTTGTTTATGTCATTCTTCCGGCCTGACACCATTGCCTATGTTGTCCCCAGCTCTCTTCTCCTCACAGACACACATGTACCTCTCCCCTCAGGGAACAAGCAACCCATCTCGACATTCTTTATCTTCATAATTCAAGAGGGAGGATTGCAACAAATGTGTTGTTTTCCTTGAAATGGATAATTTTGTTCTGTCTTTCAGCTCTATGTGCATGTATGTACATACGTATGCAGGGATCGAATGTACATTTTATTAACATTAGGCATATTGTATTTGTCATCTTTTAGAACTAATGATTTTTCTCCCACATATTTTTCTGATATCAAATGTTCCTTTAAAACACACTTCTTATAATTATTTAATGTTTCACCCAAGCTATCCATACTACAACCTATTTGATTAGTACTCTATTGTGAGAAATCTAGACTTTATGTTTCCTCTCTCTCTCTTCCCTCTCTCTCCCTCTCCTCTCACTCCCCCACCTCTCTCTCTCCTCTCCCTCTCTCCTGTCTCTTTCTTCTCTCTCTCTCTCTCTCTCTCTCTCTCTCTCTCTCTCTCTCTCTCTCTCGTCTATCTACACAACAGTGATGAACAGTCTGTAGATCACCAGCATTCTTCCAAGTGAGCACTCCCAGTCATCTTTTGAGGAGATATTTCTAAACATTGAGTTTTCAGCTCAAAACTCAATAAACATTCTGAAATGTGATATAAATTGCCACTTAGAAAAGTCTTAACTTGATTCTTTTATATTCAAGATATAGACATATGTAGGCAAGGACTTCCTGAAAGGGACTTCAATAGCACAGACAATAACCATAAGGATTGACTAATGGGATTGCATGAAATTAAAAAAAACTGTGCTGCAAGGAGACAATCAGCTGAGTGAAGAGATGGCTACAGAACAGGACAAACTGTGTTTGCCAACTACACACCAAACAGAAAAGGCATCATCTAGAATGTATAAAGACCCTCACAAATTAAATTTAAAAAAAAATGTCTAATTGGCAAATAGACCGGTGGACTGAATAGACAAATCGCAAAAGAAGAAACACAAATATCCAATAAATACTTGAAAAAGGTGTTTAAAACCGTTGGTCATCAGGGAAATGCACATTAAAAACTATTCTCAGATTCTACCCCTCATTCGTCAGAGTGGTCAGCTTCAAAAGAACAAATGACAGCAAATGGTGACACGGATGAAGGGAGAGAGGGAGGGATCCTTCTGTGCTGCTGGGGTGTGAACTGACACAGCCACTGTAGAACCTGGTGTGGAGACTCCTCAAAAAGCTGAAAGGGGAACCTCTGTATGAGCCAGCGACACCACTCCTGGGGCTCTAAGTCAGCACATCACAGAGACACTTCACGCAGCCATGTTTGTTACTATTCTACTCACAAGAGCGAGCAAATGGAAGCCGACCACAATCCCAGGAGCAGATGAATAGACAAAGACGATGTGGGACATGTACACAATGGAATTTTATACAGCTGTAAAGAAAAGCAAAGTCATTACATTTGCAGGGTAATGGATGAAATAAGCCAAGCTCAGAAATATGCATGCTGCGTGTTTTCTCTCATCTGCCTAGCCTATATTTAAGTTTTATATATAGGAGCGTGTATCTGTGTATACATATTTTTAAAAGTTATTGATCATTTACTGAATACCAGGCATTATTGGCTGCTGAGGATTTAATTCTATGTAAAATGTATTTTGTTGTTGTTGTTGTTGTTATGGGAGAACTTACAATTGGGCATTTGCTTTAACTAAATGATAGGCTCCCACCATCCTCCTTAAATATCTATTCAAATTTATATTTAATCATATATTGGATGAGGCACTGGCTCTGCCTCTAAATATACTTTTCATCTGTATCTATGACACACACAGAAGACCTTCCTAATCCTTGAAGCCAACCTCCAGCATCTTTGCGTATGTGCTAGTTTACAAAATGCATCGGCATATGAAATGCTTCTATATTTATCCTAAGCTTGTGTATTTGGAAGAAAGGGATAGATACTTACAGATTGGAATATATATTAATTTGGTCTTAAAGGGAAAATGACTGCTTTTTCAAACCCATGCTGGATAGTATAGGAAATTCTAAATTCTGACTCTCGACGTAGAAGCCACACACCCAGCCTTTCTGTTGCTTTTTATTTTTCTATTTGTAGGAACTTTGCCATCTCTGACTCAATGGTGCCAGCTTTGTTCATATGCTAGACTCAGGCCAATGAAATGTTATTCTTATTAGTTATGTCCAAGCATAATCTTTAAGAGCCAGCCCCTCATTGTAAAATTTCTCTTCCTTCTTTCCTCTCCACACATTCTTGACCCAAGCTGCTGTTTCAGTGTAGGCCAAGAAATAAAGATGAATACAACATCCACGTAGCATAAGTGAGAAATAAGTTTATGGAGTGGAAGCCATTAAGGTTTTCAGATCATCAGCTACTGCAGTGTAATGCAGCCTGAGACGACTGTCCTTTATGCTAAGAACAGTTTGGTGCTGTGTGATATGGAGCCCTGTTCTCTCCTTAATCCAATTCATTCATTTACATTTGTAACACGTGACTTTACTTTCGTAGTATCAGCACATTAGACAACGGTGTAATTTTTGGAGGGTCAAGTACAAGAAATATCTTATAATCTTAGCACTTTTTTTTTTAACCAAACACTGAGGCAGCATTTCATGCCGATAATCAAAATTTCCAGCTCTAATCTCTAGTATCAATTGATTACCTGGGTTGACTTCAAACTAAAATGCAAGAATAAATTCTGTTCTCGATTCAATTACCTTTTTAAAAAAGAAAGAAAAAGCTTGACTGCGAGCTTAGAGAAGACTCATCAGGCAAAGGCGCTTGCTGTCAAGCCTGATGACCCTCGCTTGAGTCCAAGGACGCCTGGGATGGAATGAGAGAAGGTGACTCCCCAGGTTGTCCTCTGATGTCTGTGTACGCACCTGCATTTTTATGTACACACCCACCAATCAATTAATGCAATAAAAAATAATATTTATCAAATCTTGGTCTTGAAGGTTCCTGCCCCAGCTCTCTGTGACATCCTCTGCAGTTCCTGCTTTCACCCTCGGTTTTCATGCTATTTTAACTATGCTGTTCACAAAAGAAATAACTTTATTGTCATTATGTTTATATTCTATCTGCTTGGTCTTCCCTTGAGAGCAAGGACAATATTTTGCCCAACATGTAATGCATATTATGTCAATAGATTCATTTGTTTTCCCAACAGTTCATTTACTGTTTCAATTAATATTTATTGAGTGGTTATTACTGTGGGCCAGATAAACTTCTTGGTCTAGGGAATCCAATGGTGAACTCAGAGACATTGGCCCATGACCTCATGGAGGACACACGAACTAAAGAAGCAAGAAACAGAAAACCAAGAAGTTAAATCTTAAAAAGGAGAGAGCCAGGTTGAAATGCTAAGTGATAATATGGGTTTACAGGTGCAAAATTTTAAAAGGGTGTTAGGGAAGGCATCTGGGAAAGATAAAATTTATGCTGAGGCAAAGTTTAAAAGCCAGATTCAGGGGAAAAAAAAAGCTTCATAACACTAAGAAAACAGAAGCCAAAAAGCTCCAAGACCAATAAGATTTAGATTGGTTACTTATCTGAGGAGCTGAAAGTCATGGCATTATTCTCAACAGACCTGGAGAAGAGCAGTTTTTTTAAAAACATGAAGTGACTTTGGATTGTCAACAAGTACTTCTGGGACAGCAAGCGGAGGGGACAGTTTAGCAGCAGCCCCAGACTACACACTACACCCGCCTTCTAATAAAGCCCTTGTCAGCCTGTGACCCTTACCTACATGTTCTGTGCACACACATGCCCCTCTCCGTACACTGCACTTCACAACCTGGTAGCAACTTAGGACCCCAGCTGCATGGAGCTGCATGCAGAGCCCTCTATGAACAACGAAACAGGCTTCTCTTCTGCTTAACGACTACTAGGAGGGTGTGATAAGGGATTGTAGAGGTCACTGGTGGGTCTCCTAGAGGAGAGCAACCGGGTCCTATGTGTGCTTTTTGATGTTATTTTTCCTAGGGAATGTATGGGTAAATCTTGAGGAGAGCAAACTGCCAGAGTCATGCACAGAAAATATGATCACAGACAAAAAGGACAGATTTGGCTAGGTTTCAGAACAAGCAATTATGACATGTCTACCTGCTGAACTCGGGAGAGAGGAGAGAGCAAGGTGAGGCTCATGTTTCTGCCTTATGTAAATAAACCTTTTACTAATATGCAATCCATGAGAGGGAAAGGAACAGACTTACAGTGGGAGGAGGTAAGAATTCTCTGTTGGATATGTTAAGGATGAAAGGTCTGGAAGATATGTAAGAGGAAATGTTGAGTGGGCAGCAAGAGACACGAGCCTATAACACAGAGGGGGGAAAAAAAAGCTTTGGTCTTAAGTTGAAAGCTTGGAGTCGTCAGCATATAGATGTTACATAAAGGCGTGGCAATAAGGGAGCTGTTGTGAGGGGAAAAGGCCCCAACTGAGTGAATAAGTGGATCCAAGAGGAGGATGAGAAGGATGGAAGTCGATGGCTTCCCTGTAAATATGGTGATCCTAGAGCAACGGAAAATGGGTGCTGCTTGAGCTCAGGAGCTGAGGACACCTGTTCCTCATTCAGCCAGGGTCCCCAAAGGTATTCATTCTCAAATGAGAACCGAGCTATGGGAGGATGAAGCTAGAGAGAAGGGCTCACCAGTCCAGTGGGAGGTCGCAGTGTTGGAATGGATGCTGCAATGGTTGGGCAGCCCACAAAGATGGGGAGGAGAGCGGCTTACTGACTAGGGCTTGAGTACAGCATGGCAGTGGGCAGGGGGATAAGCATCCGAGAAGGAACTAGGCAGGGATGGAGGAGCTAACGGGAGATGGCTGCAATATAGGGATGATAGAATTAGGGAGACTAAAGGAGGGCTGGTTTTGGAAGTTCATGACCAAAGAAGTCAAAGAAACAGCAAACAAGGATGGGGTCATTGGCTCCGGCCAATCATAGCTGGGTTTTTCAGGATTTGGCTCAGAGTGACTTCCAGACAGGAGAAGAGATGGATGCGGAGCGGAGGATGAGGTCAGGCCTCAGTGCAGATGGGGAAGCAGGTTGGAGAAAGACATCACTTAGTCATCTTTTGATCTTGGTCATGCAGAGCTGGGAGAAGACAACCACAGTAGATAATGTCTCCAGACCTCTGCCTAGGGAGGGGACTGACTGTGTAGGGAAATACTTTGGTCATAGAATAGTTCTTAAGAAAAAGATTAAGTCTCTAAATAAGGAAATGCCCAACCTGCTCTGACTATGGAGGAGAATTAAGAATCTGGGTGAGGGGGAGGCTGGTAGCCAGGGAAAGGAAGGTGGTGGGGAGGCTGGAAGTGCAGAGAGCCAGGGAGGGGATCCTGCCCTTTGGATGAAGGTCTTCTTGGAACAATGATATTGTCAGTTGAGGTTGTTGTCCCCCATGATGCAGTTCCCCTGATACCCACATTGCGGCACAAGCCTGCTAAACTCAGTGTGGAGTGAGATTACAGAAGGTACTTGGTGTTGACCTCTAGAGTCACATGTCTTCACACCTGAACATGCACCCAAACACATACAGGCATTCTCTCTCTCTCTTTCTCTCTCTTTCTATCTCTCTCTCTCTCTCTCTCTCTCTCTCTCTCTCTCTCTCTCTCTCCCTCCCTCCCTCTCTCCTTCCCTCCCTCCCTCCCTCTCTCTCTTTCACACATACACATACACACACACACACACACACACACACACACACACACAGAGGCACACACACACAGGCACACACACACAGGCACACACACAGGCACACACACAGGAACACACACACAGGCACACACACAGGAACACACACACAGGCACACACACAGGAACACACACACAGGCACACACACAGGCACACACACAGGCACACATATGCAGGGTTGAAGAAGGGAAGGAGGAAGGGAGAGGAAAAAATGAGGAGTGGGAGGAAGTATTTGATGATGTGAATTTATTTTCCTGTATTTGCCCCGCCCCTTCCATCTGCTTGGGAAATTCTAAGACCAGCATGATGTTGCTAGGAGGGAGACCTGGAGGAAAGGAAAAGAGAGAGAGAGAGGGAGGAAGGGAGGGAGAGAGAGAATTAGTAGGCTCAGTAGGCTCTCCCTTCCTGTTTAATTTTGGATGCCTAGTCCTTTTGTAAAGTAGTTACTTTCTACTTGGCTGAGCAGACACGAGCAGTGTTAATTTTATAATTGGCCTACCACCCTGGGTGCCCGATAAGCATTTAGTGCCAAACACCATTCCTCCAACTCAAACAGCCTTCTCCTTCAAGCCATCGGCTGCCGTGTGTAGACCCTGAGGCCTGAGCATGCTTCAAATAGGCTTAAATTGTGCACTTTCTATTTCACAGTAGGAGCTGGCACCTCTAGCACTTGGTTTTCACCCAGGATCTCTCTGGGTTATGCTCTGGCTTAGTTATGCTAAATGATGGCTTTCCCAGGACCAAATGTGAGAACAGGGCCTCGATTCATAAGTGCACAGTGCCTGGGTCTTCTCTGCTGTCCTCAGTGTGCTGTCTGCATTATCGAGGCCTCAGAAAAATGGCAGCACAGAGCACTGAGCATAACCCAGTGCTGTAGGTTGGAAAGGCTGGCCCTTGTCCAGGTTTGTCA
This sequence comes from Acomys minous, assembly GCF_964271855.1. Classification (NCBI taxonomy): domain Eukaryota; kingdom Metazoa; phylum Chordata; class Mammalia; order Rodentia; family Muridae; genus Acomys; species Acomys minous. The sequence continues at coordinate 107,895,201 of NC_140494.1, forward strand.
GTTAAGGGCTGATGGAGGCATTTGTTTTCTCTGAATCTCACATCCTCCTCTGCAGAGGGAAGGGCTTAGCATGGATTGGGGAAGATGGGTGTGCCTCCAAGAAAAGTCTACCATGGCAGGGAAGGCATGACGCTAGAGGCTAGCTAGTCACACTCTATCATAGCCAGGAATCAGAAAGAGTGCAGGCTATAAAACTGCAAAATTCACCCCTGATGACCTGCTTTCTTATAAGGCTCCACTTCCTAGAAGCCCCACAACCTTCTCAAACAGCCAGACCGGCTCCCCCCCCCACTCCACCCCCCGGACAAGTATTCAAACACATGAGCCCGTGGGGGTGTTTCACTCTCAAACAAGACCATCGATAAACTCTCTTCCTGGCTGGAATCTTCTCAGGACAGCAGTCCGACCACCAGTTGGCAGGCTGCATGCAGCCTCAGAGGATGGTTCTGCTTTGTCTGCTCCAGCAAGAAATGACCCCACCTAGTGACTGCTTCAAGGAAGACTGTTTCAAGGTCATTGCAACTTGTAGGATCAGTGCTGCCTTTAACTCCATCCAGAGGTCCATTACTTCATTCAATGGACCTCATGGGCATTTTATAGCCACTCCCAATGGGAAAGTCTTTGGGTTTGAACTCCTCTGTTAAACATGCTAGGCTACACCCTTATTTTCTTCCTTAGTAGGAGAGAATAATGTTACATTTCATAATAAAGTTAGGAAAGACCTTGTAGATCAACAGTAGGTTGATGCTAAAACAAAAACAAAAAACAAAAACAGAACCGATATATATTGAAGGCTGACTGTGCCATTGGCTGTGGGTGTATTTCCTCTATTTTTCCTATATATTTATTTCTTATATTACATATAGTGGGTACAACAACATTTGGGCGTTCAGTGACCTAGGGGTGTTCAATTCTTTCACACTCCATTCTTCTGACAAACCCATATGTCATATGAAACTTTTCTTGAGTAAACACAGAACATAGATTACTCAAGACAGGGCACCTAAGGCAGACCAAAGTAGCAATTTTATCATGTTCCAATTTGGTGAACCAGTAAGTTTATTATGGTTACAAGAGTATAGGTGTGGGATTGCTTACAGAAGTAGGGATGACTGAAGGGTAGCTATAGCATTGAAAAGCCTACTTCAGCATCGGTGATAACTCATGAGAAGAACTGCAACCCTGGAGCTCTCTTCATGACTTACAGGCAGCTCAACAGGTCAGGGCCTCCTCTTTGCAGCATGTTACAGAGTCTCCTGTCCCTGAAGTTGTTTACTTCTTCTATAAAGTTGGGGTGTGACCCTATGTATCTTGTAGGCTTCAGGAACTTCTTTGAGACTTGTAAGTTGTTTATTTCCAGAATCTCATGAGTCTTTCCTTTATTCCTAGAAGAAATGTTTTAATTTAAACCTTATTGAACCTTAAGGAGCCTCCTTGAAGCTGGCAAGAGTATGCAGAGGCAGAGACTATGAAGGGTAGAAACTCAACTCTCTTCCTGTATTTAAATTTCAACTTTGTCACTCATGACTTCAGGAACATTCTTTAATCTCCGTGTGACTTCCTTACATTTTGTGTATAAAGGAAAGAATTATATTTCTTGTTAGAATTAAGTACAACAATCTAAACCTCTATATATTATGTCAAAGATGCATACAGTGATATTCTAAATACTGCTTTTTTTCACCTATCAGATACCACTAGAGTCCCCTACCCATCTTCTGCTCCAACTTGTCTCATCTCTCTGTCTCCCTCACATAGTCAATTTTCCTAGACTTCTATCTCACCTACATTCAGGAGATTGCTTCAAAGCCTCCAGTTGCCTGCAAAGCCCCTCTGTCTGTTCTCATAACTTCCTGCCCTGGAACTTTTCCTGTAGCCTTATCATCCAGCAGTCAGCCTGCCACTTTGTGTCATCGGTACGTCACCAGGGGAGGAAGAAGACCATGTTGCTTCCTTGTATAAGGATACCATTGGCGAAATGCAGCGAGATAATGTGTCTAATGACTCATTCACAGAGCATCCCTGCTTCCTCCGTGTTGAGAACGTGTGTCCTTTCTCTGTGTTTAAGAGAGAGAGAGAGAGAGAGAGAGAGAGAGAGAGAGAGAGAGAGAGAGAGAGAGGAGAGAGGAGAGAGGAGAGAGAGAGAGAGAATCCTCATCTCCTTCACTCAACTCAACTCTAGATAACCAATTGCCAATGGCCCTTCTTTTGCCTCAACTGGAAGATGAAGAATGGCATTCAAGGCCTCTCTTCTTTTCCTAAGACAGTGAGGAACCCCTGTAGCCTTTTGGCTGTGAGCACAGGCAAATCTGAAAGTGTTCCCAGGTCCCCTTTGTCCACAGAAGACTGTGGGTGTGAATGGGTTAATCATAGCTTACAAGAAGAATCGGCTCAGGGGTAGAAGAAATATAAATGGTCCTTTGAAAGGTTTTCTAATTTGCTACTAATCATTCAAAATATTAGCCTGCCCCTGCCACTCGGAGCCAATCGGCTTCTCTCTTCATTAAGTGTACAAGGCCAGCATCCAAATAAGAACCGCTCTTTGGTTTTACAAGGAAAAGGTGGATTCGGAGGCTGAAGGGAGCTAATCGTTTTCGATTAGTTAGTTTCAGACTTCACTGAGTTTTGTTTGGTGTAGATTATCTGAATCTTTATTAAGTGAACTGCACTTGGCAGCAATGGCTGTAGGAACAGGCACGTGGTGAGGATGCATTTACACAGTGGAAGACCTGTGGACACCAAGACACGCATGTCCATCCATGCTTGTGCCTTGTGCTCCCTCCTGCCTGTGCCGGGGCAGATGGGGCATAGCCTTGTGACATGCGCATGCGTAGGGTTGCCTGCACTTGGTTTCCAGGGTACAAGCTCTCCACAAAAAACCAAACAGGCATCTTCTCAGCCTCTCCAACTCTCTTCTAGCCCAGCCCCTGGGAGACTTGCCTGCCTGCAGGTAATTTTATTTAATCTTGGCAATCTTCCGGGATAGGCTTAAGTAAACAAGGATCAAGCCACTCACAACCTTAATTAGGCTACACATAAATAATGGATTGCCGGATTAGCCAAGAACATACAGGAGGGATGTGAGAGCAGTAAAACGAACTTTCCTTAAGTGGTCCCTTCCTTCAAGGGGCTCCAGTTTCTTCAGGCAGGAGTTTGTATCCTGTGCCAAGGAGACATTCCTGCAACTCATCACTCATCCATTTATTCATTTGTTTATCCATTCACTCCACAGATTCATAAGAAACCATTTTAGAAATAAGATAGGATGCTAATATGTTTCTGGAGAAGGCAAGCGTGAAGACAAGAGCTCTCAGATACTCACGGTGACAAAATGGGTTTTCATACTCATTTTTAAAAAACCCTTTGATGAAGGGTCTCCTAAGAAGGCTGTGGCGGATTATCTTTTCCAAGTGTGGCCACAACAAAAGCCCCCATTCCACAGGTTTTTCTTATCCTCTCAGTTTGAACCCAGGCAGACTTTTGTGACCACATTAATAAAGAGTATCGAGGAGGCCCCTGCCAATTGTCTACTTTGCCATGGTATGGGACAGGGAGAGATGCTTTCTCTGTCTTGCCCTTTGCCACCGGTGGAAGATGGAGAGCTATCCTTGGGGTCATGAGAGTGGGAGAGCTGGCCCTGCCCCTTAAGTGCTGCAGCGCTCCGGAGTGCTGTTCCTGGACCTTGCCTGAACAACACAACAGAGCTGGCCCTGGTTATAGGGTTTGCAGGTGAGCCAGCCTTGGGGGCACGAGAGCAAGAGAGCTGAATCTACACCTTGCCAGCTGCAGCACTGGAAAAGCTGGCCAGGCCAGTGCTGGAGAACTCACCCTGGTAGTGTGGGTACATGACAGCTGGCAGGCTGACCTCCTCTACCACCCAGGCCCAGATCCAGGGCTTTGAGTTAGCCCACCCCAACATCTACCCCATTGATGAGCTGCTGAAACCCATGAAGGGGCTGATCCTACAGATCCAAAGCTGCTGAATCTCCATGACACAGGGCAACTAAGGATATCCAAGAGGCGCCCCAGTAAAGATCCAGTATTGATAGCGTAGCAGAAGCCAGAGGCCTCAAAATAGAGCAGTGGCTCATTGCAATGAACATTTGTAAGCAAAGAAGTGTGGAAATGGGGTCTAGTGGGGGACACACTGTGGCACGCTACAACTTCCACAACAAGATATTTTTCCCTTTTGGTAGGGGGAGGTTTCAAGGGCAGAGGGTGAGTATGAAGGAGCAAGGAGAAGAGTGGGATTAGGTGCATGATGTGAAATTCACAAACTAGCAATTAAAAAAAAGAAAAAAGAAAAGAAAACCTCCTCCCTCTCTCTCAAGCCTCGGCTCAGAAGATAGTTCACTATGAAGAATGGGGAAAATCTTTGTAAACTTCGGCAACTCCCACAAGTCCAAGAAAAAGCCAGGAGCACTGGCTTGCTCTTTGAGATTCTTTAGCAAGTGTGCCTGAAAGAAGCTGCGAGAGGCTCTGCCCCTGCTGTCCCAAGCCAGCCTCTTCTGACTCAGTCTCTTAGGACAAAGAAGAGGTAGCTCTGAAAAACTCTTGGAGCATATAATGTGTGGGTGGGTGGATGGGTGGGGACAATGGGGGGGTGGGTAGAGGGGTAAGGGAAGGAGGGAGGAAGAGAGAGACTTGAGCTCTCTTTTATCATAAGACCAATTTCTCTGTTAATAAAATGACCTTGTGCAAACAGCTCAACTTCTCTCAGCTCTCTTGTCCTTAGGGAAGGGACACCCACTGATCCATCATAGCCAAGCAGGCTGCTGAATCAGGATGTACTGCCACCACTGAGAGAGTTAGCTATGACTGAACGCAGGCCCTGGATTGGACAGGTGGCCTTAGGGAAGGGAGGCTCCTCAAATCAACTCCTTTAAGAACAATGAGATGAACTTGCTACTAGGTCAAGGTGGGCCAGGTCTCCCTAGAGATACCCCTGACACAGCTAGGGTGAAGTTCCAGAGACATGCTTTATGCTTGGACCTAAAAAGCGCCTAGACGAGGGGCTTTGACACTTCCCCAGAAAAAGTTCTGCTGTACGCAGGCCCCTTACCTAGGTCTGTAATGTCAAAGCAACCATCAGGCAACCAGCCACCAAGCCTCTGTCTCTCTTCTGAGCACTTGACCTGACCCTGCTATGGTCAGCACATCAGCATATTGGGATTCCTGGGATAGGTACCCATTTGGCCACCCCTGTGCCATCAAGGCCAGGGAAAGAGAAAAGATGTTTCTCCTATCTTGACTCTGGCATGGAGAGATTGGAGGAAGCCTGGCATGCCTTTAGTGGTGTCCAGGAGTGGCCTGGGGAGACAGCGGAGTCTACCGGTGCCCTTCTGGGGGCACAAACTTGCGTAACAGGGACCATTGACTTCACCTCTCCTAAGGGGGCAGTGGGGGTGTAAAGTCGCCAATCTGCAAGGTGGCACCTGGCTCTAAGAGTTCCAGTTATGTGTGGGGACTCCTCTTAATTAAACACACAGATATTAAAGCAATTTTTTTTAACTAGCAGAGAGAGCAGCTGGAGTGGAAAATCACCTCCCATTCACGTAGCTCTGTACTGCCTTCCTGGGCTATTGTTCTCTGCCCCCAAACCTGACGATTCATATGGCATTTTTCTAGTGTTTGAAATTTTACAAAAAGATCTTATTTTCTTCAAAGACAAAAGATATCTTTTAACCCCTCTTTTCATGTTCTCCGAGGTCTGGAGTCCTGGGAGAGAGAAGCCTCCATCTTCTAGAAAGAAAAAGAAGGAAATTATAGGAAAGAATAAACTCACCATCACCCCGTTTCCCTCCCGGTAGAAGCATCCTTCCAATTGCCAGCCAGTGCTCTAAGCCCTAGAATTAACCCCATTATACTGCGTATCAGCCAGCTACAGATACACACAATGAAAGTAGAGAGCCTTTGATTCGCTGATACAATTTGGTGAACAGAGCAAAAAATTTTTTTTTCTTTTCATCAGAATTGCTTCTTCCTTTTGTTCCATTTCTTTAAGGGCCACTGCTCTCCGCTGGGCCATCGTTGACTTTCTACTGAGGTGGTAGTTTTGAAAAGGGTCAAGTCTCTCCCTCTACTTACCTCAGGACTAGCTGCATTTTAACATGGAACTCTGAAAGGTGAAGCAAAAGGCTTCAGAGGCAAAGGAATGAATCCCCAGTGGTAGAGTTTCAGGCATCAGGACAGAGTTCTGTTATGACTGGGGACACCTCCCTACTTGGATCTGTCTGCTCCATCCACACCTCACTCAGGCCCCGCCTTCACCGCCCACCTGCAGGTCTTGGGAAGGACAGTCTACTCTCTGATCCAGTGAAGAAAGAGGTTCACTGCGTACCACTCTGCAGCATCTTATGTTACAACAAGAACAGTCTGGGTCACACCTGACTCAGGTCCTCTGGGGAAACAGTGCCTTCTAAAGCCAAAAAAGCAGCTCTCCAGCCTCTGCAAACTCACTCAGACAGAGATGGGCTTTAGGGCCAACCACTTCAGAGGTATTTATTCTTACAACCAGAGGTAAAGTAAGTAGCATGTTTTTCTTCAACCAATAACAGGAGAGACTGGCTCACTTCAAAGCACCATGTGGGGAGTCAGACAGGGAGCTGCGATGGAGAAGACAGTTCTTTTTTTAGTCCTATTTGCAGCTGACATACTTCTATACTTAAAAGACCCTATAGCATCTACTAAAAAAACTCTTAGATCTAATAAACACTGCAAAATTGCAGGTTACAAAAAAAATCAATTTTTTAAAAACGAGGAGCTTTTATATATACCAATCATGTACTTTGAGAGAAAGAAATTAGGACAAATATCCCATTCATAGTAGCTTTAAAAAAAATTTAGGCACCTAACCAAAGAAAAGAAAGACCTTGGCAATGAAAATGTCAAGACATTTTTTAAAGGAGGTTAAAATGACGCTAGGAGCTCAAAAGACCTTCTGTGCTCCTGGGTTAGCAGAATTAATAGTGTGAAGATGGCTGTACCAAAAAGACAGTTTTTAAACCAAGTTAATTATGACTATCACCCCAACAAGCTCCTTGTCTTCTGGTAGGCAAGGAAAGCTCTGCTGCTCAAGTGTATGTGTATAAACACTCTGGGAGCCTAGGAAAGTGAACAGTCACTTGGAGGGGGTACCAAGAGACGACTAACAAAGATAATGGAACTGCATACTGAAGAGTGTGCCCAAAGGATGAAGTGAGGTGGTCACAAAGCTATGTGACCAGGTTTCAGGTTAAACTTCCTTTCCATAAAAAGATATGACCTGCAAGCACTTGGAATGCCTCTTCATGCATTTTCAACACCTTGGCCCCAGCCAATGATTTATAATCATCCCCCAAGCCCCTACCCACTCCTCAAGGATTATATAGCCCTTATTCCCCCCTCCCCCAAGTAAAGAGAACTATTTTACTGAAAATTGTCTTCAGAGAAGGCTGCTTCTCTTGCACTCACACTGACTGAGATCCTGCCTAACCCACCTGCCCCAACTAAGTCAGCTTCATTCCCTCCAGTGCAGCCAGGTGTGCAACTGTGCCTGGATACCCTGAGGGGAAAAGCAGACCCAGGAAGGCACATCCTCTCCAGAAGAAAAAAAATTCCCATGTCACAGTGTGTCCTGCAGCACACGCTCCTTTGTTTGCAAATGTTTGTAGCAAGGAGTCATTAGTTCAAGGCCTCCGGCTTCGGCTACACCAACAGTACCAGATCCTCATGGGACTCCTCTTGACTATCCTTCAGTTTCCCTTTGTTGTGGAGATTCAGCAGCTTTGGATCTGTAGGATCAGCCCCTTTATGTGCTCCAGTAGTAGATGTTGGAATGGGCCAACTGAAAGCCCCAGATCTGGGCATGGGTGGTAGCTGAGCTGGTCAGCCCCGCCTCTCCAGCTTTCCTGCACCTACACTACCAGGGTGAGCTGATTTAAAATGTTAGAGTGTGTGCTTAACAAGCAAAGAGTAGAGATTTCAATCTCGCTTACCCACTTGCTAACCAAGTCATCTTGCCTAGTTAATTTTGTTACAGTTCCTTTAAGACTTTATTCCAATCATTTTTTAAAAGTAGGTTTAGGTTACAGAGAGATTGATTGGAAAGAGCAGAGAGCTTACTTACATCCACAGCATCCTGACTCAAGACCTTCTTCAGTGTGGCATGCTGTCATGGTTGGTCAATTCCTATGGCTAGCCTTTTGTTACCTACTGCCCATAGTGGACATGGAGTCACATGTGTGTTTTGCCTTCTCCAGGTTCTGACATATGTTGAGTGTCACAGTGTTACACAGTCCTTTCACTGCCCTAAAATCCTTCTGTGCCCCTGTGCATCCTTTCCTGTCTCCTTCACCCTCCAGCAGCCATGGCAACTGCTCATCCTTTTATTATGGCTATAGTTTTGCCTTTTCCAAAACGTCATGGAGCTGGGATCACTCAGTGTGTGGCCTTTCCCTATTGGCTTCTTTCATTAAGCAATGCGCAACTTCCTGTGTCTTCCCAGAATCTTTCTTCTTCCTGTTCCTCTTCTCCTCCTGCCACTCTTCTCCCTCCTCTCTCTCCTTTCTTCTTTTCTTCTCTCCTTTCTCCTTCTCTTCCTCCTCCTTCCTTACTCTTCCTTTTCCTCTTATTCCTCTTCCTCTTTCTATTCATTTTTATCTCCTCTTCCTCCTCTCTTCTCCTCCCCTCTCCCTTGTCTTCCTTGCCTTTCCCTCTTGATGTTTGCTCTGAATACAAAGTTTTCATTCACTTTCCTTGATTTTCCTTTGCATCTATATTTTATCATTAGGGACATTCATATTAAACCTGATATTACAGACAGTGTCTGGCATACCTTCTGTCTCCCACGTTCAAGGCCTCCCTTACACTATGAACAGGACATTTGATGCAACTGATCAGCTGGCAATGAGATGTCATTATCACTCAAAGCCGTAGCTGGTCTTATGGCTTACTCTTGGGATGTGCAGTCTATGGATGTCAGCAAATGTATGAGATAGATAGACAGATATGTATATATAAGGTGTCCATGAATACAATATCACACAGGATAATTTTATTCCCTGAAAGTCCTCTGTGTGGTGCCTCTTCACACACACCTAACCTTTCACAACCACCTCCACAGTTTAATCAACATCATAGTGTTGGACTCAAACAGCCTGTAGTCTTGGCACATTTGCTCCCTTTACTTAGTAATATGCCATGAGAGTTTCTCTATATATGTTCTTGTCTTGATAGCTCATTGACTCTCTCTCTCTCTCTCTCTCTCTCTCTCTCTCTCTCTCTGTCTCTCTCTCTCTCTTTCTCTGTCTCTGCCTTTCTCTGTCTCTGTCTCTCTATCTCTGTCTCTGGCTGTCTCTCTGGCTGTCTCTCTGTCTCGTGTGTGTGTGTGTGTGTGTGTGTGTGTGTGTGTGTGTGTGCATGTGTGTGTGTGTGTGTGTGTGTGTGTGTGTGTGTGTGTGTGTGTCCATGTGTATGCATGATGAAACCAAAGGCCAATGTTGGGCATCTTCCTTAACTAACCTCTCTCCATCTTATTTATTGAATCCAGATCTTGCATTGAGCCCAGATGGCACTGAGTTAGCCAGACTAGCCAGCTGAACAGGAATCCGATCTCTGCTTCCCCAGAGCCTGGCCTATGGGCACAGGAACCATGCTGGCTTCTATGTGATGCTGGAGATTCAAACTCAAGTTGTCATGTTTGTGCAGTAAGCACTTTGCTGACTCAGCCATTTTCACCCATTGGCTTTTGTTGGTAAATCGTATCTCACTCTATGGATATACCACCAAAAAGTTTGTTTGTTTGCGTTTATAGTTTTTATGCAATCAAATGGACCTAATGGGGGTTTTTAACCCACTATCGGGTTTCCATAGAGACCAACAACTACTACATCACATAAAACACCAGGTACCTAGTAAACTCCATCTATGCCCCTTATTCTTGTTACCCATACTGATATTTTATTATTACACATCATCTCCAGGCTTCTGGGATGTTATAGAACATTATTATGGAGTAGGCTGGGGAGGTTTCATAATATAGTGGACAGAATGTGAGGCCACGAGCTCAGGAGGGCAGGACCTAGGCATGACACCAGCTGTGCAGACCTAGGTCACGTTTCTCTCTGGGCCTCTGCTTAACAACCCAGAAAAGGGAAGTGTAATTGAGGCAAAGTATGAGTGTCCCTTTGGAAGGACAGTGTCAGCCTGATGGCTCTACTGCTATTAACCCCAAACATAACCTGGTGTACTTGCGACTGCTCTTGGTAAGGGTGGGGAAGGGGCAGTAATTCTGTCTAGTCTCTGGTTGTTGGATGGGACCAAAGACTGGCCTCCATATGAGACCTTCCAGGACAAGTGGAGTGTTACATTCTACGCATGAAATATTTACATTCAAACTTCAGTAGAAAATGTCAGGAGAATGCCAAACTGTGACGGACCACGGCCGCTTTAACTCATAGGCCTATGTGCTAGAGCCTAGTGAATTGTTAGGGACTTTAGGTGCTGTGACCCAGATGGAGGAAGTAGGCCACTGGGCGTGGCGCCTTGAGGGAGATGGTCTATGTTCCACCTTGGTCCTTTCCTGTGTTCTCCTTCTGTCGCCAGCTTCTTTAGTATACCTCAGCTTCCCTAACATAATGGGCTGAGGCCTGTGCAATGACAGGCCGAGAAGAAGGAAGCTTTCCTCTCCTCAGGTGCTTCTCTCACACCTTTGCCACAGTGACGGGACGTCTCACATCAGGAGTGCAGGGTCTGCTGAGTCGAGAGGTGATCGGCAGGGATGGCATGATGCTTCTGCTTGACCTGAAGGATTCCAAAGAGTGCAAGCTCTCACCAGGTGTCTGAGCTCAGGGGCTAGGACAGCAGTCACATGTGCAGGCAAAACCACAGGAACAGACAACATTGGACAAAGGGCATGTGTGCCCAGTTTCTTCTAATTGTTTTCCAGTCCCGTTTCCCTCCTAGTGTGACTATAAAGGTCAAATGAGAAGTTAAGAAAAATACTTTGGCATAGAAACCAGTTAAAAGTGTAATTGTCAGTACCTATTATGCATTCCTCACCATCACAGGCAAATTGTTGGGCTTTTGTAGTCTCACTTCCAATGGCACCAACGGAAGTCAGGGTGCAGGAGAGTTAATGAGATAAACCACCTTCCATGTGGCCCGGTGCTTGGTGTGTGTCTGTCATAAATGTGCATTAAATGCTCACGACAATTTATGACTTCTGCCTCAGGTAATGCTCCAAAGTCTGTTTGGCTTGCTATTATTATTCTTATCATCTCCATTTTTTTTTCATTTCCAGGTCTCAAGCTCAGGAAAATTAATAACTTGCTCAAAAACACCTGCCTCGTTAGAGTTGTTTTGTTTTCATCTTCTTAAAAACCCCTGGCTGTAAAGCGCTACACCTCGATTGGGGAAAAAAAATGCCAGGTACCGTGTCTCCCACTGAGGTCAATTTAGCTCTCTGATCCTTAGAGGTGAAGAATGAGGAGGTTGTAGTAATAATGGCAAGAAAAATGTCTCCCGTCCAGCTGATTCCAGTCGGAGCTCTGCTTCTGTGCCTTGGAGAATGTATGTGCATTCAGCCGAGGGCCTCCATCCAAACTGAAGAGAGCAAGTCACACTGTCTGGGAAAGGGAATGACTCAGGACGAGCACCAGAGACACTCGAAGCCAACTCAGCGTTGATGTGTGATAGCCAGAGCACGTTACTGAAAGGCATACCATAATACACAAAGTTATTTTTCACCCAATCTGCTGATGCTGCACCATTTTGGGTCCCTAACTGAAAATGATATATGAATTATCTCAACCCAAAGTCAGAAGTATAAATTATAGAATATATCTTTTGCGCTTTTATTTGGGCTGTAAAGAGACACCTTATTATTTCTCCCTCCTGGGCTTCTTTTAATGAATCAGGATTTGAAAGTGAAATATTTATTATATTGCAGGGGTGAGATTACATCGTGTCTCAGAGAGGAGGGAGGAGGGGGTATGAAAATCAGCCGGCATCTTGGAAATTGGTCTCTTTCTTGTTATGAGAAATGGCTGATGCGGGCGTTTTTTCCTGAGCTGGGCGATAGTTGCAGCAGAGAACCCCTCCAGCATGGTGAACACAGGGGCGCAGCTTGCTGAGTCAGGGATCCCGGCCCCCTGCCTGCTCTCGTTCACACACCCTCCTCATCTGATTGGGTACATCTCCTGGAAAAGAGACACCTGGCATCTGATCAGGGTAGAGGTAAGAGGGGGAGGCAGAGGAACAGCTCACTTCATCTCCATGGGTCATTGTATGGCGACAGTAAGATTTCTTATTTGAACAATAGGGCAGCTGTTGACACTCAGCAGCACGGGCTTCTTCTTAAAGAACCCAGATCAGTCCTGATGGATGGTGGGAGGACTTTAGCATGTCACGTAACAGCTCAGGGACAGGCGGCCAGATTGTCTGACAGATGAAAGTGAAAGCACTAACAAGGGATGCTCAGGGTTCCTCATCACACATGGAAAGAGGAACAGGTAAGAAGCTGGACTCAAATCATACTGTGGTGTTATTAGGTGGCCGAGACTGTAGCTCAGGCATAAGAGTCTGTGCAAAAGTACACCCATTCATCATTTATTTGTAATGCTATGGACGCTTGTGTGTGGTATGCCTGCTATACTGTGAAAAGGGAAATAGGATCCATAGCTCTTGTGCCCAGAGAACTGTGGACTGGTGGCGAGGATGAGCTGTGTGTAGAAATCAAAGGAGTGTGCAGTGGCAGCCATTAGGGTCTGTGAGGATGGAGTGATGTCCCACAAAGGGGTGGCTATCATTGCTAGAGAGGAGCTTCAAGCCTTCTGCAGGTTGATTCACAGGCAGCTGCGTGTTGAATGAGTTCAGAGGCAGTAGTTAACTAGGAAAGGAAGGATAATCCAGAACATGCAGAAAGCAAAGACCACGAGACAGGTGGCCATCGTGGTGCTGGAGGCAGAACGCTGAGCCCAGGTCCTTAGAGTCTGTTTCTGTCCTTCACTTGGTGGACACAGATCCTGTGATGAATCCCTTTTGCTCCCATAGTGATCTATCTCCTCATGGTTATTCTGACCTTTATATGGTAACTATGGATCTACAGTAGAAATGTGTCCCTTGGTCCCTGCCCTGAATATGTACTGCGGCTTATGCACTGGACTTCTCACCATTGTGATAGTGTTAAAAGGTGAAGCCTGTAAGGATGTGATTAAGCCATAAGGCATAAGCATTTGTGAACAGAAATCAGGGACCACAGAAAAAAAGGCTTGAGGGAATGTGCTCACTCCCTTCCATTCCTTCCACTGGGGAGGATGCAGAGTGTGTCCATTTTGGAGGCTGCCATAACAGGCGCCATCTTGGAAGCAGAGAGCAGTCCTGCACAGACATTACACCTGCCAGAACCTTCATCTTGGCCTTCCAGTCTCCAGAAGCATGGAAGCAAATTTTTATTCTTTATAAGCAAACCAGTCTCAGATATTCTATTAGAGAAACACAAATGATCAAACACAGTCCTCTGCCCTACACACACTATACCTATCAAAAAGACTGGTAAGCACAGAGGTAGACAGTTTTCTCTCTAGCCCCCATCAAAAAAATCTGTCTGAAAGAATAGTGCCCCCTTTCCTACCACCACCCCCCAACATTCCTTTGGCCTCCAGTATTCTGTTCCTGGTCATCTACCTCCTGCTGTCTGATATGGTGGTGGTCACAGATAGGAGCATATTAGCACGTATAGGGTCCGGGATGGGCAGCTCTTTCCATAAGCGAAGAGCCCTAACCATTTTTAGAACATGTGGCCTGAGGCTGTTTTGTAAGCAGGAGCTGTTGGAGATGGATTTGACTGGTGCTCTGAGCCCGGGAGGCTAGGAGGGCTGAACTCCATTTGTCAGGGCAGTGTTTTTGTGTTGCATGCCATTAGCACCAAAGAAGGACCTCGCGGTTTGAAAGGCTGATGCAGCAGCCGCGTGGCAGCAGCCTTAGTCCACAGCTGAAGAGGTCAGTAGTCTGGGAACCTCCAGCAGCTTCCCTCTATTAGCAATCCAGATGAGGCTGGGAGAAAGTCTGAGCTCTCCCCTATAGCCAGCCCCCCAGGAAGCTGTGAGCTAAGCTGAGGCACCTGCCAACTGTAAAACCTCCTCCTCTGTTCTCTGAACCACCGTGGTGGCAGCAGCCTGCAGGAGGAGGACAAGGCATTTCTCCCTGACGAGCATGGCATAATTCGGCCAGTGCAATGCACCTCAGCCCCTTGCCACAGCAGTGTAGCATGCATGGAAACACAGAGCTGTTCCAAAGCCTTCATTCTGTGCCTACACAGGAAAGTGAGATTAGCAGGGCTTGAGCCCAGGATTTCCCAGCACCATTCTGTCCTTTGTCCTGTATCACCATGTATCACTGTAGGAGAAACTAATTACCTCAAACAAAATGTAGCATATTCATAATACTTTTAATAACCAGGCACCAACTGCTTCAAAACTAGTTGGCTTCTGGTTTCTGCTACACTTTAAAAAGTAGGTTCTTAGTCATGCATTCCATTTATCGGTACCAATTACTCAGAGCAGCATATAGGTTTCTTTCTCCCTTGCCTCAGCATATTTGAATTTACAGTGCAGCTGGCAAGATCAAGGGAAAAATAGCACGGAGACATGGGAAAACTGGCCACCATGAGCAGAAAGGGCTGGATGAACCTTGGCTGTGGCTGAGTTTAGAAGCAAAAAGAGGACAGAGGTGATGGCCACTAGAGGTCTCTTTCTGTCCTAGGATGAGGGCATTCCAAGCAGGAGTAGGGCCACCTGAGTTTGTCTAGGTGGGCGGGTTAGTTAATGAGCCATGGGTTACTATTAAGCCTTGGGGGAAAGTAGCATGTGAGTATGTGATGTGTGGAGTGTGTGGAGTGTGTATTAATGTGTGTGTGTGTGTGTGTGTGTGTGTGTGTGTGTGTGTGTGTGGTGTGAGTATGCATGTGGGGATATGTGTGTGTATATGTAGTTTGTGCATGTGTACGGGGGTATATGTGAGTGCTATGTGTGTATGTAGTGTGTAATGTGTGGGTGGGTGTGTTGTGTTGTGTTGTGTGGTGTGTGTATGTAGTGAGTGGTATGTGGGTGTGCATGGGGAAGTATATGTGTGGGGTGTGTGTGTGTCTGTGTGATGTGTGTATAGTGTGCATGTATGGTATATGGTGTGTGTGTGGTGTGTGGTGTTATGTGTGGTCTGTGTGTGTTGTGTGTGTATGTGTGTATGTAGTGTGGTGTGTGTGTGTGTGATATGTGTATAGTGTGCAAGTGTGGTATATGGTGTGTGGGTGGTACATGGTATGTATGTGTTCTGTGTGTGTTCTGTGTGTGTGTGTGTATGTATGTGGTGTGTGTGTGTATGGTATATGTGTGAATGTGTGTCTGCGTGTGGTACATGTGGTGTGGTATGTATGTGTATAGTGTGTGTTTGGTGTGTTTGTGTGTGTGCAGAGTGTGCGGTGTGTGGTTTGTATGTGTGTGAGTGTGTGTGTGTGTGTGTGTGTGTGTGTGTGTGTGTGTGTGTGTGTAGAATCATGCACATATGGAAGCCTCACTTTCCTTTTCATAGCTTCTTTTTGAGACAGCCCAGGGCCCTCCTGCTGTGCTCTGCATCCTAGGCTGAGAGGTCAGCTCTGTGGTAGTGTTTAAAAGTGAGACTTCTTTTCAAAGTCTTCACTTATCAGGAAAGTGGGACGGAGGGGAGGACCTGCTGTTGGGATGTTAGGAGAGAGAAGCATGAGAGAATGGGGAAATAGAAGGATCCACAGGGTCCTAAAAACTTACAAGAAGAACATTATGATGGGCGAATCTGGGCCCAGGGGTCCTGCTCAAACTATGACACCAGCCAAGGAATATACGTGCAGTAAACATCGAACCCCAACCCAGATCTAGCCAATGGTCAGGACATTCTCCACAGTTGAGCAGAGAGTGGGGTCTGACTTTCACACAAACCCTGGTGCCCCATATTCGACCATGTCCCCTGGATGGGGAGGCCTGGTGACACTCAGAGGAAGGATAGCAGGCTACCAAGAAGAGACTTGATACCCTATGAGCATATACAGGGGAGGAGGTCATAGGGGAAGGGAGTAGGGGGAAAACAGGAGGGAGGGAGGAATGAGAGGATACAAGGGATGGGATAACTATTGAGATGTAAAATGGATGAATTAATAAAAAAAAACAATCTACCATTGATCAATAAAAAGGTCTGGGACCAAATTATATGTACAAAAATTAAAAATAAATAAATAAATAAAAGTGAGCGCACCAGAGCTTTCCTATACAACGGGAGCTCTCTGTTTTCAGTTGTCATTCTGAGACCCACCTTCTGCCCAATAAAACAGCTGTCTTTGCTTGAGCGGTCCTTCGAGCTCTCCCTCCTGTGTAAATCTTCATTTGTGATGTTGGCATTCAGACCTGCTAATGCAGAGCCAAGTGTGAGTTCAAGAAGGATGGTTGATGAGCAACAGCACTGGTGTTGGTCACGAACCAAGTGTGACCCTGTGATAGTGAACTAGCCATCAGCTAGTCCTTGTCAACTCCACTTTGGTGACAGAAGCATCCTCCTTCTAGTTGTGCCATTCATCGTTGTGATAAACAGCTCACAAGAACACCATGAGGGGAGGGCATAGTTAGGCTGTCTCATGATTTCAGTCAAGCTCAGCACAGGGCCCCGAGGTGGCATGGTGGCAGAAGTGTGTGACAGAGGCCCTCCCACCTCACCACAGCACAGGGAAATAACAGCAAGGGGCTAAGACAGGTAGACTCATCAAAGGCAAGCTGTCCCTCCAGCGGCCCACTCCCCTCAGCTAGGCCCCACCTTCCACAGCTCCGTCACCTGCTGGGATGCTATGCAGCTCTCGAGCTTATCCTATGGTTAAACCATCCATTGGATCAGATCCCTCAAGATCCACTTTGGAAATTCCCCTTGTTGACGCCCCCAGACAACTCTCAGTTCACCCGAGTGGACAATTAACCATTGCACCGTGGTGCGGTGAATGAGAACTTCCTCTTCTCCACTGTTTCCAATCTGCTAACAGAGATAAAGCTCTAAGGGGCCCAGGGTTGACTTCCAGCTGCTGGCCAGAGGTGAGAACCTAAGGGTGTCGTTTGACTTCAGCACAGCACAGAAAATCACAGTTTTCTGAGACATAGAAAATAAATAAAATATTTTTTTCTTGACCTTGACACCTTGCTGTGAAAGTTAAAGCAACTAATAAACTACAGTGTCCAGTTCAGATTATCACGTCTTAAGCAAGGCAGCTGCAGGGAGTGATGGGGCTGATCTCACTCTGTCTTCCGACTTGCCTGACATCATTGTCACACCTTGCAATTTCTTTCTTTCTCTTTCAGCAAGAAGCTATTGGGAGGAGGAAGAGGAGGAGTGGAGGGTAATGAAAGGAGTAGGTGTGGCCAGGCACGGCTCCACCCCCAGCTTAGGTGTGGCTCTGCTCCTTACTGGACCCTGCTGAGCTTGAAGCACCCGTGGGTACCATGAAACTTAGAAGAGTTCCCCACCCTTTTTCTCCATTTAAGAAAGAAGTTTCTGGAAGAAAGAACCTAGGACAAGAGCTGAGGTCCACATTAGAATCTAGGGTGCCATGGAGTATAAGGCATAGTTCCTGTCCTCAGGCATAGTTGCCTGTGTTCCATTCTTAGAAAACTTGTTGGAGACAAAGTAGGGAAAATTGGAGCTTTTAAGATGGCCCCTAATGGTCCCTGACTCCAAATGTTCAAATACTTGTTTAAGCGCCTCCCCTTGACTGACAGTTGGCTCTGGTGACCTCTTTCAACCAAGAATATGAGAAAAATGGGTCTGGGGAGACAGCTCAAATGACAGAGTGCCTGCTATAGAAGCTTAAGGACCTGAGCTCAAATCCCCAGCACCCATGCAGAGTGTCTGGTGTGGTGGTATCCATTGAATCCCAGCACTGGGGGAGTAGAGATTAGAAACAAAGGACCTCTGGAGCTCATTGGCCAGCCAGTGGAGCTGAGTCAACAAACCCCAGGTTCTGAGAGACCCTCAAAAGGTGCAATGAAGTACAATTGAGGAAGATATCCAGCATTGACCTCTGACCTCTATACCCACATGCCCATATCTGTATGGATACCTGAATGCACATGTGCACACATCCACAGGAACATGCACATACATCACTTAAATCACACACACACACACACACACACACACACACACACACACACACACACACACACACAGCAAAACTGATGGGATATGGTATCACCTATTATAAAGTTACCAGTAGAGTGTGCCTCTGACCTGGAAGATTTTGAGCAGAAGTGCCCATCACTAGGAGTCTAAGAAAGTGTCCAGTCAAAGGTCAGCAAGTCACTGAGGTCCTCAGTTCAACAGCTGGCCATGGGGGAGACTCTTACCAATACCCACGTGAGTGAACTGAAAGCAAACCCTTCACATGTGAAGCCTCAACGTGATTCATCAGTCTCAGGAGACACGATGGCTGAAGGATTTTGAGAGACGCCTACAAGGAAGTGCCCATAATAGCGGGGTTGTTTGACCAATAGAGACTGTAAGATAATAAAGCTTTCTTGTTATATAACCCACTAAGTGTTGAGACCGTTTGTCACACGGCAATGGGCAGCTAACTCAGAGCAAGGAGAGGAGGAGTAACTAACATAGATTTTCTGGGGTTGATTTGTTCTGTCTGAGACCAGGTCTCAGTGTGTAGGCTCACCTCAAACCTGCAGTCCTGCCTCCGACTCTTGAATATTGCTATTGCAGGCATGAGCCAGTACACCTGGCTCCGTATTTTTTCAAAAATAGACTATCTGATCCAGGAAGGGGGACAAGGAAAACCTAGAAGAGTTATTCAAGGTGGGGATTTTTACCACCAATCTTGGGCAAGCAGATGGCAGAGGCACTGGCTGGCTGATTCTGGTAAATCCCCACCCTACCCCACCCCACCCCCATTCTGGACCAGATTCTCCAGGTCAGGCGCCTGCATCCTTACTCCTCACTTGCTTCTCAAGACCTTTTCTATGCGGGTCCCTTCCTACGCCTGAGGCCCTCTCGCCCAACCTTAGCTCCACCAAAAATCTGGAGGAAGAAGCAGTTCCATCATAAACCCCCCCCCTCCCAAGGAGCCTCGTGGGTCTTAGATATCAAATACTGTGGGGTCAGGATGCTCTTCTCTTAGCTGCATCCTCTGCATCTCTAAAGGCAGAACATGCACGGCCTCCATAGACAGGGCGGCCTCCTCTCTACCTGATTTTTAGCGCTTTGTACCTGTAGCCTGCCTCGGAGTATAAAGCTTGCCACATGACAGGCCAAGAACCTGGAAGAGAGCCCTCACTGTCTGTGTCATTCCTCAGCTGGGGACAGAATTTCAGTGTTCCAGAGTCGGCCGCTGTGCTCCCAGAGCTGGTAGCATTGCCAGTGTAAGGGAATTGTTAGGTGGTTGTCATTCTTGTAGCTGGATGGCCAACCCCTCACAGGTGCCCCAGCTGGCCTGGAAAAGCACAATGATTCTTGTGGTCCTTGAAGTCACAGCCTGTGTTCACTATGCCTGCCTCCCTGCATTGATGCACACATGCACACACACACATACATGTGCACACATACACTCTCCTCCCTCCCTCCCTCCCTCCCTCTCTCTCTCTCTCTCTCTCTCTCTCTCTCTCTCTCTCTCTCTCTCTCTCTCTCTCTCTCTTCCTCCACCCCAGTCCTTCTTGATTTCAAGATTCTAAGTTTTATTTTTAAAATGAGCTCTATTATCCTCTCAAATAATCATCCGCCACCACCCCTCCCCAAGGTTGATTAGCATCTGTGAGAATTATTTAAAGTGCTGCATGGTTCCTATTTTGAAAAGCTATTCCCCCGCCCCCCGCCCCTTTCATGCCCAATCCCCAATGTGGGCTCGATGCAGGGAGCAGCTCGGCATGGCTGAGAGAGGTCAGCTCTCATTAATACCGATCCCATTTATTTAAAAATAGCAATATTATGCCACTTTCAAATAGCCCGAGTGAGCTAAGCCATTAAAGGCTTGTGCGTCGCTGACTTCGGACCTATTGTGAAGGCTTAATATTTCACAGCACAGTGACATATGGTACATAAGCCGTGGAACCATGCTATTGGTTTGGCTGTTCTGAAACAAGGACTAGGGAAATAATTGAAGAGAACATTTTATAACCCAGCACAGAGCAGGGAAGAAAGCAGGAGCTTGGAAAATATTGTGAAAGCCTCCTGAAGCTAGGGCGGGACCCGAAGCAGGGATGGGATGGCTATGTCAGTGACGCATATAAACATGGATACTCAGGCACTAGATGGAAAGATGATGGATGGTTATGCGAGTGGATGGATGGATGGATGGATGGACAGATGGATGAATGGATGCATGAATGGATGGAAGAATGGATAGATGGATGGATGGATGGATGCATGGATGGATGCATGGATGGACAGATGGATGCATGGATGCATACATGCATGGTCCACCTTCCAGGACCCAAACTCAGTGCCCCACTAATGACTAATGTAGTAGAAATCCATGTGTTTCCACGGAATACAGAAAATGGCCAAACGGTGTGATGTGTAGAATTAAGTCACATTTGAAAGACTTGAAGGTGAACTGCAGAATGCTGGGAGACTGCTAAAGACTGCTTTAGAATTGACACAGTGGGGTTCTCTTGTGTCTGTGTATGTATTTGTGCATGCATCCATGTGTGAGAATGTTTGTGGGCATGTGTGTACATGCATGTATGTGGGAGCCAGAGGTTGACACTGGGTGTCTATCATTCTCCATCTTATTATTAACTTTTAATGTGTTTTATGTGTATACATGCTTTGTCTGCACGTATACCTGTATATCACATGTGTTCCCAATGCCCCCAGGACTGGAGTTACACATGATTGTGAAGCATCATATGGAAGCTCAATATTAAACCAAGGGTCTCTGGGAAAGAACTCAGCTGTCTTAACTACTCAGCTGTCTCTCCAGCCTCTCCAACTGAGTTTTTTATGGGGCGGGGTCTGTCACTGAATCTGGAGCTGATGGGTTCATCTAGACTGACTGGCCAGCAAAAATTCCTCCCACGATCAACTTGTCTTCTGCACTCTAGCACTGGAATTACACACGTGGACCACCATGCCCTGCATTTTTTGTGTGGGATTTGCAGTTCAAACTCAGGTCCCCATCTTCAGGAAGCCAGCCCTTTACCTGCCAAGCCGTCACCTCAGGCCAAATCCCAACTCTTTAGCATGAGCGTAATTAAAGCCATATGTGAGATTGTGGTAAAGGCTGAATGTTAGATCCCGGTATATCTTGGTTTCTTCCTTCTTGCATCTTAAATTGTATGTGTTAACCCTTTCCTCTCCCTAATACCCAATATTTTCTTCTTCATCACGAGTGTAGGGTTCAGTCTCTCCCAAGGGTAAGTCGTTGCATGAAATGATTTTTGTAAGTGTAAGCCATTGGCATTGCTGTAACCAAATACCCAAGAAAAACAACTTAAAGAGAAAAGAACTATTTTAGCTTATGATTTCAAAGGCAACAGTTTATCAGGGTGCATGGTTGGGAGCATTCCAGGAAAAAAAAGCAGTTCACGTTACGGAGGCCAGAAAGCAGAGGAAAGGGGACACAAGAAGAGGCTAGGATAAGATGAAGCTCCCGAGAATACACCTCTGGTGGCCCAGTTCCGCCAACGAGGCCCCATCTCTCACCTTGTACCTCCTCCCAATAATGAAGGCGTGAATCACTCACCAGGTCAGAGCCCACGTGTGATACAGCATATCCGGTCTTCTCTTGAGGCTGCCCCAGACACACTCCAGGGTGTGCTTAGCTAATGTCCTAAGCCCATATGAATGTGACCAAGTTAAGAACAATTAACCACTGTGCCACATAACTCATGGGTTCCTGTCCACCCAAACACCAAGCCCCACTCTGTTCTCTTTCTTTGATCTTGGCCTTTAGCAAGGTTGTTTAATGGATGCTCTTCCCAAAGGGGCCAGGCAGGGATTCTCAGTAGAGATTTGTGAGTCCAGGACTCAGTGGCAGGAGGCACAGATCTAGGGCCTCAGGCGGAGCCTGGTTAGATGTTTCTCTAACACTGTAGGACTCCCATGGCCTTTTCTCAAAGGCTCTGAGTCCCAGGGAGTATAGTTATATGCCTAGGAATCTTTCTCCAAGCAGGCTTTTGAAAATGTTCCTCAGTGAGGATGAGAAACCTAAGAGCTTTGTGACCCCTTGGGGAAGCATGGTCCTCCTCGCATCTCATATGGAGCTTTGTGACCCCTCGGGGGAAGCATGGTCCCCATCCCCACATCTCACAAGGTTTAGGCTTGAAAGAAAAGAAGAGGTGTGCTTCTCTGTTGAGGCACACCTCTCATTGCATTAGTCCACTGTCACCTTAAGAATTTGAGACAAGAAGACGACAAAAATCTTCCACCCACCCATTTCTGCCCCCTCCCACATCTGACATGCACCTTGTGTCTGGGGGCCTGCCTTTTACTTTCTTTTTTCTTCCTGCCTTTTATTTTTTCATCATGTCCTTCTCCTTCCTGGGACTCGCTCTTCTGCCCTCAGGTGACCACCCTCCTTTCCTTTCATTCTGTGGTTATTTCTTAAAACAAAATAATAATAATAAAAAGAATGTTTTCCCAAATCAAAGGTAACACAAGAGGCACCTTCTGTTTTGTATGTCTCTTGAAAAAAATGAGCTTTGATCCTTCCTGCCTTTAACCATCGGGGGCGTCCTGGCCTTTGCCACTGCTTCTGAGCACAAGAAGTACATCCCCCCCCCCCAAACCCCTCGGACTCCAGAAACTCTTAATTAGACTGTGAGTGGTGGCAGGGCTGGGCAGCAAGGGTGGAGAGTTCATTTGCTCACGCACCTCTGCTCCGGCAGCTACCCGGCAAAAGCTGCCCATGGAGCTAAAGGTACGGAAGGTTGTGGGATCCTGGAGATGCCATTGAAGTGCCAGGATTTCTGCCTGTGGGGAGGGGAAAGGGACACAGGGGGACAGACATGCCAAATATGTTACCCCCCACCTCCTCCTCTCCTCCTCCTCCTCCTCCCTGCTGGTGGGTGAAATGCCTCCTTCCTGTCAAGTCTGAGGGAATCTCTCAGAAATCAAAACATGATTCCTGGAATTATGCTGACCTTGAGAGGTCATCCAGCAGAGGCCCCCACAATGGGGAGGGGTCAGGCCAGTCCTCACGTTGCTGAAGGAGGAAAGGCAACAGTTCCATTGAGACATTTGATTTAGCAGCATGTGTGCATGTGTATGTGGTGGGTCCATGTGTGGGGGTGAGGGGTGTGTATGTGTGTGTGTGTGTGTGTGTGTGTGTGTGTGTGTGTGTCTGTGTGTGCTTGCCCACATGTGTGTGTAGGCCAAAGGTTGACAATGGTCGTCTTTTATCACTCTCTGCTTTATTTACTGAAGTAGGGAGTTTCTGGTCCAACAAGAGCTTGCTGGTTTGGTTAGTCTAGCTTGGCATCTCCCTTCAGGGATCCCTTATTTCCACCTCATAGGCGCCATGACTTACCGTGCCTGCTGGACGTTTACATGGGCACTGGGCATCTAGACACCAGCCCTCATGCTTGTGACATGAGCACTTTACCAGCTGAGCCATTCCCCAGCCCCTTAGCTTCTGACCACGACTCAGTAGATTCCCTGATGCTCTTTTTCCCTCCCTCCCTCCCCCTCCCTCCCTCTCTATCAATTTCCCTTCAAAATCTAAACTAGAGCTTTAAGATAGAGTGTGCAGGGTAGAGAGCACCCTGGAAGACTCTGGATGGAAACGCTGACTGTTTTCTCTCCTGCCTTAAGGTCTGCCTCAGAGACCAAGCAGAGCTACAGACGACATGTGGCTCATTCATGACTTGGCCGTGTGTTACCTGGAGACACATTTTCCCATCAAAAATGATTGATGACTAGGCTCTGTACTGGCTTGCAGATGCCCATTTAACCCAATGGTGGCCTTGAAACATGAGTTGCCTCAAATTTCCCAGGGTTCTATGAAGAAAAAGTCCTCCAGGGCCTGAATGAAAACTCCTTCAGTGAGTTTTTGGAGCCACTCTGAACCTGGTGTCCCTGAGTCAGGTGCAAGTCCTCTCCAGAGATGCCAGGGAAGCTGCCGTGTTAGCTTGGGAAGAAGGTGCCATTGGCCTCCTGGGCCTTTTCAGGAGACTGGCTAGTCCAGTGGCAAGCTGGCTGCTTTGTGTGCTAGAGAGCAACGCTAAGGGTTGCCTTCTATTTCTTTTCGCATTACAAAGTGAGTCACTGAGTGCATCTGGGCCCCTTTTCCTAATAAGTGGTACAGACAAACACAGAGAAACACACGTAAAGGAACACACTAACCGGTATAAGCTTGTCTGGGTTTTTATTTTTATTTATTTTTTTATTGTCAACCTGACAGGGCTGGAGTCATTTGAGAAGAGAGATCCTTAACTGAGAGAACATCTCCACCAGACTGGCCTATGTGCAAGGACTGTGGGAATTCTCTTAAATAATAATAGGCGTCAGAGAGTCCAGTTCACTGTGGGCAGGGATGACCCTGGGCTGATGGTTATATAAAAACAGCGAGCTGAGCGAGCTGTGAGGAGCAGCTCCTGTCTTCAGAGTCTTGCCTTGAGTCCCTGCTCTGACTTCCCTGGATAATGAACTGAGACGTGGAAGTAGAAGCCAAATAAACCCTTTCTTTCCCAAGCTGATTCTGGTCATGCTGTCTTATCATAGCAATAGGAGAAGAACAGGAAAGAAAGTAACAGAATTACTACTTATTAAATAATTACTGAGTGGTATGTTTTTCTTAAATGTTTGTATACGGGTGGAGCAAGTTGGGAAAGTCTTACCTAAATATGAACACAAAACCCTTTGGAGGGAGTAGACTGACTTTATCAAATTACTCATCATTAATAATAACCACATGAATGGTATTTAATTTACCATATTGTATTATTGTTATTATCTATTATTTTGGGGAGCAGATGTGTATGCACCCTGGCATGCATGTGGTCAAAGGACAACTTTGGAGTTCTTTCCTTCCATAGTAGGATCTGGGTATCACGTTCAGGTTTTCAGGGTTGCACAGTTATCATTTGCCTGCTGAGACATCTTTGTTTTTTAAAAAATAGTCTCTAATACCCCTCCATCTGTGGAGGGTGAGTTTTGAGGGCATCCGCTGGAGAGAGGCACAGTAACAAGGCGTCGTGAAGGTTTTGCGTAAGATTCGAAGTGCCCAGCTCCGAATGGCAGGCGAAGGCATATAAATTAACCTGCTCTTTGTCTAGAGACCCTATTAACACAATGGCAAAGAAAAGCAAAGTGGATAAACCAGGACTAATGGAAGGAAACGGAATGAGGTCACAGCCAACATTTCGACGAAGCCTTGGAAAATGGAAACTAGGTGAAACAGATCCATGAAACAGAGCGAGGAAGCCAGAACTCACTTCCAGAGGAGGCAGAGGCGGGTCTTCCCAGCAGAGGTGAGCCAGGCTCAGAGTCCGCAGGTGCGAGAGTGGGAGGAGAAGGAGGAGAGAGGACAGAGAAATCTCCATTATTGTATCCTCTCAGCACGTGCTTCCTGTCCTACAGAAAGTGAACCATCTAGGCTGCTGGTGTGAGAGCAGCTGGTGTGACTCCAGCTTACAGATGACTTTCTAGTCGACATCATTTTATTATTATTATTAATTTATTCAGATTATATCTCAATTGTTATCCCATCACTTGTACCCCCCCTTCCTCCCTCCCTCCTGCTTTCACCCTATTCCCTCCCCTAGGTCTATGACCCAGGGGGAACCTCTCCCCTCACTGTATGATCATAGGCTATCTTCCCCTTGGTGTGGAGGCCTGGTGGCACTCTAGCCGACATCTTAAAGCAATCCTCGATTAAAAAACTCCACTCTAGGCCAGGCTTGGTGGTGCATGCCTTTAATCCCAGCACTTGGGAGGCAGAGGCTGGTGGATCACTGTGAGTTAAAGGCCAGCCTGGTCTACAAAGTGAGTCCAAGACAGCCAGGGCTACAAAGAAACCCTGTCTTAAAAAAACAAAACAAAACAAAACAAAACAACAACAACAAAAATCCACTCTAAGCCGGATGTGGTGATGCACGCCTGTAATCCCAGCACTTGGGAGGCAGAGGCAAATGGATCGATGTGAGTTCAAGGCCAGCCTAGTCTACAAAGAGAGTTCCAGGACAGCCTTACACACAGAAAGCCTGTCTCAAAAACACCAAAAAAAAAAAAAAAATCCACTCCGTGCATCCCTAAATTCAAAGAAACCTGTTGTGGAAAGAGACTCACATATGAAACTCAGTCTTTATGTACAACTGTGGACTGACCCGTCGACCAGGAAAACCATCAGAATGAACCAAGGGGAAGTCAGCAGAATGGGTGGCTGGTGAGGACTCGCTAAACCCTAGGCATTCAGGGTAAGACAGGTGACTCCCAACACAGGATTTGATGCCTCTATGATAGGACAAAAATCGTATTGTTTTAAACTGGTTTTAGAACTTTAATTTTTCACTCTCCATAGAGCAGTTAATAAGTGACATAGGAAATCTAATACTTCATTGTAACCTAAGTGTTGTCTCAGATGAACTTACTCTTACTGTAACTCCTGTAAGTGTTCTGCACCTGACTGCGGCAGGCTAGGCTAAGCTATTATGGTCAGTGGAATAGCAATATAGATATAGACTTACAGTATTTTCTTGTTCTGTCACTATTGTTGTTGTTGCTGTTGTTGTGTCGTGGCTAAATGTGCACCACAGCACGTATGTGGATGTCAGAGGACATCTTTCAGGAGCCAGTCCTTTGCTTCCACTGTAGGTTCCAGGGATGGGAACTCATGTTGCCTGGCTTGTGTAGAAAAAGCCTTTAGCTGCTGAGCTATCAAAGCCTAGCTTATGATATTTTCAACTTACCTCATTGTCAGTTAAGAAGTAGCTATAACTATGTCCATCATCGTCGTTGTCAGCATTGTCATCTTCATCATCATTTCTTCATCATCTTCTAGGACAGGCACAATTTCAAGCATGTCGTGTGCATTAACTCATTTAGTCTCTATCATACTGTGGGTGAGACCCAATACAATCACCGCCATGTTCCAGGTGAGGAGACTGTCACAGAGATCCTGAGTGACCCATCCACATTCATGCAACTGACAAAAGGCAGGGCTGACATTTAAACTCAGTTGGTCTGACTTCCCAGTCTCTGTTTTTAACATGACACTGAACTTTTTTTCTCATTAAAAAATAAAACAAAATAATAAAAACTTAAAAATTAAAAAGATAAAAAGCCCATGAAATAGAAATAGCCAGAGAACAAGAAGTTCTTGTGAAAATTAAAAATATATGGCTGTCAAAGTAAAAAATTCAGTAGGGAGCTGTAGGGTGAGGTCAGATATACTTCTCAGAGTGTAGAGAAAAAGAAAAAAAAAGTGAGGCCAAGGGAAGAAAAGTGGGGGGTAGAGGAGAAAGGAAAAGAGGATATAATAAGAAAAGAAGAGGAGGAGAAAGAAGAGGAGGAAGACAAAAAAAAATCACCGAAGATGTATCCAAGAATAGTTCCTAAAGTCAAAGTAAATAATGGGTGTGGGAAGGTCCACTGTGGGCAGGGATGACCCTGGGCAGGAGGTTGTATAAGAAAGCAAGCTGAGGCTAAAAGGATCCGACAAGTACCTATCATAAGGAAGGGAATGACCTGTCCCCAGATGTAGTGTGATGACCTTGGGGACCAGTCATGATCGGCAGTGAAAAGACATGTTACCGCGCTGACTGGTCTCAGCTTACAATGCTCATCAGATATCTTGAGTGAGATCCCATTTCTTCCTGTCCTGGCACTTCTCTACCCATCTCCTTTCTTCTCAGCTTTCCATAAATACTCTCTCTGAGCTATAGGAAGGAGGCAATCAAAGGCAGCGAACACCATGCCTGTCCTCTTGGGTCTGTGCTGAACACCTTGTTTTCGTTTCATCCCTGCCCTGGGCTGTGTGTATTCATCTCTAGCTACTAACCAGCTGTGTCTAGGCTCCACCCATCACCTCTGTCCAGCTGTTCTCTCAGCCACTGATGGCTCTTCTGTCTCCTGATGGCTATTCCTACCCACTTAGAAGCATCACAAGAAAACATTCCTTTCACCCTGACCTCTTTCTAGCCATTTCCTTGATATTCTTCCCTCAATAAAACAAAAAAACAATGGATTATACCTAATAAGTAATTGCTGGCCTCATTATTTTAAAAAGTATAATATACTATTCTTTTCTCAAAAGAAAGAAGGAAAGAAAGGGAAAATTTTTTTCAGAAAGCACCAAAGAGTTACACAAGGTATTAAAGGGTCTATATTTGAAGCAAATTTTTAGGTATAATGCTTGACTATGGAAAAGGGAATAATGTTCAAGACAGAACACAAGAACATTGTCTTGCATGAGGCAAACATTCTTCAGCTATTGGCTCTACTGAGGAAACAACATCGTTCTAACTTAGTTCTTAGCTGTGGGATGAATAATATTTCTGTAGGAATATTAATTTAAGTTACTCCATGAGTAGCAACGGAGTAGATCATAATGAGTTGACCCAACTCACACGCACTGTACACACAAGAGTCTATTTCTCAGTGACTCTACCTGGTGTAAGTGACTCGGCACAGGGCTCAGGGCTCCCTAAGTCACGTAAGAGCCCCAGTGTGAATGCTCTTCTCCTCTGGGCTGCACCATCTAGAGTCCTTGGCATCATCCACTACGGTAGCAAAAAGAGAGTGATCAGCAAATCTTGTGGGCTTTTCACGGGCTCAGCTTGAAAATAACTCACAGGATAGCTCAGATTTCACAGATAGCTGGGGTCATAATTCTTGCCCTGCCCAACAGTAAAGACAATAATGGAAGGGTGTATTTAGTGGCTGACACTGCCAATTGTTGTTGTCTGTCACATTTAACTGTTCATATAGCCTCCAGGAAAGGGTCTAGGCTGGTGACCTGTATCACATGCAAACTGCAAATGACCCTGGGAGATATAAAAATCTATCATTATTTACACACATACACACACACACACACACACACACACACACACACACACACACATACACACACACACACACACACAAACATACTGGAATTCTTCAAGTTGAGCGCACTGCTTTCAGAGCCCTACAGTCTCCAGGACCCCCCTTCACCATGACTCAGGGTCTCAGTTAACTGATAGTCTCATACAAGAAAGTCATGACTCCTGTACATAATGCAGGGAAGACCCAGGGCCATACTGTATCATGTGTGTGCGTATGAAACAGTAGAAGTAGAGCTGAGAGAGCAGCGTATAGAAAAGTAGATGGAGGAAGAGAAGGGAAAGCAGACAGACGTGTATATTCTACGGAAATGAGATGGCAAGATAAGCTGGCTGAAGGGGGGAAAGCAAACCCTCTCCACAGGTGTGAATAATTAGTCTAACTAGAAAACAACATGAACGTTGCAAGGAAGAAAAGAAAGGACATTAACTGTTGTTTGGAGATAAATCTTTATGTTGCACAGTGGGTAATCAATAGATGATATCTGTGGTCAATAAATCAAGAAACGGGGGGCATAAATATATTATTGTTCAGTGTAGGAGGAAACCACCAGAAACCCTCCAATCAAAAATGGCTTAAAGTGGTTTTCTCTGAGGAATGGAATTTTAGATGGAGGGGGTAGAAGAGGCGACTGTTGATTTAATTATGAGACTGTCTGCACTGTTTGATTTTTAAAAAAGTAATATTCATGCATTTCTCTGATTAAAGCATTCTAAAATTCTTTTAAAAGAGAAATAAATAGAAATTTGCATATGAAAAAAAGAGTCAAAATCATTCAAGAGAGGAGGAGGAAGGGCAGGGTAGGGGTGATGGGCTGGGAAGCCAGAGCCCGTGGGGACAAGAGAAAGGACAGATGTCCTCTGTGGAACTGTTCAGTGTTCTGAGACTGCAAATCCTCAGGACTGGAGATTTGGCTCAGTGGCTGAGTGTTCTTGCAGGCAACCTGAGTTTGTTTCCCAACATCTATGTCAGAAGGCTCATAATGGCCTGTAACCCCAGCTCCAAGGGATCTGACACCTTTGCCTTCCCTGGGCACTTGAATTTACATGCACCTCCACACACACACACACACACACACACACACACACACACACACACACACACACATACACACATTAATTAAAAACTAAAAATAATTTTAAAAAGAATTCAAATCTGAAGATTTGGGTTTTATTTGGGTTTGGTTGTTAGTACTTAAGTGATGTAAATACTTATCCTTGTCCCTAACCCTGTTAAGCATTAAGCGTTATACAGTTGGCTATATTCTGGGTCTACTTGAGAGGCAAGCTTGAGACACAGTAGGGACCTGGAAAGAAGAAGAAAACAAGAGCAAGCAGCAGTGGGAGGTAGACACTGAAAGCATGATGGAGAACTAACCTCACTGGATCTGTGGGAAGACACGGGTATCCTGTTAAACACCAGATAAAAAGACAGAGTCCTTTCTCCAAAGCCTGAGGCAGAGTACCCTTGCCTGACATCCAGAATGCCTCACTTGTCTAACCCTCAAAGCAGTCTTCAAGGGTATATCTTCATTAGTCCAACAAGGAAGATTAAATGTTTGCAGGAATCACGTGGACATTTTTTTTTCAACAAGGTCAAACGGGCATGATGCCAAACCGAGCCTGAAATGCCTACAGATGCGTGTGTCCAGTCTCTGCTCCCGAATACAGGTCCTAGCGTTTGGTCACATATAGACAACACTGCAGAGGAGCCAATTGTGCGTTGCCCATCTCTTTTGTAGTTGGGATTCTAGGAATTATCTGTTTAAGGTCAGTCTGCAGGTTGCCTGATATTTGTTTATCAACTGATGGAACAAATGAATGAATAAATAAATAAATGAAGTTAACCAAAAGCCAGATCTTAGCCTACGGCTCTCCCTCCCTTCCTCCTTCTCCACCTCTGAAATCATAAGGAAGCCCTCTTTGGGACAGTGCTCCAGCAAGCTTGCATCTATCCAGTCAGCAGTGGCCGCCTGTCTCTTTCCAGTCCTCCCACTCCCCTCCAGGCTCACTCTTACATTTGCTCCTCTCTGTGTGCTCCCCACCTCCCTCCACCCACTTCAGTCCTCTCTTCCTCACTCACCTTCCTCCAGAGGCCCCAGACTCAAACTGCTGGAAAGGCTCTTCAAACAGGATTGAAATGGCTTTAAATATTAAAGGCTTAGGGGAAGGCAAACAGACCTGAGGAAGGTCTATGTTTGGGGATTAGGGTTAGATCTCCCCTGCTCCCTAAGCGCTGGCCAGTGGAGGCCATGATGCCCGCCTCCAGACTCTGGCCCCCGAGCTAGGACAGCTCCGAGTTCAGTCTCCATGTAGCCCACACCCTTGGGCTGGTCCCTCAGCACCTGGTTACGTCAGACGTTTTCTGGGGCAGCCACAGCCAGGCAGCAGCTGCTGCTTCTCAGCCTGACCTTGGTCCCCAAAGATCTGCCACACACTGAGCTAGCCTGGTGCAAATGCTATTTTCTTCAACTGATTATCAACTCAGCTGGTGAAGAATTCTCTCTGCACCAGCTGAGGATCCTTTTGCCAGTTAGGAGTGGGCCATAGAAGAAAGAATCCATGTAGCTGGGTAACAATGAGCTGAGACACAGTGTGAGACATGAGGTCCCTGAGTCTATATACATGTGACTATGTGTAGAAACCCAACTTTTAATGTACAGTGACTTTTGTCTTGTCAAAAGTCCCTACTGTGGGTTATAATTTCGTATAGAAGAGGAATTTACCACTAATTAGAATCTTGGACTCTTTAAAGGCTGAATAAACCAGAGACATCTCACTGAAGGCATATTTCCTTTATAACATCCTTGGTGGATTGTACCTACAATGTTATGGGAACAAGATGGTCCAGGTTTTGGCTCTCCACTCTGAAATGTTATAAAATTGTTGTGTAGAAAACATGCCTCTCTCTAGCAGCAAAAATATTTCTCCCGATTTTAGAAAACAATGTACAAGTGTGTGTCACACATAGGAAAATCTCAATTTGAAATTAGAGTGCAGAAAGAAAAAAAAATTGAATATGACTTAAAATGAATCCATCACAAAGTATAGTGCAGATGCACGTGACAGCATAACAATTACAATTCTGCCCATCCCAAGATTCTGCTAAGACACTTACGTGTTTGAATATTTAGCCCCATAGCAAGTGGCACAATCAGGAAGTCTGACCTTGTTAGAGTAGGGTGCGGCCTTGATGAATGAAGTGTGTCAATGTGAGGGATGGGCTTTGAGGTCCTCTAGACTCGGTATTTTAGGGTGAGATATTTGACTCATACTTGTGCAGCTGAGGACTTCAATTCATAGTATGTCAGCAATTCCTCCAAACAATGAGAGGAAAGAAAAACTGGACAAAAAATGATCAAGAGCCAGGTGATACGCTTTAAATGGCCAGTGCATGGGTTGAAGGGCAATCAATTCAAATAATAACTAGTTCTATTCAAATCAAAGCCACGTTGAAGTACTGGTCGGTACTCCCCACGTTGGCAGGAAACAGAAATTCTGACAGTTACAGGCATGAAAAGATGAGTTGAGAAGTTCAGCCTCATCTTTGCCAGTCAGAACGATCAGTTTAAAAAGCAGTGTTTAGTGTCACCAGATACAGGCAGACTCCTTTCCTGGGTGGATGCCCTAGGGTGCACAGAGGAGATGGCTCAGAACATCCCTGTAAGTTTAATTGCCTTGAATTGAAAACTGCTCCAATATTTACCGACATCAGGTTGAATTAACAAGTTAGGATATAGCCATATAAGGAAAAACTATACACTAACAAAAATGAGCAAACTGTAATTATAGTAGGAATGAGTTTAAAAAAAAAAAAGAATCGCTGTATTTTATGTGGTAGCTTGAGTAGGTTTGGCTCCTAGAGACTCGTGTTTGAATGCTTAACCCATAGCAAGTGGCACAATCAGGAAGTAGGACCTTGTTAGAGTAGGCGTGGTCTTGATGAAGGCAGTGAGTCATGGGGCGGGCTCTGAGGTCCTCTAGACTCAAGCTATGCCCAGTGTGACCGGCTCCTGCTGGCTGCCTTCAGATCAAAATGTACAACTCTCAGCTCCTGCAGCACACACGTCGGCCTGCGTGCCGCCATGCTTGCCACCGTGACAAGAGTGGACTAAACCTCTGAACCTGTAAGCCAGCCCCAAGCAAATGTTTTCCTTTATAAGAGTTGCCATGGGCATGGTGTCTCTTCACAGTAATAGAAACCCAAACTAAGACACTGTTCTCTTTGTGGAAAATTAAAAAAAAAAAACAAACCAGGCACAAAGAAATGATATCATTTGGCTTAATATCTAGATTATAAAGACAATTTTAAAAATGTTGCTTTGGAAGACAAGGCTATGGAATCTGTGGTCCTGCCTGAGGACAAGAAGTTGAGAGTGGTATGGAAAAGGTGTGGGTGGTGTGGGATTCAGTGTCACACATTTGATCTGAGAGATGACTGCATGGCTTTCTTACATATTTAGGTAAAACATATGCTTCTTTTTAACATTTTCTGCATGTGTGTTCTTCACAATAAAACATTATTTTGAAATACTATTCTAACCTCGACAGCTACTGGGTCTCATTTCAACATTCATTTTGTTTTCTTTTGAGTCGGGGTCTCTCTATTAAGGCCAGGCTGGCCTCTGAACTTCCTTGTCTTTCTGCCTTGGCCTCCGGAGCCACAACACATGGCTAAGCCTTCTCTTTTCAATGCTACAAATGATTAGTTTCTTCAAAAACAAAACAAAAAACCCAAACCAAACACATGATTCCCAAAGCCTTTGCTATATGGGAGGTCTTACTATTTTTATTTAGTATTCTCTCTTTCCCTCCCTCCCTCTCCCCTCTCCTCTCTCTTTCATCTATTTGTCATCTGTCTGTTTAAACAATGACTGCTACATCCTAATGGGACAGTTAGAAAACCAAAGGTAGAAACAGGCAGACCTCAAATAAGGGCAAGCGCGAGTCCAATTTGTAACATTCCAATGAGGACAGATGCCATCGATAAAATAAACAAACCATTAAACAACAAACAAACCATTAGGATGAGAACAGAAGTGTCTACACATTCATAATTTCTTAATTTCAGATCGGATCCTTGATGATAATGAGTCCACTGACAGACATTAGTCGGTGTAAGCGGCAAACAGGTGCCAACACAGAGACAAAATCAACTGCTGAGACTCGGGCTGCAGAGAGAGCCTGCCAGGGCTGGAGGAAATGGGCCACCTCATCATCTTGCCAGCTGCATCTGCCGCCTTCCTCCGAGGCTTCTGCTTAGCAGCCTGGGGGGGATGAGAACTGGCTTTCTCTGGCTTTCCTTGCTCAGGGGTTCTGGCTCAGCCATGGGGCAGATCTCTGGTCTCAACACAAGTACCCCAGAGACTTCCCTGGCAGGCTTTACTTAGACATATCCAATCCTGTCCTTTCCTCCTTTCCACAGAGATACCCCAGGGAAGGAATAAAGCCTGGGGAGAAGTCGGGTCTTGCCTAGTTGCTGGCAAATGCTAATCAACCATCAGCAGCCTGCAGTCCTCTCTGATTACCTGAGCGAGCCAGAATGGAGAACGCTCAGGTGGGGCGCAGCTGACGGCCCCTGGGAATGGGAGCTGAGCTGCAAGGCAGATTCTCCATCACCCAGCCACACTCAGGCACTGGCGACAGACACCTGTGTCTAGTCAATCAAAACATCTGTCTACCTGCAGCTTTGCTCCGGGTTTTTATTTATCATTATTATAACATCAGATTACCTAGCTTTCACATGTATAATCCTCCTGGGGCCAGAGGTTCCCAGCAAACCTGCAGTTGGATGTGTATCCTGCTTTCTGGGGGTGGGGGGGGAGGGAGGGGAGGGTTGGGGCTGGAGGGGGAGGTGACTACATTCCTTGACCTCTGCTGTGAGTCTCACCTAGGCATTGCCTCTGAGATACACAGACCAAAGTGTAAATGGTGGGACAGAGGACGGAATTCTTCAATTTAATGAAACATGGATTTTGCTGGTGTTTCCTTTCAGATGAGAAGAATAAGCTGTCTCTTGACATTAAGGTGCCTTTTTAAAAGATAATAATCCTGTCTGAGAGGCTGGAGAGATGACTCAGTGGTTGAGAGTATTGGCTGCTCTTTCACAAGACCTGGGTTCAATTCCTAGCACCCATATGGCATCTTACATCTATCTATCTAGGGGAATCCAGGGGACTCCAGGGGAATCCAGTGCCCTCTTCCGGCCTCCATGGGCAGTGCATGCATGTAGTACACAGACAGACATGCAGACAATCACTAAACACATACAAAATAAAAACAAATAAGATCTCTCTTTTTTTTAAAATCACTTTTAAAAAAATCCCCTATGGCTGTCTAGAGATGTAGGCACAAGCCTAGAGATTCAGGTCAAGGTCACCAAACATTGTCTGCACCAGCCTCTTTCCTCATAATCTTCAACCAGGCAGATACTATTGTGAGGGATTTTGATGACATTAAGTGAGTGGCCCAGCAACCACCAGAGGAAGTCAACTT
Organism: Acomys minous; assembly: GCF_964271855.1. Taxonomy (NCBI): domain Eukaryota; kingdom Metazoa; phylum Chordata; class Mammalia; order Rodentia; family Muridae; genus Acomys; species Acomys minous. Next base: position 107,930,729 of record NC_140494.1, read on the forward strand.
TACTCATCCAGCCAAGGTCAAGATCGAGAGGAACTCAGTTCCCAATGTGGGCTGTCACTTTATCTGATTCTCTAAGCGGGCTTCACGATGCTGCCTCTGGAGTTCCGGGTTCCTTCCTGTGGAACAGTGAGGTCGTTACAGGAGGGAAATAAGTACCTGGCAAACTCACCTACCCTTTTGTGACAGGTGTGACTGGGGAGTGTGTGGTTGTGCTTTCGTTGATTAGGCTGGCTCTTGGAAAATTAGAACCTGGATCCAGAACTACTGAGTCCAGAGTTCATGGCCCTGCACATTTAGTGTGTGTGTGTGTGTGTGTGTGTGTGTGTGTGTGTGTGTGTGTGTGTAAAGCCTTAGGAATGAACACTAACACAATCTCAAACATTTAACAGTAGGAACGTCCAGACAGATACAAATGGCATACTCAAGGTCATTGTACGGCAGGGCTGCAGACGGGTGGACCCTTTAATCTCTGGACTTCCGGCCAAGCCCATTGCTACTCAGCCTGTGGCTTACTCTGACTGCCCTCTCCCCCAACACTTCTCTCACAGCTCCTCTTTATGTCTCCCCATAACCTCTCTCCTAGCACAGAAGGCTCTAAGCCGTACAATGAGAATAAGCACCCACCACCGCCTGTCAGCAGAAGGACACTCCCAGCTGCCTGTCCACCCAGCCGGGGTTGCTGGCATCATGGCCGGGACAAATGTCTGCTTTGGAGATAGGAATCTAGGGATGAGGAGTCATAATAAATTGTGAGTGGAAGAGGACTGAGCAGCGCACACACCTCCCCATCTGCTCTAGTGCAGGCTGCTGCATTTGCCTTAGATTAGGTCTCTGTTTCTGATCTGACAACAGATGCCGGAGCCATAAATAACTGTGTGTTTTTCCCTTGAACTTTCGCTGCCATCTCCCGATGCCTCGTGTCACATTGCATTCTGGGGAGAGGCGCAGTGGAGCATGCCGCCATCTCCTCGTCCTCACTCTGTCCCTCTTTCTGAGGGCTGCTATCCCAGCAAAAGTCCAAGGGCAAGTGCTGAGCTGGTGGCTGTGCCAAGGGTTCCTATGGAGCACACTGACTGGGGACCAGGAGCCCTGGCCTCTCTCCTCAGTCACAGAGCTTGACCCCAGCTTTTCTGAGGGAGTCTGAAGTAGTTGATTTGTCTGCACAGGCAGGGAGCACCTGTACGAGGTCATGGGTGAGGCAGATCTCTGACCAGGCATTTAAGAGAGTAGAGGAGGTTAAAGGAAGATTCTGCAGGCCAGCAACCTACTCCTGGAATTCCCCCAGGCAGTAGATGGCCGCATTTGGTACTGAGGCACCCACCCAAGGAGTGTCAGTAATATATAAGGAAGTGTGTCTCCCAGCTCTGCAGGGTGTCACTAACTGACTCTATCTCTCATCCTTAATGGTGCATCTTCCCAGCCCTACCTCCTTCTCTGACTTGTTCTAACTGCATTTGGCTCACTTAGAAACTCAGCGTTATCCTTGGTACAGACCAGCATGGAACATTCTATAATCAAGAAAAGCTATAGCTGAGCTCTCCCTCTGCTTGTCTTAGTGATGGGTGAAAACTGGTTAGCAGAATAAAAAGTTCAGACATTGGCAAAAGTTCAGAGCGAGGGCCCAATTCACTTCCTGCCACTCTGACTCCATGTCTTGGGCCTCCTCTTCCTCCTCCTCCTCCTCCTCTCCCTCCTCTTCCTCTCCCTCCTCCTCTCCCTCCTCTTCCTCTCCCTCCTCCTCTCCTTCCTCCTCCTCTCCCTCTTCTCCCTCCTCCTCTCCCTCCTCTCCCCCCTCCTCCTCTCCCTCCTCTTCCTCTCCCTCCTCCTCTCCTTCCTCCTCCTCTCCCTCTTCTCCCTCCTCCTCTCCCCCCTCTCCCTCCTCCTCTCCCTCCTCTCCCCCCTCCTCCTCTCCCCCCTCTCCCTCCTCCTCTCCCTCCTCTTCCCCCTCCTCCTCTCCCCCTACTCCTCTCCCTCCTCTCCCCCCTCCTCCTCTCCATCCTCCTCCTCTAGCACCCCTTCCTTTCCTTCTACCTCCTTCTCTCTATTCTTTCAATATCATGACCTTACTTTTCCAATATCCCTATCATTCTTGGCTCATTTTTCAGTCTTTATCAAGCCATCTGCCACCTCTATAGGTGCTGTCCTGAAACAGAGGTGCTCTCTCCCTCCCTCCCCTACCTCTGCCCTTCCTTCCACTCTCTCCTTCCTCCTCTTCTCAGTGTTTCTGTCTGGGCACTTGCCTCTGCATCTCCTTTTTCTTGCTGTGTATTTTCTGAGCCTTCAAAGGGCTCACCGTCTGCCCTTGCTCTTTTCTCCTTGCTTTCTCTTTATGGTCCTTGACCTTCTTCTTCTTCTTCTTCTTCTTCTTCTTCTTCTTCTTCTTCTTCTTCTTCTTCTCCTCCTCCTCCTCCTCCTCCTCCTCCTCCTCCTTCTTCTTATCTCCTTCACTTCTTCCACCTCATACTTTTTTCTTTCCTTCTGTCTTGTTTTATTGACCCTCTCCTTTCCCCAGTCTTCTTCTGCTCCTGCTGTCTGTATCTGCTCCTCATCCACTCTCACAGCCAAGTTGTCCCTTGCTCCTGTGGTCACCCAACTCCCCCTTTCCAGAATAGCAACACTTTCTTGCCATTAGCATCTCAGTGTCTTTCTTGTTCCTCCTCCTGCACAGGCCATCTGCTTGGGCATTTGGACTCTACCTTCTCTTTCTGCAGGCAAGCTGGATGCATGCTACATCCACGAGGGCCAGGTGTGACTGAGTCCAAGGTAGAATAAACTAGTGGCAAACCAGAAGGAAGAGTGCAAGGGGAAGTGATGAGAAAATATTCCTGAGGAAGAGGAGATTCAGGTGGGACTCAGTAAAGTCTGCAAGTCTGAAGAGGCACCAACAACATCAGGGAGGAGGACATGGTGCACACACAGCTGTTCTTTATCTTTCCCATGGAGTGTAGACCAAAGAATGAAAGGTTAAGCTGGAGCCATGGAGAAGAAGCTGACTAAGAAATTCAGGAGCAGTTGGAAACAAGGACTCGGGAGGCTGTGGGATGCTCTGAGATAGTTTCAGAAACATGTTCACTTATCCCAGTGGAGTGATTGGGGGGGGGTTGTCTTTCTTTGTGGCAGATAAAGAGACCTCCCTTCCCCCCTTAGTTCAGATTCCTTACTTCTTCCCCACCACAGCAATATTCTGACTCTGCACTTGCGACTTCAGATGCCTCATTAGCCCTTGTAAATAGCAATGTAGCCATGCTATGTGAGCCATCGCAGACATGATTTATCATCTCAATACTTACTTGACACAGCCACTCCTGCCTCAATGCTATGTCCTCCTTTCCTCTTCCGCAGTTGCCAGGCCCATCCTCAACACTGCATTCCTCTCTTGGCACTCCAGTGGCTTCACTGTCCTAAGGAACTTGGGCTGCTCAGGGCTGGCTTCCACTTCCTCATTCAGATGTGTCACCTCATTTCACCTCCTTTGGGCACTTCCTACCTCTCTCTCTCCCATCTCTCTCTTTGCTCCAGGATACAATGGCCAGCCAGTATGATAGAAAGTAAGACCACGCACCTGGCCAGCCAAGACCATTCTGTGTTCCCAAGCTTTGAGACAGAGTCGTCAAGGTCTGAAGACTGCCAAAGGGCGTCTCATTGAGTGAAACATGCATTTTTAATAAACTATATTTGACTTCTATGATGGGCAAGTTATTAAGTCGTTTGACAGCCAATGGCATGAGAAAATGAAAGAATACCTTAGAAGTAGACATTTCTTGGCAGATAAGGGAGAAATTCAGTGAGCTGGAGGCAATAGAAAAGGAAATGCAAATAAAGATGCGATGCTTTTGCGTATCTGCATACAGTGGAGAAGCCATTAATATCACAGTGAATAGTGGGATTTTTATCACTACTTGACTTGAATGTCTTGAAAGCTAGCTTAGCCTTGAAAGGATCAGTCTTTTTTAGCTCCAGACCAAACCCCAGTCCTTTGTCTCTGTATGGAGAAGATGAATTTGTTTTCTGATGTGTTTTTTTCCTCCTCCTTTTCACATCCCTCTGAAATGAGCTCCGGGTTAGTTTTCCATCACCTTCCAATTCAGAATTATTAAGGATAATGATAAGGAGTAAATGAATCTTTCTCACCCAGAGGCATTCTGTTGAATTGATGTATTCTCCTCCAGGCTGGTAATCTCTCTCCCACCACTACAGGTGGTCAAGCCAATGACATTCATTCTTAGGGACCCCTCCGAGACCCACTTTTCTATAGCCTTTGTTGGCCAACCCTATGATGCCATCAAACTTGCAGTTTTTCTAACACCTACAAACTGTTCTTTCTGACTATGTATGTATTTGGGGTCCCTCTTTCTCTGTTGTGGGAAAACGCATTTTCTTTTCAAGTTGGAATCTTTTTGTGAGCTCTTCTAGGATTTGGATCTTGTGTTTCCAACCTCTGCCCACAGACTTGCATTAGAACTATCTGACCGCCTTCCCCTCCCCTCCCCCAGTTGGGATGGCCACTACTATCCCTGGGACACTTAGGAAACACACTGGTGAAAACAGGTACAATCATTAGGAGCAGGGTTTGGGCTATCAAGCAGCTTGGCATGACATTGAGAAGTCAAGGGCATATGTTTTTGGAAAACACAGATCTTTGGTGTTTTTTAAAGGAGCTTCATTTAGGGCCTTTTCCTTTCTGTGCAGACTCATCCAAGGATTCTAAAGAAATTAGTACTCATAGATTCCAGAGTGTGCCAATGAAGAGATTGCCTGGGGTAAAAAAGTGCATAAACAATTCATGGTCCTTTTTGTTGTTGTTATGTCCAAGATCCTGTGAGGTGACAGAGTTCCTCTTTCCTCATCATTTACATGTAAAGTCTTCCCTTGAGTCCGTGGGACTGTGGTATGTCTGTGACTGTCTCCCTGATCTTCAATAGCATGTTACAAGAACTCTATTGTCTTGTTGTTCTAGCTGTTGCCAGCTCTTCTCTGATGGCTTGGTTTCCTCTGCTGCCTATCCAGCTACCGACTGACTCTTTTTACACCAGACTTTTGCTAGGGAATATGCTTTCCTTAGTCTCCAGTGCCACATCCAGGGTGATCCCATCTTGTCCCTAAAACCCCTCAACTCTTCAAAGTCATGTGATTGTACCCCTCAGACCCATTGTATCACCAACTTGGTGCTTGGTAGAAATCTCTTGGTTCCAGCATTGCTCTCATCAACTCCACATGTTATGACCACTGGCTCAGTCACTCTAGAAGTACCTTGTAGTTTTCCTTGACTTCTATTATTTCTGTTATTCTGCATCCATTCATTTGAATAAGCCCCCTTAGCTCTACCATCAACAAGACTCTGGCTCCTTGGGGTGCTTAACTGGACCCTCCTGTTGCCCTTTGATGCAGCCCGTCCTCATGTCAGTACTCCAAAGGCAGATGTGGGATCCCTGAACCCCTTCATTTGTTCTTCCCAATGTGACCATCTGAAATACTTATCCTTTCCCCATTTTTCTCATTACTTGTCTTTTTAAAAACTATCCAGTGCATATAGACATGCATATGCCACTGGCTGCGTTTGTAGGTCAGAGGACAGCCTTGGGTGTCAGTCAGTCCTCTCTCTGTACTTTGTTTGAGAGGAGGGATTTTGTTGTTCTTCAGTATGTATTCCAGGAAAGCTGGCCCTCAAGCTTCTGGGATTCTCCTATCTCTGCCTCCTGTCTCACTATAGGAGTTTCAGCTGTGTACTATTGCATCTGGTTTAGGAAGGTTCTGGGCATCTGAACTCTGGTCCTCATGCTTGTATAGTAAGTGCTTTCCCCACTGAGCTATCTTCCCAATTCATCATCTTTGAATTGGTGTGTTGGGACAAGTGGCTGAGCCTAGTCCTTTAGACTTCTAGAGCCCAGCCTTCTTCACTAAACCTAGTTTTAGCAATCTACTGCAAAGGCTGCACATTCTTCAGAGGTATCTCTCCCAACTGAAGCAAGACCCAAAGCCCTCACACAGCTCTAAAGATTTCAGTCACCTTGCTAAATCATCCAGTGAGCTATTAATGAGCACTGCTTCTTTCTCTCATACTCTCCTATTACATACTTGTCAACTACAGGATGACTAGCCTCATTTTCATCTGTGTCACCTAGAACCATGTTCTACCAGCCGCCAGCCTTTTCTTCTCTTCTTACTTAGGTCTCTTCTTAGCTCTAATACTATTTCTTCAGAAAGGTATTCTCAAGCTCATGACCCTTTGCCCAGCAGTCTGAATAAACCTTCCATGCTGTTCTTCAGAAAAAGAACTTATGACTGCCTACCAGCCTATTAGCACTTGGTTGTTTAATTGCTTATTGTCTGTGTCCCCTCTGGACTGGACTTACATTTTTTTTTCACTATTAAATTCCTAGCTTCCAGACCAGGCATATGGCTGCTGTTCAGCAAGTATTTGTGTAATGAACAAAAGAATATTGGGACTACATAGCTGTAGGCTATGAGGGAGGATTAAGAAATGTCATGTACGTCATGTACAGTTCATGAACTTAGCACCAGAAGGAGAAAAGGAGAGAACAGGACCCATCCAAGGGTTCCCAGAGAGAGATAGATTCAAATAGCTACTTCTCAATGAGCACAGAAAAGAGATATGATAAAAAGGGATTCAGAAAATTAGAGTAAGAACTTAGATGGCAATTTAGATGCCATTGAACTGGGCATATCTTGGGGAAGGTGGGCAAGGAATGGATTTTAGAGTCAGTGCCTTAGGCTTTTCCTTGTGGATACATGGGAAGAGTCTCAAGAGAAGGGATATTCATACACTTTAATCCCCAATATACCTTCTCTGACAGGACAGTGAATCCATGAATATGGCGAAGGGAGGGGATTCAATCTCTGCTATTTTACCAAACTTCTTATCAATGGCTAATGACTTCAAGAATTTCCTTATTAGCAGCAACTCCTTGTTTCTAACTGTCCCAGGCTTACTCATCACCTGTACACTTGTGCCTTTGACACAGAACTTTTTGCAGAGTGTGCTTGTTTTCTGTTTACACTCCCATTCCCCTTGTTTGACTGTAAAGGAAATGGTCATGTTTTGTTCATCTTTGCGTAGTACATGTGGTGGTGCTTAGCAAACAATGGCTCCATTAGGAGCCAGTTCTCCACAGAAAGGAGTAGTCAAGCAAGGGCCTCTTGTTCCTTTCTCTCACCTCTCCTTCAGGATGTTGAGCTGCAATACCAACTTTCTCCTTTGTTATCTAAAACCTGCATTTGTGCATCCAAAGCCCACCTGCGCCCTTGCCCCTTGGCTCGGGTACAACAAAGCTTTTGCTGCAACAGAGCAAGCCCTGGTCTCCTGTCACCCAACTCCACTCCCTCAACTTCTGTATTGCATCTTGTAAGCCTTATCTTAGGTCTTGGACCTCCTTTGTCTATCCAATAAACTTGGTCAGCATTCAAGGCCTTTTGTTCTCAGTCCTGTCCTATTCCAGATGACCAGCTAAGGGAACTAGAGAGAAGAGTGGTGGGCAGGAATGTTGCCAAGGCAACATTTATCCCCTAGCCACCGAAATGAGTGCTAAGCAGTAAGCTTTCTAGATAGTTATTTCTGATGAGGCATATTGATGAAAGAGGACAGGTCCTCTTTCATCTTAGCTTTCTATGCTTGGTCTTTGGTAGTACTCTCTGCCTGGTTACCCTTTCTTGGCACTGGTGTAACCACAACAAGTGCACCTGTGAAGGGAGAAGTGCGTTGGCTTTAAGGCATTGTGGGAATAGACAAAATGTATGTGGGAGGGGCCTCATGCCCTCGACTTTTCCATTTTTTCCACTGTCAACTTAAAACCTATTTCTCAGAATTCATCTCCTCAATGAGGCCACATAACACATTCATTTCTCATTGACTTGATGACATAACACAATAAAAATGGACTAGTTTGTGCTTTATTGAGAACTGAATCATCATCGGGCACCATCCTTTTCTCATCCCCCAATCATAACAGAACTCAGGGGGAAAATCTCTCATACGCAAGTCAACCTCTCATTTTCTCCCTTTCTCTTTGGCAACTCTCTGCAAAATGACTGTGCATTAAAGAACTCTCCTGCCTCCTCCCTATTCATGTAGTCTTCCTCAGTGGAGTGTTCTGAGATGCAGAAACCCTGTTACTCTCTCTCTCTCTTTTCACTGAGAGCATCTTGTGTTGATCACTTAGGAGCTGATGGTGGTCAGAGAGTGTCTCCTCACCTTGGGTACCTCCAGTGAGAAGTATCTTCTCCATAACAAATTATTGTTTGCTGTGCAGCTTTCTTTCACCATATTTCTCTAATAGAAAGTATTTGGAAGAGAGCTAGCTCTGGCTTGCTTCAGTTTGCTTTCTGATGCTGTTGACAGAATACCTAAGACCAGGACACTTTTTAAGGAAAAGGGTTTGGGTTTTTGTTTTGTTTTGTTTTGGTTTGGTTTTTATGTTTTTTGGTTTGTTTGTTTGTTTTGTTGTTGTTGTTGAGTTTTTTGTTTTTCTGTTTTTGTTTTTGTTTTTTGTTTGCTTGTTTATTTTTTGGTTCTTCATTAGGAGGCCACATCTTGCTATGGCTCTTTGATTTCAGCTCTCCCATAGCACAGCCCATCTACTGCTCTAGTTTCATTGCAATTAGCACCAAGAATAATGAGAGCTATCTATGCAGGCATTGTACTAAAGACTTTGTGCACATTATCTCTTATCTTCACAACAACCCTAAAAGGAAGCCATTACCACTATCTCTACTCTTTACCAAAAGACTGATGCCTGAGGGATGTTGCTGACTCTGCCTTCTCACTAGACCATAAACTCTCTATGGAAGAGAGCAGGATGAAGCTCTGTGTCCTCTTGGGGGTATAAGCATTTCTGCTCAATCACAACAAGGAGATTTTCTTCCTACAGGACCACGTAAATCCACCTGCTCATGGCTATAGTAGGAAAAGGCTCTGGGGTATAAAGATCATTCATCTGTAGGGTCCAACTTTCTGTGTCCTGGGAAAGAGAGGGCGGAGGGAGAGATCCTGGATCTTCAACCACAAATCAATGGTAAATACTTGGATGAACTCTGTGAGGTCAAAGAAACCATCATTCAGGAGAGAAGGCTACACGTGCTTAATCCTGGTCATAAGGTTGACCAGTAGTCCTCAGAAACCTGGTAAGTGGTGAGACTCCATCTCCCAGTTCATCAAAGAGGAAGCTGAGACTCCACAGAGCTGAGACTGATCATGGTGAAGAGGGGTGACATGGGAGGTCATGCAGAGCTTGTATTCATGTTTAGAACCTGTGTCCTGAACCAGTCATTCTTTTCCTGAACTTTGATTAGCTGATATGTCAAATAGGGCCTGTCTCCTGACTGGAGATGGCAGGCTCCTGGAGTGGCTGAGTTCATCCTGTTCTTTCCCAGTCAGTAGGCTACTGTGCTCCAACCAGGCGAGCAGGGTTCTTACCCTGAACAGTTAGATGTTCTGGTGATTTCCGTCAGGTTAGATCAGTGGCTTGGCAGTTTGTAGAGTCTTGTGCCCTGTGTATGAATTTTGACGTCTCTTTGTATGGCTTTCCTTTCTTGAAATTATTCTTACCGAGGTACATGCTATACTAATACTCCAGGTCTATGTCCTGTGTGGATGTAGTTGAAGATCCTCTTCCTCACTTTTCTCATTTGTAATATGGAGAGGGTAGTGTTTGTCCTAATTATTTTAAAGGGCAGCGGTGAGAATTCCCTGTGGCGGTGCATAGAAAGCCCTGTAGATTCAAAGTACAATGCAGGCCATACTTGTTAGGGTTGATGGCATGAAGCTGTTGAGGGACCCAGAGTAGTGATTTTACAGCTTGGACTCAAAAGTACCATTTTGAATAAAACATCAAAGTTAAAGTTATCTCTAGAATGCCTCACAACCCTTGACCCCTGCTTTTTTGGGGAGGTGGGTTAAAGGGAGCTAAAGTACTTAGCCAGCATACCAGACCACTTGCCTCGCTGCTGAGCAGAGCGTATGCTGTACAGAGTGAGCAGAAGGCAGATGTACCATCCCATGGGTCTTTTATGACTCAGTACATCTTGTGTGGGTGAGCAGAACAAAGAGATGTTCATGGTATTCATTGTTCATAGCTTTATAGGTGGACTCAGAACTCTGATGTCACCTTGCCTCCCTGTCTCAAAAATCTCTCTGTAGTCACTTCTAATGGTAAAGTGGAATAATGTTTCTTTCATCCCGTTGTTCAGCTTGTTTCTCTCAGTCTCTGTCTGTCTCTGTCTCTGTCTCTGTCTCTGTCTCTGTCTCTGTCTCTCTGTCTTTGTGTGTCCCTCTGTCCCTCTCTGTCTCTATCTCCATTTCTGTCTTCATTGCCATCTCCATTCATCTCTCTTTCTCCTTCCCTCCCTCCCTCCGTCCTTCTCTCCCTCCCTCACCCTCCATCTCTATACAGAGGTTAGTGCTAATTCCGCTAATCTGGCTGGCCAATGAGTTCCAGAGATCCATCTGTCTCTGCCCCTGAGTTTTGGGACTACAGGCTGCAGTACCATCATACCCACCTTTCCATGTGCTGGATATGGATCCAAACTTATGTTGCCATGATTGTGTAGCAAGCACTTTACCCAACCATCCATCTCTACCAGCAGGCTTGTTTCTCACTTCTGATGAAGAGGCAGGCCATTCTTTCAAAGGCTAGTCTTGCTGGAACTGAAGAGTGAGCATTTTTGCTTATGGCATCCTCAAATAGACAGAGTCTCTCAGTTAGAGGAAGGAGCCCCATCACAGAGCCTGAGTCTCCTCCCTGAATATCTCAGGTTCTGTCTACACTTTGCATTTCTTGTTCTGTACACCCTAGGGGACATATGGGGTTCTTCTTCGCCATCTCCTCCTTCTCCAAAGAAGCCCCACTGCCCCCCCCTCTAATTCCAGCCTTAAAAAAGCTGCATTTATCTCAATGTCATTTCTTCAAGATGTGAGCTGGAACAAATCTGGAGCAGCTGCTTCATTTCTAAGTGTCCTTTAGGGACCCCCTCAGCAGACACTTTGCAGAGTCTAATGATGACATTCTAACGAGCATTAATGTACATGTTGTCATTTTTCTATATTTACTCCTCCCGCAGGAGGCATAGCTCTGAGAAAGAAACACAGAAAAGCAGGGAGACTGGGAGAAAGTGTTGTGGGCAAAACCTCAACACCAGCTCGCTAGCTGGGAAAATTCACGGTCGAGGAAAGAAAATCTGCAAGCTCCAGTAGGGATGGAAAATTCTGAAAGACAAGAGGATGGAAAAGAAGAGCAAGGGTGGGGAAAAAAGCCTTGGAGACAGAGGAGGTAGAGACTTGGTAGGAGCAGAAAGGTCCCTACGTTGATTCAGGACTCAGAACACTCTTGATTCTCCTAAATACGTTTTCTTCAGCCAATGGCACCGACCACTGTGTGTTGTATTGATGAATCAGTTCACTGTTTTGCCTATTTAAGAGATAGTAATGGACCCCTTCCTACCTTGTAGACATCGTGTCAGAGACCGGTGGTATAGCAATGACTGAGAAGAGCAAGGATGCCTCTTAGATTACAACTGACGATGCATGAGTAAGGTGTCGCACATGAAGCATCACTGTGCCACTGACTTGTCACAACCTCATAAGGTACGTTATGCATGAAGGAGAAGGCTCAGGAAACGTGTATAAATTCTCACGGCTTTCACTGTGTGCACAGTCGGGCCAAGGCTTCTGCCTAGTTCTGGTCAGTGTAGGAAGGTATTTTACTCTCTGTCTTTTTTTTTTTTTCTTAACAGGAAACATGGGAGCAAAGAGAGTGTACTGTAGTTTTGTGGTTCCTAGAAGCTCTGTGGAGTTTCAAAGATATCTGCCAAGAGCTCTTAACCAAAATATATTGAGCATCAAAATCATGGGCACCCCCTTTGCTTAATACAGCCCACTTAAGAGCCTGTTAGGCCTTTCCACTCACAATCCTCTTTCCTGGAGAGAATTTTTTTCATGTCATCTTGGATATATAAGCTATATAAAATAGGGATACAAACGGTACATTTGCTGATAGTAAGCCATATAAAATGGCTTTAGGATAATAATTTTGGATCTGGAGAGATGACTCAATGGTTTATGCAACACTTGCTGCTCTTGCAAAGGACCAGGGTTCCATTTCTAGCATCCACATGGCTGCTCACACCTGCCTGTAGCTACAGTTCCAAGAGATCCCTCTTCTAGCCTCTGTGGGTACCAAGTGTGTGCATGTATGTAGTACACTTATGCATATGTAGGTTAAAAAATACTCACACATTAAAAAAAATGAAAATCTTTTTAAAGATAATAATTTACCTTTTAGTAAAACTGCAAGTGGATTTTCATGCTATTCTTTTGCAATATTGTGTTAATTTGTTTTTACATAAAGAATGAAATCCTCATTGATTATTTGATAGTAAAGAATATAGAATATCTTGGAAAGTTTTTAGAGTTGATCAATATTTTGATTTTTTTTAAAAGCATCAATGCTAAGAATCCCTTTGCACAGAATAGTATATGTAGGGGCATTTCAAAAAATTGTTAGAAATTATTTCCTAATGCCAAGCCAACTTTAATGATTTCTTTTATGAAACTTAACTAGTCAACAGCAACAGTAAATTTAAACTCAAACAGTCTAACCCAATGCAACCCAGGAGATGCGAACTAGATATCTACATGCTGGGGGCTGATGGTGTGAAAAGTCTTTGTTTTCTATAGTTAAGCCATTATGTTTTTGTGAGAGCACCAAATTGTGCATAGAGCGAAATTCCCAAGAAACTTAATATAAAATAGTCTTGAGTCTGATATAAGGGATTTCTTGTCTGCTTGAGTGTGTAGAACCAAAGCTGGACTGAAGTTGCAGGGTGCAACACTGTTGGGTGCTGCCTCTCAGATTCACCTCACGTGTTTGGTGTTTAATTAGTTCTTTGGCCTTTGGTCAAAAGGTTCAGAAACCTTTTGCTGCTGTGGAATTTTTGTGCCCACCCTGCCACACGCTGACTTATACAACCTCGTGTGGGCCCAAGATTCGTGATGTAAGCAGCTGTGAGCATTGCGTGAGATTGGGCACTGCACTGGCCGTTCCGAGCCTCTGTTCGCCCTGGGTTCTACAAATACTTCGCAATGTATTCTCACTAATTAATTAATTCACAATTAGTTCTACATTTATATGGTTCTTCGTTATTTTCAAAACTTCTTTATTCAGTATTCTTGTAATAACTCCACAAGGTAGACATGGGTGGGGTCAGCACCCTATGTGAATGCACCAGAGAGCAGGAGCCCAGACATATTACTTTGCTGGAAATTATCCAGCAAGAAAATAGCAATGGCAGAACTTCAGAGCCTGGGCTTCCGACCTAGGTTTTCCTATTCCTAAGGCTATGAGGCTTCCATGGACAGGGTCACATAGATTTTTCCCCTTCATTCTACAGAAAAGGATGGTGTGGGAGTATCCAGTCAGTAGATAACCATATCAGCTGGCCTATATCCATACTCTTTTCCCAAATTGGCGCTACTTTGTATGAATCTTGGATTGATCTGTTGCCGATGGCCATTCTGGTCTTTTTCTTTAAAGAAAGCAGAACAGAGCTTCCATAAAACCCTTGGGAATAAATCCAAGGTCAAACACTAGCAAACAGGCATGGGTGTGGTATAGCTCTAAGGGGACAAGAGGCACAGCCAAGCTGGTAGGCTGACAGTCCCCAGGCTCTAAGAGAAGCCGAGCCTTTTCAAGCTCAGAGAAAGGTTCCTTGAACAAACAAAATGGAAGATTCCTGACTTTTCTGTAGGCAAAGGATAAGGTCACACTTTGTCCTCTGATGCCCATAGATCTTATCTGGGTGGGATGGTATCAAATAAATAATGTATCAGAAGATTCTCTCCCTATTACATTAGCCCCCATCCAGAGCCAAAGCACAGCCCGGGTGTGTGATAAGTGGTAATAAATAGCAGTGCTTGTCTGTGGAAATTTTTCTGGCAAATTTTCAGAACCAGATTAAAAAGTAAATTAGATTTCTTCTGAAGAGTTACTTTCAAGGGTTTTTATCCACTGACGTGTGTATGCAAGATTGTAGCTTTGCCAAAGGGGAAGAGAATGAAGCTGGGAAAGAATAACAAAATAAACTAAAATAAAAAAAAATCAGCACGCAATTATCTGTCTGAACAAGGCTATCGTTGGGAAGGCACCTAATCAGAGATGTCTCAAATTCGCTTAAAATACAGCGAGAGATATAAAAATGTATTTATAATGTGCCTCTCATGCTCCAATAGAATAGTTATCAGGACCAAAAAATTGTGGGAGACAGAGGTTGTGAGACAGAGTCACTAGAATAAAATCAGTTACTAAGGATTGCTGAATAAAATAAACTTTTGTGGGTGAGGGGGTAATGCATTTGCTGGGGATCAGTTGCTTGGTGTGTACGTGTGAGTGTTGCTTTGTATGTGCTGGCGTACATGTATGCACACGTATATGGAGGCCAAAAGGGTGATGAGTGTTGTTCTTCAGGCACCACCCACTTTTTAACTTACTTATTTATTCATCTATTGTGACAGGATCCCTCAATGGCCTGAAAATTGTCCAATAGACTAGGCTGCCTGGTCAGAAAGCCCCAGAGACACATCTGTCTCTGCCTCCCCAGCTCTGGGATATACCATGCTTGGCTGTGGTCACATAAGTTCTGGGGGCTCAAACACTGGTTCTTAGGCTTGCAAAATTTGCACCTGGATGATTGAGCCATTTCCCCAGCCCTTGACTGGGGCTCTCAAAGGCTGCATATGGTCACCGCCAATGAATCTCATACCCGTTGTGCATTTATTCTGACACTGCCCCCACAGACCTCTGCGCTCAACTTCTCGCTCCATTCCTACTCTCTCTTGGCAGCTCTCTGTCTTATCGCAACAAACCTTTTCCAGTCTGTTTCCACACTTAAGCTCAGTGACCTTCTACTTAGCAAGGCTGGCTGCCATCTCACTGCTAAACAACCCTTACTTCTCATCATCTGTAAGACAGAGTCTAAACTCCCCAGCCAGCCTCACTTTGTACTCACATCTCCCTGAACTCCAAGGTTTCAGAAAGATTGGTAGCACTGAAAATATTTTCCAGGTTCCAACTGCCTCCCCTTGTATCCAGCAACAGAGACAACTGATAAGTAAACGCATGGGCAGGGAGAGGGTTGTGGTCTCGCACAGAAAGAAACAGAAATGAGGTGATGCAACCGGAACTTCAGCATCTCAGGACTCACGAATCACTGCAGCCCTTCTCCCTCGCTAGGAATGCCAATGCTTTCATGGAAAGACATCATCTCTTTTTTTTTTTTTAGTGTTTTTATTGAAAAATAAAATCATTCATATTGCATCTCAATTGCATCTCTTTTGCAAACAAGTCCACCAAATGATGACTGCTGTCCATAGAAAACAGCCAGCAGCAGGGTCTATAGTATGAGACCTGTAAAGAAGCCACACATGCTCTGCCCCATGGTTTTACAGTCGCCCCAACTCACAGATGCTCTGGTGTGTGTAGGTGTACTGTGGTCCTAACCCTGGGGCCTTGTGAAGATGGAGAGTGGGAGGAATGCAGCCCCTGGAGCAAGATGCTGGGTACTGGGATTCTATGGGGCCCATCTCCTGCGTTCCCACCAGTGTTCTCCACCCTCGCATCCCTTTGATTCTGCTTGGCTTATCCTTGTGTTTCTTTTCTTTTCCTTCCCTCCTATCATCATTGTTCCCTTTTCTGTCTTCTTTCACCTTTCCTCAGTACTCTCCCCCTACTCCCCTGCTGCCACTCTATGAACAATGTAGCAGACCCACAGTTCAAATGCCAGACACACAGATGAACATGATGACGTAACTCTGTTCATCACACACAAGGGAAGGAACCCACAGCAATGACATAGTAAGGCACGCCGCCCAGGTCCATACAGGGTCCCCAGTCCAGCTGGAGAGGGCTTCAAAGACTGATCCAAAGAAGACCTCCCAAGCAGTGATCGTTGCAGGTGCATGGAGGGTTTTGAGACAAGTAAACAAAAAATCTTCCCCCCTCAAGAATCCTAATGGCCAACACCTGGAGGTGGAACGTGTGGCATTTTGTTTGACGGTGTAGGTACAAGGCAAGGGCTGCAGCCACGCTATTTTACGGGGCTTGCACATGGCTAAGATACCTTGGCCTGTCTCTTGTAGGCCACAGAGAGATGGCTCAGTGATTAAAAGTGCTTGCAGCCCATCAGAGGACCTTCCCTTTAAGAAGGGAGTGGAAAGGATTCTCTTATTTGCTCCTTTTATTCAACTGTAGACCAACATCTTTCTATATTTTTTGTCTTGGTCCATTTCAAGTGGCTATAACAGGATACCCGAGACTGGTAATGTATAAACAATGGAGTTCTGTTTTGCTCACAGCTACAGATCCTGGTAAGACCCTGTCAGTACTTGATGGCAGTAATTGGTGCAGGATCTCTTGCTGCAATCATCCTAAGGTGGGAGGTGAGAGATGGGAGGTGAAAGGTCAAATGAACATGTAAAACAGAAGACGAGAACTGACCCTCTCTCCCTATGTAATGAACGCTCCCATGATGCCCTTAATCTGCTCATGGATATGATGCTCCATTATCTAATACTCTCAGAGCTGCTGGGCAGGGAATTAGAGAACATATGAACAATGGGGGATGTGCTTTCAATGGGAGGGGGGTGCCTTCAGTGAAGAGTGTGCCTTCAAACTGCAGCATCCTCCCATCTCCTCTCTTTCTCCTCTGTGTCTCTCCCAACCCTCCTTCACTCCTCACTCCCAGCTGCGCTCCCCCAAACCATCTTCACTCCAGAATCAGTGAGGTCGGTGCGCAGTTACGTGCATATATCTGCTTTTGTAGGCAGCAGACACAATAGGCACCCACCTCTTTGCCCACCATCTTCGGTCTTCTGGATTCTTCTTCTTCTTGTCGCCCATCCCGTGTTTTCCCCCAGTTGTCTTATCTGGCTTTGGGGACACAAGAGCAAAGTTGAGATGGGCTGTCTGTGCTTTTTTTTTTTTTTTTCAATTTTAGGAACTGGTCTGTTTGGTGGCTTTACTATTGAGATCAGTGGCTCTCAACCTTCCCAATGCTGCGACCCTTTAATACAGTTCTTCACTTTGTGGTGACCCCAGCCATAGAAGTATTTTCATTGCTATCTCATAACTAAGTTTACTAATGTTATGAATCGTAGTGTTAATTTCTGATATGCAGGATATCCGATATGAGACCCCTGTGTGTGAAAGTCTTTTGACCACCGGGGGTGGGGTGGGGGGAGTGTTGTGATCCACAGGTTAAGAACCAGAGCCTTTGAGATGTAACACCAATACCCATACAGAGACCCCTTCCAATGTTGCTAATAATGCTTAGCTACTGTTACTCTAAGAACAGCATCTTTTGGTGCAACAATATCCTGTTCACTGCATCCATATTGGTATGACACCTGTCTTTTCCTACCAGATATTTTGCTGAGTCTTTGATCTACCTCCTGACTCCTTTAATGCTTACAAGAATCTCATGATGTTTAACAATGAATATGCATTTGTCGTTTCTGTCCTCTACACGAGCAAACTCGTGCTATAGGTGACATGGGCCCAAGGGGGCTTCAGTGTGATTAAGGAAACCAAACCCCTACACAGTCTCAAGAGGACACTGACACTTTGGCTTTCCTCTCTCTCTCACCTACTAGATAGATTCCTCCTTCTGACCCCTTTGCCATCTCAAAGCTGTGTCAAGAGGCAGGCCGACCTGGGCAGGGGAGTGAATGTCACTGGGGTGGGGTAGGCAGGAAGAGACCTTTGGGTCTATCTGTCACTGTGACAGCCCTATCCATCTCTTCATCAGACACCTCTCAGCTCCCCCAGAGCAGCTCATTAGTCTCCCCAATGCTGTTGTCTGAGGAGCTGGGAGCCCAGCTTCTCCCTCACTGAGGACTGAAGACATGGTGTAGTAGTGGCGTCACAGTTAGATTCCCAGGGGCAACTGGGGTATGTAGAGAGTGTGACCTGGACAGCCATTGTTCTGAGACTGGAGCTGACTCCTCCCTGAGCAAATGCTGCAGAGAGGCAAGCTGCCTGCATGTGGCATGGTCAGACATGTTGGAGACTACTGAAGCTGGTGTCGCTGCTGGGGAGAACCAGTACAGACCAAGTGTGATGTTCTGAATTTTGACAACTGACAATGCTGGTCTAGTTTGGGAATGGTGGCTTGAGACTTAGCTCAGTCTTCTAAGAGTTTCCTAGTTGACACAGAAGAGAAGGACAGAGGGGGGAGAGAGGGGACAAGGGGGAGAGGAGGGGAGGGTTACATAGGACTAGAAAAAATAAGGGCATATTTGTGTAAGGAAAGCCCATTTTCTGAACAATACAGTATCAAGGCTGGAGAGGCAGCTCAGCAATTAAGAGTGTTTGCTGCTCTTCCATAGGACCCAAGTTCAATTCCTAATACCCATATCTGGTGGCTTATAACCAACTGTAACTCCAGCTTTAGGGTCCAGTGCCCTCTTCTGGTCTCCACAGGGAAATGCATACACATGTGCTTATGCACAGAGAGACATGCACACAGACCTCTATAGACAAAATAAATAAATAAATAAATCTTTTAAAAGCAAAGGCAACCTGATATTATAAAGAGAAGATGGAGATGAGGGTTTGAAGGCTAGGGTCCTGGTGGTACGGTCTTAGGCAAGCTGCATGCCTCTTTTGACCTTTGCTTTCTGTATCAGAAAAGAGCAGATGCTAATGCCACCTACCTCAGAGGGGCAGTGCAAAGTGAAATAGGACAAAACAAACCCAGAAAATCCCCTGTGCCTGAAACTCTGCAAGATATAGGCAATGACAGACAGGTACATGGGTGCCGAATTAGATGCACCTCACATCACCGTGATGTGCTTCTCTAGTCTCTGTAGGGAGGTTATCGGAAGCCCTATAGGACATCCACTATATACGTGGCCAGACATAAAGTAGATGCTCAATAAACAATAACTGTCACTAGATAGCTACAGGGTTAGAGTTTGGCTGGCCTCAATGTTGAGGGGAAATGAAACGTTGTTAACTTTGAATGTTCTAGAAATTTCTTTTTGCATGTTCTCAGCTATTGCTTTAATGAAAATGAGACATCTTACTTAAGGGCAAATGAGTAGTTCTGCTAATAGAAAAGTAGAGAGAATCTTAATCGACAAACCGTCCATTGTTCCTTGTGGCTGAGGTACTGGCAGGAGTTCCTCACTTCTGGGCAGATGAGTGGGCTTCCCAGAGCGTCCTTCTTCCAGCTCCTTCTCACAGCTCTCAGCTCTGGGTCAGGGGAATGGGAACTCTCTGCCATATCATGCTCTTAAAGCAGGATTGTCTGATCTTATGGTTAGAGGTATTTGCCAATTTAAAATATGGCCTTATTATCCTCCCATTTCTTCTAATCCATTTTGTATACCCCAGATCTCTCGGAAACACAGGCCTTGTCACTTCTCGTCTCTACTTTAGGGTCTCTAATGACTTTTCTTAGGATGACATCCACATTCCTTCTCAAGGCTTACATGGATCTCCATTGTACCCGGCCTCCTGAGCCTTAGTGTCTTCTGTTCTCCACCCAGCCCCTTGCCCACCTTATCATCACCATCTTCCTGGAAAATCCCAGACTCCTTCCAGCTCCAGGATTCTCTATGTACCGCTCTCTCTGACCCGAATGCTCTCCATTTAGCTAACCACTATTTATTCTTAAAACCTCGACTTTAAATGTCCTTCCTTGAAGAACCCTGCCCTGCTTCCCTGAACTGGCTTTTTGCTCTGACAGCATCCGTAAGTGACAGCTCTCCCCGGATCTCTAAGAATATAAAAATGTGTAAGCAGCACCGTACCCTCCCCTGTGTCCATGTACCCCTCCCCCCACCCCGAAATACAGCCACTCCCATCAAAGGATGGACTGGTTTTTCTCAGCCTTTATTTTAGGCTAGTCCTGTGCATGACACTGCTGGTTGACTCGAGCTGCGATGATCTGCCTGATCTGAGCCTAGGCTGCAGGAAACATTGTCAATTTCCATTCTTCCCTAGGAGCTCTGCCAGGTTACCAAGGGAACAAGCTCGGGCCAATCTGTCAGGTAAGAAAACATATTGTCTAGCCAACCCGATCTAACTGTGATCCAGTCACTCCCATCTAACCTCCAGAAGTGCAGCTGCCAGAAGGGTCACCTAGCTGAACCCATCCCAAGTTGCACAACACCGTAAACTAAACCAATGGTGACAATGCTAAGCTAAAGAGATTCCCATTCCACGAGCTGACACTCGCTCTCTCACTTGGTAAAATAGATGCGTGAACACCCAGATCATCAAAAATGCAGGATAGAGGATGCTGAGTGGGCCAAGAGTGGACAAATAGACACAAAGTGAAAAGAAAGTTCACTGGAATTACTCACAGGGAGTAATTAATTCATGCATGTCCTTATTTCCACTGAAGAT
The DNA here is from genome assembly GCF_964271855.1 of Acomys minous. Lineage (NCBI taxonomy): Eukaryota > Metazoa > Chordata > Mammalia > Rodentia > Muridae > Acomys > Acomys minous. The sequence goes on from NC_140494.1 coordinate 107,951,146, forward strand.
AAGGACTAGGTTTCAAAATGATTTCTGTAGCTGTTGCAATGCCTACCATAGTGTAAACTACAGTATTCAAAGACCGAGGAGACCACTCAGCCAGTAGGAGCATTTGCTGTACAAGTATGAGGGCCTGTGTTCAAGTCCCTAGTTCTCATGTAAAAAGCTAAGCATGACCACTTGCATATCTGTAACCCCGGAGCTGTGGGAGGCTGAGACAGGAGGATGGCAGGGGCTCGCTGGTTGCCAGCCTAGTTCCAGGTTCAGTGAGAGACCCTGTCTCAAGGTAATGGGATAGTGAGTGGTAGATCAGAACACCCAGTGTCTTCCTCTAGCCTTACACCTGTACACACGCTGTACACACATGCACGCACACATACACACACACACACATGCAAACGCACACATGCACACATACATGCACACACACTCACACATATGACACCCATAACAACCACACAACTATAGAATTTGATTTTAAGAAACCTGCTGGAGAGGGAGATTCGGGGTCTTCAGGAGTGGGTGTGGCCCCATAAGTTGCCTAAGTCCCAGTGGACTACCCTGTACCCATGTGCACCGAAACTTGGCGGATTATCAAAAGAAAACAATTAAATAAATAAAAATAAGAAGGGCTCATGAAGCTGATGGGGCAGATGTGAAAGAGAAGTGTCTGTAAGTAGGAGGAGGGGAGTTGAGTGGGTACGATCAAAATACACTGCATACATGTGTGAAATTGTCAGAGAATATATACCTTTTAAAGAACATACATGTTGGGTGCTCTTGTTCACTTTTATGTTCCCAGCACCTGAATAGCACATGGAATACAGAAGGGATCCAATAAATATGCGTGAGTAAATAAGCAAGTGACCAGCTTCATTAATAATAATAATAATAATAATAATAATAATAATAATAACAATAATAACAATAATAATAACCTAAGTATTTCTAGAATAATTTAGGCAATGTGTACACTTTGATCAGATGAGGAAAGGCACCAAACCACATGGGTTAGGGTCAGTGATCGCACTGGCACACATTCTGTCCTTTGGAACCACCCCTGAATGAACACCAGATGCTGTGGTCACCTGTTGGTTCCCTTCTGGCTTGTCTTTCAGTTTCTCACAATGCTCTCTCTCCTTTCACCCCCATTTCTTCCTGCTCTCCAGCTCCTTCTTAGTTAGCATCTCTGGTGTATACAGTGAGGCAAGTTCAAGGTGAAAAGCTTAGGGTCAGTGGGGGCCACAAAGATGGGAGTGGAAGATGGGGGGACTCTTGGGGCAGGTGCAGGGCTAGGACGAGTCCTGTCTCTTCCCACCCTCTGCAGTACTGAACCAGAACAAGGTGATTTGAGTGGTCTGTTTTGCTTTGCCCCACTGTCCTTCCATATCTGCACTGTCACCTAACACCTGTCTTCTTGGAAGTCACAGTCCTGTGTACCCCTGCACCTTTGTGTGGTGGTCTTGACAACTGCATCCCTGTCCTGGGTGGCATCCTCCAGATACCTGGCTGGCATTTGCACATGTACGCATTCTGCATTGTCCATCCATCTTGGTTCTGTTTCAGCTCTCCTCATTCATGATCACTGCTTATTAATTGGACCAGTCGATACCTGGTACCTGAACAATGTATTGTGGTATCCCTCCCTTATAAGTTCCGGCCCATGACCATGCTACTTAGTTGGTATTAGATGTACAATAAGATGCTTGACTAGTCTTAATTTTCTTTTTTTTTGTTTTTAAGCAAAATATCACACTGTAGCTCAGGCTGGCCTCAATCTAAGATCTTTCTGCCTCGACCTCTAATGTTGAGTTTATAAGCACATACAACCATACCCAGTGGGATATTTTCCTGTAAGCATTCTCTTGGCTTCACTCCCTCCCATTGTGATATGTGCTGACAAGAGCAACGTCAAGGGGGAAAGGGTGTGTTTATAACTTTACTTGCAAGCCCAGGTTAGGATCCATCACTGAGGGCAAGTCAGGGCAGGAGCTTGCAGCAGCCGGTCACACCCACACAGAGCACAGAGAGAATGGACACCCGCAGCGCGCAGCTCACTCTCTCATGTTTATTTCATGGACTCGGTCTAAGAAATGGTGCCACCCACTTTTGGGGCTGCGTGTCCCCACATCAACTCACATAATCAAGACATGTCCACAGGTCAGCTTAGACAGTCCAACACTGAGACTCTGTTCCCAGGTGATTCCTCACGGCGTCAAGTTGACAGCCAGGACTAAGTATTATCACACCAACGAGCTCATTGGAGGAAAGGCGCGACTTTATTTGCATGGCTCATGGGGCCACGGACAGCAAGGGTTCAAGCTTCATGCTCATGAGTGTATGTGTGCATGACAAACTGAGAAAGGCCAGTGTGCTTTGAAGCCTTATTCCATTAATTACCGCTTCTTTCCTAGTCACTGATCTTGTCTGTCGATTTCACACGTGAATATAATGTTTTCTGAATACCCATGGCTACTTTCTTTTATGTCTTGCCCATCACTGAAAGTTATTTTGTAGCAAGCACTTACCTGTCAGGTATTGACTAAGCACGTTATGTGGGCTCTGTAGCTTCTTTCTTCACTATGTCACTGAAGGTGGGCATCACCTCCATCCCTGAGTTAGTGAGGTCCAGGCACCTGCTTACTTACACCTAGGGTAACTACATCTGCTCCAGGCTCTGGAGCAGTCACTCACTGACTCCCAGAAAGTGCAGAACAACATAAACCACTTCAGTTGAGAAAATGCAAGGGAAGTGATTTTTGCATTATGAAAATAAATGGGAAAGGTATTATTAAAATGTCCTCCTCGTGGGGGCTCTGAGAATATCACCTAGCCAGTAAACTATCTGCCTGCCATGTTCCGTGTGATTCATTTCGTTTTCTCAAAAGGCTTGTGACAGTTGCTACATAATAATTCCAGGTGTTAACATGTGCCAGGCACTACACTTAACAGTTCACAAAAACAGTTCACCTAAATGTGTCCAATAATGTTTAGTGCTGGTAGTGATGGTGGTGGTGATGGTGGTGATGGTGGTGGTGGTAGTGGTGGTGATGGTGATGTGGTGATGGTGGTGATGGTGGTGGTGATGGTGATGGTGATGGTGGTGATGGTGTTGGTGATGGTGGTGATGGTGATGGTGGTGATGGTGGTGATGGTGGTGGTGGTGGTGATGGTAGTAATGGTGGTGGTGGTAGCGATGATGATGATGATGGTAATGATGATGATGACTATGGCTTTTTCCATGGGAAAATTTAAGGAGCAGAAGAGTTAAGGATCCTCCCAGAACAAGTAATAGATTTAAAGCACATATTAGAGTCCTAATCTTTCCTACTAAAAAGAAAAAAAAGAAGTGTCTCCTTGACCCTAAGGCATAAGGTTCCAAGCTTCAGCATGCATCGGGTTCTGAGGAGCTAGCCACATGGAAATTCAATTATCCAATGGCTGTGTGTGGAACTCATGTCCTCACGCCAGCACAGCACCATGCTGCTGTTGGTGGTCCAGGCTCCCCAGACACAGAACCCACCTCCTGACTGTCCACTTAGGTGAGCCTGCTGTGGACTGTGCATACCCTAGGCTTCATGATAACAGCGCCCTCCTCAGTGCCGTGTTTCATCCTCTTAGCATATAAGATGGTAGCAGTGCCCAGGAATACTGTCCTTTCTGCTCTGGTACTTTGCTGTGTCGTATGGTGTCATGGAAACCATACAATCCCCTTTCTTCCTACTTCCTAAGATGTATCCTAATTGATATCCACAAATCTATTCTTCTTTCTCTCTGGAATCCATGTGGTTCCCCAATACCCTTCCCATCACTCGTAGGCATGAAGCGAGTAGGTAGACCGCAATGCTGACTTCTTCCCTCCAAGAATCATCTCTTGGTTGTGAGAAAGATTGCTAGGGGCAAGTTGTTAAAGTGACCCTATGATTTTCTTTGTTCTTCACCAGAAATCTGAAAAGTCTCCATAGAAAAGTCTCTTTTTTTCTAACCCTTTGGATTCTACGAGGCTGCCCTTCTTACCCAGGGACATTGTTCAGGAATTCTGGGAGAGTTGTGCTTGCTCCATCACAAGGCAACATCTCTCATTCTTAACTGCACATCCTCTGAGAACCGCTGCAATGGGTTGTTATCAATGTCTCTTCCAATTTAGATGATAGCTGGCAGATGCCCTCTTGACCAGCCCAGGCTTCTTACACAGTGTAATGTGAGCACGATGCCCTGTGACTAACTTGTACAAGACTGGGTTGACATCAAGCTGCCTTGTTAGAATACATGAGACTTCTGCCCCTTGTTCTTTTGTTTGTTTGTAGTGCTGAGGATTGAACTCAGGGCCTTGCGAATACTAGACAGGTCTGTACCTTGGAACTCCATCCCCAGCCCTGTAGGGGAGCAGTCTTAATGGCATATAATAATTCCACTCAGTGAGCAGTACAATGGCTTTGCACGCTTTTATAGAGACAGCAAGATGTTTTGTGTACCACAGTGGTGGTTGCAAAGTAGCTTTGGGGTGACTGGTTTAGTGTTATCTCAAGTAATTTAATTTCTTCAAATGTGCCTTTATACCCCAAGCCCTTACACTAGCATGCCAAAGGTGGCTCACTACTGGACCTGATTCATTGTCCCATGATTACGGATGTGACCATCCACGCAGAAGTATTTGTCACACCTCTACAACCGAATAGAGGCAAACTATACCTTGAGGAGTTGGGTTTTCTACATGCAATGTCCTGAGCTGGCTTTAAAACATGCACCATGCACTCTGGGGCCCCAGATGGGGATAGGAGAGGTCTCAATTCAAACACAAGCGAAGGATGGAGTGAGAGGGCCAGCAGTGATCTCTGGAAAGGAGTTGCCCAGAGCCCAGAAGGCATTGGAGAGGACGAGGTGGGAAGATGAAGGGAGAAGGGGTGACGCATTCATGACCTCTTCCTCTCTGCTTGTCAGTCAAGCTTCAGAGTTGTCCAGGTTCTGCCACCTGTCAAGTAAAATTTAACTGAGAGAAATCTCTCATTAAGAGGCTAATTATGGCATAGAACCTCATTTCCGGGGCTGGGGTAATCCATCACCTGGGCAGATGGGTGCAGTTCAGCATCTGGGATGTCCTTTCTGGTAGGAAAATGTTAGGTATTTGCAATGGCGTTATTTCTAGTCCCCAGCTTCTTCTGGGGGCATCTGTCAGGCAGCCTCTCCACGCATTTAAAATCTCTTGGCTTCTCGGAGCCTATCCATATGGACTCAGAGTGCCTCCGTCTCCCTTTGGCCCTTATCTCACTCCAGGCCCAAGTTGAAGGTGTTTTCAAGGACAATCTTCCTTCTTTCTGGTGGGGGAAAGTAGAATTCTTAACCCAGAAAGGAGGGCGCAGAGCAGGCGAAATTCGCATCTTGTTCCCTTGGCAGCCTCTTCCTGTCGCTCTAGCTCTCCCTGGCCAGGCGCTTCCACTGCTTTGTGCCCACTGCTTGGAAGGCTTCTGAGGTCTTTCTTCCATCATCTCTCCGGCTCTAGCTTCGCTCGGCTGCTTTTCTCATACAAGCCCAACCTCTCCTCCTCTCCAACCAATGCTGCTCCTCTCAGCCCGACCTCTCCTCTCAGATGATGTATGTCCAGTAGGTGTCCCTCAGCCATCGAGATGACACACAGTAAGCTGCTAAATAAAGCAGGAGCAGAGAAGGTCTCTAAATGACTTCAAATTTAACATGAGTATCAATTCATTCTTTACAGAGTAAGAGAAGAGCTAGATTAATGAGATCAACAGGAGCAGGTAAGTCTAAGTATGGCCAATTGTATGAAAACATGACAGACAGAGCCCATGCTGGGAGTTCACACTGGTGAGGTCTATTGGATCCCTGCAGAAGATGCAGAGGAATTTTGTCTTGGGTGCTTATTGCAGGAGGATCTTACCACTGTCTTTATTATGTAAAACCCAATAGAGATCATAAGGAAATTGGGCGCAGAATTCAAGAGAAGCCTGTCATGGCAGCCAGAGGCAGACTGAGGAGAGACACTGTGGCTTACCTGCCAGTAGAGTAGGGACCATATCCAGAGGCAGATGTCACTGAGAGATGAAACTGTCAAGCCAACTCTAGGCTGAATGTGACTTTAGGGCACCCCAGAAAATCAGGGAATCTTTCCACAAGGACCACAGATAGTGTTGACAATCTCACACCATGGACTCTTGTAAGTAGGGCATGCTGAGTCAGCTAAATTAAAATGTTATCTGTGGAGAGGCCCAGGCTACAGATTAGATAGGGCCAGGGTGCCCTCGGTTATGCATTTCATGCTGTGAAGCTCAGAGTAATTGCCTGACTGCTCTGGAGCATCAGTGTCTAAGAATGAAGCTGGATGGTAAAGCCCGTCCCACAGGGCTGTGATTTCACAGGAAGACCTAGCCACATACCTGGGTATACTGGCTTACAGTAGCACTTGTCCTAACCATATAGACCTTTGAGAAGCAGAGAGGCATGCGGGGGGTGTGGGTGTGGTAAAGGATGGAGATTAACATTAACGGAGCCAGGTAAGGAGCTGTCCATGATCTGCCAACAAGTAGTTACCAGACTGGAAGATGAAGTGAATGTTAGGTGATTTCAGTAGGTTTATTTGGTAACTGTGATCATGCACTCTATGAAATTTTGATTGGCAAAGTGGGCCACACTCATGAAAGTCATCTCATAAGGCTGTATCACCTAGTAACATCTTGTTTTTTTTTTTAAAGCACACTGCTATTTATGCAAAAGAGAAGTCACACAATGAGTCATTTCTCAGAATTAAGCAAGTGTGCCATTACACTGTGCCCTAGGCCTATGCTGGTGCCAGGAACACAAATGCCAGGTTCCCTCCTGCTCAGGAAACTTCAGGGATGTTAAGAGAGAAAGACACAGGCAGAAGAAGCTAGCAGCACCAGGCAGTGAATGGTATGAGTGGATCAGGGAACTGATGAGGGAATCACAGAAGACGGGTAAAGACTGGGCTGGCCTAGAATTCCAAAAAATATCTGTGAGTGAGCAGTCACTCATGGAAATGTGGAAGGACAAGGGGACGAGGCCCACAGTCCAGGGTGGAGACTATCCAATCTTCCTACCTCAGGAAAGAATGTTGGCTCCGTAGGGCAGATGTGCCAAATGAAGACTCTGAACTTGCAAGTGCATCATGCTCACTCTAACTGTTTGTTGGCAGGACCATGGACAGCTCCTTCCTTATAAGAAAAAATAGGAAAGGTTAAGCAGATTGCGCAATTTCGTGGCCAAAGCAGACGGAGCTCTCCTAGCCTTGCGCTTCCTTGTGGTTTGTGCATCCAAATCCTTTTAGAAATAAAGAACAAATGGGTAAGAGTGGACTGGAGGATGAGCTTAAACTGAGGAGGACTGGAACAGGACCCCAGTCCATTCTGACAAGATAATGATCCTTCATTCCTGCCCATCTTGAGCTGGTTTACTCAAAAGCCCAAGTTGATCCTCTTGCTTAAATAGTAATGAGCATAAATGGTGTGTGGCTTTTGTTCTAGAAAAACCCAAAGGATGATCTCCACTCAGTCATTTCTCCTCCTTTGGATCTTGGCTTCTTCATCTTTAGGCTAGAGAACTTGTTCGACAGCGATCTCTTTAGATCTGTCCAGTTCTACGTCCAGAGCTGCATGGATTTGAGTTGCTGAGCTCTGGTCAAAGAGGAACACATCCCACAGGGTGATGGAGATTAGAGAAGTGGTGAGAGCCACGGTGATTTGTCCACTATGGGAACTACTGAGCAGCACCGTCTACTGCAGATGCAGCCAGGTTTCTCTAGGAGTTGTCTTTGGGCAAAGGGCCTATGCATAGTGGCAGCCACTGGGAAACAGTAGCTGTCTCTCGGGAGTTAGAGAGATTCATCTGACAGAGAGCCTGGGACTCAGTCCTTCACACTCATATCTGCTTCCTGAGCTTTTCTGTGTGTATGTATATATATATATATATATATATATATATATATATATATATTCTTCAAGACAGATGTTTTTGTGTAGCCTTAGCTGTCCTGGACTCGCTTTGTAGACCAAGCTGGCCTCGATTGGCACATAATCTTTCCTCAATAAATTCTTCTGCCTCAAATGAGCACCAGACCCTGCAAGAAGCCAGCAGCACTGACATTGAAAGAAGAGAACAATCCAGAGCCACGACATTTCCTATTTCTCTGTCATAACTAAGGTTGTCCATTAGGGTTGATTCTTGACAATTTTTCTCTCAGAGGTTAAACTTATTTCTGGTCCTGTGGCTGGCTCTACTCAATCTATTCTTCTTGCCTTCAAGTGGAGGCAGTTCTCTCCACTTAGACCATCCTTTTCCTTCTCTGGACAATCAATGGTGAGGCAGAGGGAGTCCGCGGTACGCTCATTTATCAGTTCTGCCCTCGCTTTGATGTACCAGTTCAAGGGAACCAGGACCTGGAGCTATGGAGGCTGGAGGGGGGTTGAGAAATCTTTCTGAAAGTAAGATGCAAGCACCTCCTAGAGGATGCTGTCCTTGACTAGATTTTTCATTTACAAGAAGTTAGGAAATGCAGGAGTGACCCCTCTACCCACAACCCCAAGGACAGAAAACTCCATCTTTGTTGAGTTTAAATGCAGGAGAATTTGACCATACCCAGCATGACAGCCTGGCCTCCTATCACCAGCCAAAGAATTCTCATTTGGAAAGTCCTAAACCTCTATTATAATGAGGTACTTTTGGATAAAATTTCATATAAAATATATATTAGACTATATTCCTGAAAGACAGCCAGGTAGAGTGAAAAGGGGGACTGGAATCTTAAGACATAAATTTAACTTTTGGCTGTATTGTTTCTTAACTCTGAATCTCTCTCTCTGTCGACTGGAAGTGTGTAACTTACAGCTACTGTGAGGAGGGTGCACATACATTCATTAATTCCAAAAATATTCATCAAGTACCACATTTGGTAATTAAGGCAATACTTTGTACCTCCCAGTGTAAGCGCTAAATCTCAGGGGTCCAACACAGCAGAAACCTGAAAATGTTGGTGCAGCCTAATGGCGTTCTCCTCCAGCCCATGGCACAAGGGTTCAGACTCCATCCTGTGATGGCCTTCTTTCATCACACACCTGCCAAAGTAAGGGAAGGAAGAGATGGGTGAGGAACACTGTATCTGCTGTGCCTTGGGGCAGAGGTGACACATCACTTCTATCCATGCCCTATGTGTCAAACATTCGTTATCTGCTTACCATTTGGCCCCAAGGTACGCTGGGAAATTTTTCCATGTCTGTACCTTGAAAGAGGACTCTCAGTAGAGAGAACAAATGGTCTCAATTCTGCCGGTGCCTGTGTAGGAACAGTTCTAGGGGGATGAGAAGGCAGAGTTGAACAAGACAGGGTCACTGTCCTCAAGGACTGCATAGCCCAGAAGGGACTTCCAAACACTACAGGCTCTTAGAACAATCTAATTCCCTTTTAAGTCCCAAAATCTGCCCTCTTTCCTCTTGTCACCCATTTACTTACTTATAGCCTCAAAATTCTGTGTCCTTAAAACTTGATTTCATGCAGGTTGGTTACACCTGCTTCATTTTTGCAGGGACTGTCTCCCTGTCACCGGCTGGCTCACCGTGCGATAGACCATGATGGATACATCCTTCCTTTCCCCACAGATAGTTGCTGTATATGAGCTTTGTGTTTATATCTCCATTTACATTTTTAAAAATATATATTTACTTAATCTTGTGTGGATGGTGTTTTGCCTGCGTGTATGTATCGCACCACATATGTGCCTGTTGCCCACAGAGGTCATGAGAAAGAGTTCGAACCCCCAGAACTGGAGCTAAAAGCCACCATGGGAGCGCTGGGGACAGAACACATACTCTTCACCACGGAGCCACCTTGCCAGCCCAGCGTTTAGGTCCTTTTGTTTTCTCCATTCAGTTATGTTTTTAATTCTGTCTTCATCCATGGCTTTGCCAATGCACCCAGCCTCCTCTCCTGGTAGACTCCTGGGCTCCCAACCTCTTCCCTCCAGGGACCTGGAAAGACTCAGCATTCTCCTGGGTAGAAGAGACAAAGAGATAAACCCTTCCTTTCCCTTTCTCTCCCTGTGGGATGTTTTTCCCAGAACTGTGAGAACTGATCCTGTGGAGAACTGTCTGGGCTCTAGGGAAAAGATGCTGTCTGCGGAGTGGCTCAGCATGGACCCCAGAGGATGACAATAAGAAATACAGACTGGCACTGCAGGGGATTCTTTGACACCATCTCTCTAGGCTTTCTTCTTCTAGGGTGGCCTCTGACATCCCTCCTCCAACCCACTGTCCCCTGGTAGAGGTAGACAACACCCAGTGGCAAGGCATCCTTCACACTTGTCTGACAGAGCCTGGTCCAGAGTCGACTCTCTTATCATCCTGGCAGCCAGGTCCTGCCATGTTGGGGAACAATAACAGATTCAGCCTTCCGTGTTCGTCATTACCCTGCACCTTTAATCAGGAGTGTTATCCGCAGCTCCTGCCCAGGCCTCATTTAGATTTCTTGTTTGTAGCAATAATACCCTTTTAATATGCTAAATGAGCGAGCAAATGAGCCTTCCTCCACTTGCGAGGTTTTTAAAAACATCCCTTCTTTAGTGGATGAAGGTCATTCTTTTGGCAGATTAATACTTAACTAGGAGGCACTGTTTATTGTCTGGGGTCACTTCAGCGGCTGTCACAGCATATTAAAGAGCGCAGGATCGCCCCTGCCAGAACAATGCAGTTAGGTGGGGGACACAGGAGGAGCAGCCACTCGCCCGATTCCCTTCCTTAGCTCTCATTTAAACTCCGCAGCCATTATTAATACTTTAATTTGTAGTGCATTAATGAATTCTAATCCCCATTATGTGTTGAGCAAATGGGCCTTCAACAGGCTCTGTGCAAGCCAAGTGGATCCTGGCTGCAGGTTAGACAGATACACTAATGGTATTAGCAAGGGGTGGGGCACTCTTTAGAAGGACCGAGGGGGTAAACAGAAGAAGAAGAAGAAGAAGAAGAAGAAGAAGAAGAAGAAGAAGAAGAAGAAGAAGAAGAAGGAACCCTGATGGGCTTGTCTGAGACCTGAGCCTTCCCATGCTAACTCTACCCCTGGACCTTCCAGGTGTAGCAACCAATTTTACCCATTCCTGTCTAAAATGTTTCTTCTGGCAATAAAGTGCACATAGTAACGGAGGCAATAGCATCCGTGCATAGTGTGGTATGCCTATTAAACGAAGCAATATGCTCAATTTTCTTAGGGTTCTGAGAAAACGATAAAGCTGAGTTGCTGCTGTTCCCAAATTCCTCAGCAGGACAAGCTGGACAAAGTGGCTGCCTGCCTTGCCCATCACCTCTGTTCCTGCCTGCCTGCCTGCCTGCCTGCCTGGAGCATATCTCTGAAACTCTTGTTTAGGAATTGACTTTTCTCACAAAGCAGATCCTGTTAAGGGCAGTCACAGTGACATGCCCAACCCTTTCCACTCCCTGTATTTAATAATAGGTTTTTATCCTCAAAGCAGTTGCTTACCCAGCCTCCATAAACATCTGGATAAATGAAGCCTGGGGTAAACTCATTACTTGCCTCACTGCTGTGACAAAAATATATGATAAGAGCAACTTGAGGAAGCAAGGGTTTTATTTCAAGTACAGTCTGGAGGTACAGTCCATCACAGAGGAGACTGGACGGCAGCAGGAGTGTGAGGCGGCTCATCACTTTGTGGTGTTCACAGTCAGGAAGCAGAGGGATGAATACAGGTGCTCAACTCACCTTCTCTTCTTCACACATCAGAGCCCCTAGCCCATGGAATGGTACTGCCCACAGTCAATATATCTTCCTGCCCCAGTAAACCTAATCTAGGGTCCCTCACAGACACACACAGACGTTCATCTTGTAGTGGCTATAAAGCTTATAATGCTGACAGTTATCACCCATCACACCGAGCCTGGACTCATCCTTCTCATTTTAGTCTTTTCTCCTGTCCCCTGGATATGGACCACTGAAACTGAAAGCTCTTTTCTTGGTGTGCCGAGATCTTCCCTGTAGCTTCCTTACAGCAGCTGCCCAAGATCTTGAAAGCCACTTAAAACAAGCATTTGTGTTCTGGTTCATGTAGCTGTAACTCAGAGAGGTTCGGAGGGTCCAAGGCCACTCAGCCACTCAGTGACATAAGCCTCAGAGCAAAGCTCTCCGCCTCCCATCACCTCTTGATCCTATGTGCCAACTACAGCCCCATTCCACTGTTGTAGTTTGGATCTTAAATGCTCTCCCCTAAGCACTTGTCAAAAGCTTTGTCCCCAGACTCCTGTGTAACTGTCCCCAGACTTCTGTGTAACTGGGAACTGGTAAAACTTTTGAGAGAAAGGGTCTAGTGGAAGGCACTTAGGTTATTGGGGATGTGCCTTTGAAGAGAATTATAGACCCTTGACTCAAACTTCTCTGTTTACCAGGAATGCCATGAGGATGAGTAACCTCCCCTACTACAACAATCTGCTTTGACTCAGGCCCAAAGCAGCGGGGCCAACTGACTATGCATCTAAATCCTTGAAACTCCGAGCCTCATCACTATTCATCCCTTTAGCTTATCTTGGGTAAGTTACCATAGCAGCAGAAAGTGGCACACCCAGTCACCCAGCCAAAGTAACACGTGGACCAGATGGGTCTGGATACCGATGCCAGGCCCCATGGCTGACCCAGAAATGCAAGGCAAACCATTTCTACCTTGGGACTGCTGCTGAGTCAGAGTCTGGTCAGAGCAGCTCTGCCCTTGGGGGTCTCAGGTGTCATCTTTTATAAAACACTAATAAAGTCTCAGGTCAATCTAGCAAATACCTGCTGCTCTAACGCAGAGAAAACTCCTGGCAAAAACAGCCCCTGAGTTCAACCACATATGGGTTCCTGAACTACATCATGAAGGGTCAGGTCAGTGAGCCCCTAGCCCACACTGCCCCCAGTTCATCTGCGACTGCAGATACCACAGCCAATGCCTCTCAGAGATCCCCTCCATTAGAACTCTAGCAAAAAGCCCTATCCCTCCACCTCTTGTATTTCCCGGGATCCAGGATCCAGCTACTTGGAAAAGCAGTAAATAGTCTTGATCTATCTATTCCTCTTGCCTGATATATGGGCAGTGAAACTCCAACTTATGGGAAACCGTGTAGAGATTTCTTTGGCTCAACGGTGGCAAAGAAATAGCTTCCATGGTCCTCTATGTCACCCATTCCTCTCAACAAAAGATATTTAATCTCTTCTACTGGCAGAGATGAAAGGGATCTGAAGTTCATTGAGTCCGAAGTCAAAAGACAAAAGAGGAGACAGTGATAGATTAGGGCTTTGCTGTGGAAATGGGCTTTGTGGCCAAGCTGCTGCCTGGCTTTCCCTGATGCATTCATCTGAGGTCACCCTGTCTGGCCTTCATATTCTTGAAGTGTGGTCAGATGCAATGAGCAGGCTTTCCTATGAAGGAGGAAGCATGCTCAGCTTCACATGTTTATGGGTAGGGGTGGGTGGGCACAGACAGGTGAATACTAAAATACATGTGTTGTCCTTGTAAAGGGACGGAGAATCCACATGAATGAGTGCATGTGGATAATATGTGTATGTGTGACTTCATGCACATACTTGCAGAGATAGGGGTTAGTCACATGTGTTTGCTATCGAGTGTTGTTGGGTAGCAGTTTCTGCCACGTCAATTGCTCTGTTTTAGGGAAATGCTCATTAAGACACAAAATGTTCTTAAGGGAGGTGAAACATTCCATCCTGCAGGGAAGCTCATTAGACTCAGGAAGTAAGTCTAGGAGCTGCGGAGACTAGCCAAGTGGCCTGAAAGAGACACCCTTCAACCTGTTGAGCTGCCTGCAAGTTGTGGAGTGGTCTCTAAGTCCTCAACGTCATGAGCCGTCATCACCCACGCTGAGGTAGGCTTTTGGTGCTGTAGCTGACTTTGAGTCTTCCTGGTTTTATTTTTTTTAAGTAACCCGTCAGCCATGCTCCTCTAACCCAAATAAAATTCATTAATTCACCAAGTTAGACTGGCAGTATCTTAACTATGGTCTGTAACCGGTCCCTAGCTGGAAGAATCAGAGACTTGCTGTTCAACTTTCCTCAGAAATATAGTCACATGACAACAGTAAAGAAGAATTATGCACACTTGAATTTGAGCATACAGAGTGTGCTTGTTACAGTACAGGAGCACTAGAGTGTGTTTGAACAGGGTATGTAGGTGAATTGACACGTTTGAGATGTTTTTCATGAGTGTGTGTTGATGTGTGTGTGTGTGTTTGTGTTGTGTTTTCATGAGTAAAGATTATGTGGGAATGGTTTTGTGGGTAAATAACATTATAACTGAGTGTTATGCTTGTGTTTTCAAGATTGAGGTTGTATAAATCTAAAGATATGTTTGAATTATATCTTTATGTTCACCTAATACAGTGACGTGTGTGGTATGTATGGATAACTTGTGTCTAAAGGTAGAGATATCTAAGTACTATAATTATGGGCATAAATGACGGTGTTATATAACAATGAATGTAATATATCATTAAAATTCCTTCCTTCCTAATTAGTGTACAATTTGTTCTCAACTATCCCTCCAGGTGTGTGTGTGTGTGTGTGTGTGTGTGTGTGTGTGTGTGTGTGTGTGTGTGTGTATGTGTATGTGTACATGCACGCACGATGTAACTGTGCGCATATGCTATCCACATGTTGGAGAAGTCAGAGACCCATGTAAAATGTCTCTTATCTTTTGAGACAGGGTCTCTCACTGAACCTGGAGAGCTTCTTAATTCAGGTAGGGTGCTTGACCAATGAGCTCCAGGGAAATGCCTGTCTCTGCTGTCTCCTCCACCCCAGGGGGAGAGTAATAAACAGGCATCACAGTGCCCATCTTCCTCAAGGTATTTACCATTATCACATCTCTATGGTGCAAATATGATGCAGTATTCATCTCTTCCAGCTCTGGGCTCCATGGATTTGCATTGGTAGCTTGAAACCAGCTGTGATGGGCATCTTAACAACATAAATGTGAACAGGACTGACCTGTTGACAAAAACCTGTACAAATGACTAAAAGATATTTATCAGGACACAGTCATGTGAGTGAAAGTTGGGTAGTGTTTGAAGTTGGGTTTGGGAGTGTGTGAGCAGGTCATTGGTGAACAAGTGTTTAGAGATGTAATGAACGAAGTGCATGTGCGTATGCTTTACAAATATGCATTGTAGGAAACTTAGGGCAATCATTAACCTGGGCTAATGATGGGGATGGGTCTCTAAGGCTCTAGGGAAAAAATGAAAGACAATTTGTGAACTTGAGTAACAGTTTTGTTACCACAAACTGAAATATCAATTATAAATAACAATACATATGGGTATTGGTGGTGTCTATGCATGTAATGCCAATAGAAATGTCATATATTTTCATATTATTTTACAATTATTTGAGATATATCAAAATATTACTTATAGCCTTTTCACTATTGGTCTATAAGACCCATCACTGAATATTATTTAAAGCAGGAAACACATGTATTGCCAAACCCCAGATTTTAAAGATATTTTGAAAATGGTTAGCTTTCTGTCTAATCCTATGTATTTTCATTTCTGCACTAATAATTTTTTCCAAGGAAGTTCCTGGTTTCATCAGACTGCCTAAGTTGTTCATAGCGCGCGCGCGCACACACACACACACACACACACACACACACACACACACACACACAAACCCATTGCACAATGTTATATGTAAATGAGACTGACAGAGCAAGGCGTGGGGTTAATATGAGCGTGCATATGCATGTATATATATGTCTGTGTGCACTTGAGAGCTGGCAGGCGGGAATGCAAATGGCTGGTGACCGATTGATGGGGGCACATGAGTAAGAATGGTGGCTGTTAATCACCCAGCCCTAGATGGTGCTTTCTCTTGCCATTAATGGCTCCGATGGTCCTGAATCTGCAGGATGAAGGGGGTAGAGAATGTTCCAGTGTGAGTGGGCGCTAAACTGCATTTGAAACCTTTGCCTTGTGAGAACAACTTGCTCCAACGTCCTTTTTATACAATTCTTGTTAGGAGAAAAATAAATTTATTTTCAGAACCCTGGCTGCCTCACTGAGGCTGGCTAGGGAAGCATTCCTCTCCTAACTTATACACCCGAGACCGCCTTGTCCCTGCAGACAGCCTCAGACTTCTGTGGGCACAGGCGTTTTGGTCTCCCCACTGGCCTGCTGTTTCACTTGTCTTTCTCCAGACACATGAAAACTCACTCTGGTAAGCTGCAGCTAATCCCTCTTGGCTTAGCTAAATACTCCCCACTTTCAGCCCCTTGGCCCTGCATATGCCATCAGATCTTCGTCCAAATGACATCAATCCCCATTTGACCACCGCCACAGCTCTGCTTGCTGTCTGAGCACTGGCCAGCTTGGCTTCACCAGAGGACAACTTCACTGTTCTCCCAGAGAAGCCAGCTGTAAAGGTAGGAAAGAAAGGGCTGTGTTCTTCGGGCTTCTGGCTTTCAAAGATTGCATGCCAGAGTGAAGAATACTATGGAAGTCAGTCTTAATGTGCTTCTCTTACAAAAGCAAAACAAACCAAGCAAACAAACAAACAAAAAACCAATGTGGTTTCATTTCTTACACCCGTTGGGATTTTTTTTTTTTTTACTGTTGGCCTTTGTGGCTAAAATAAATCTCAGAAGTTTTTTCCTAGATTCACCACACACATCTTCCTCCAGGTGAGATACTCTCCAGTTCTTTCTACAGCCAGTCAGTGGACATACATACCTGTAAGCCGCAGCCCTCCACCCTGCTAAAACCAGCTCTCACAGGTATCCTTCAAAAGCTGGTCTTACCCCCCAAATCCCCCTGGCTTCCACTTAAGCCTCTTGATCAGCTCTCAGAGGCACCAGCAGTGCTGTCTGATCTGCCAGCAGCAGCAGCAGCAGCAGCCCAGATGCTCCTGATGCAAACCAGGAGCTATGCTACCCGACAGCAGCACTGGGCATGGCCTTGCAGAGTCCCGGGATGCTGAAAGTCCGTGCTCCTCTGGGAAGATCATAGGAGGAAGAGTTTTGGGCTCATAATTTGGCTGCCCACTCTTGCCCTGGTATTTGCGTCCTCGGATGAGGATTGTACACACGGCTTAAATGCATCCCAAACCTTTGGCATTCTTGACAACATCCCGTATAAGTCTATATTCAGAAATAAAAGCAGAGAAAAAAGCCTCATGCACTCTGAGGAGCCTGAAGCCCTGCTATTCTTTATGGTATAGGAAACCCTGCCCACACTGAAGTTATGTGTAAAATCTTATAAATGTTTTGAGACAAGAACAAATCTTAACCACTTTGTTAGGTGCCTAGGTCCCAGGACATAGAGAGAGATGGCTGAGGGGACAGCTCAGGCAGTAAAGTGTGTGCTGTGAAGACATGAAGACCTGAGTTCAGGTCCCCAGCACCCATGTACAAAGCCAGATGCAGTTGTGGCGGCCCCCATCTGTAACTCCAGCACTGAGGAAGCGAAGACAGGAGGAGTCCTGGAGCTTGCTGGCCACAGTTCTCCTTCCTCCAGCTAGGTCCTACCTCCCAGAGGCTTCCCCACTTCACAAGCAGTGCCACAAGCTGGAGATGACATACTTAAACACACGAGCCTGTGAGGGACGGGTTTTACCTCCAAACTCTGACACTTAGCTACTGCCAACAATTTTCCTTGGGTGCAGTGACTGTATGCACCCTTGTGCTGAAACAAACAAACAAAACCTGGTCTATCTAGAAAGCCTAATGAGTTCTCTGAGTCTGCTTGTCTGTAGCTCAGTAGCTCCTTGGAGTCTTAGCACTCTATATCAGATGGAGAGGAAGTCTTTTCCGGAGGTTAGTCTGCCCAGAGTTTAGCATGGGGCTCAGCTACCTGGGGCTGCAGTAGAGGCATCTGGTGGCTCCTTGTGCATTCTCCTGGCCAAGTGTTTGGCCCTGTGTCCTCCCCCACTAACTGCAGGAGGACAGTATTGAAACTTTAGTGAGGTTCCCTAAGCAGCCACCTGTCTCTTTTCAGATCTCAGCAGCCACCCACATCTCTTAAAACCAAGCCACAGATGCAGATGCAGCCTGCTTGTTGCATTCTTTATTTCAGAGGAGACAAAGGCCAGATAGACACCTGGGGAACAGCACGATGCTCTTCTCAAAACACATTCCTCCAGGTCCTCACACCTCTGTCTGGGACTGGAACCAAGGCAGCTCCTCAGTTTTCTACATCAATCAACAACAACAACAACAACAACAACAACAACAACAAAATATATAAACTCTCCACTCTTCTGTGTTGCCCTTCCTGGACTTACACAATGGACATACTACTCTGATAGAACACGGAGAGGAGATGGCTCAGTGGTTAAGTGCATTTGCTGTGCCTGCAAAAGATAGTTTGGTTCCCAGCAGCCACATCAGGCAGCTTATAATGGTCTGTAACTCCAATATTAGAGGACTCTATGAAATCCTCTAACCTCAGAGGACACCAAGCATGCATGTGATGCATATACAGACATCCAAGTACTCACACATACACACAACAATAAAAATAAGTGAATTAAAAAGAAAAAGAAAATAGGCCTACAGGTTCCTGATACCGTGAGAATCACTTACTATTTATGTCACTCTAGAAACTTCCACAAGCTTTCTAAGCCTGGCATCCTCTTGTTCATAATTAGGGCAATGATTAGACCTTTGTTGTTCAGTTATTTAAAAAACTCTCAGTAAGCCGTGTAGAGCAGTCAGCTCCAAGCCTAGATGTCAGTACTCCGCTCACACTGCCCATCGCATTATTGCTGTGTAGCCTTGCCTTAGACTCCCATCCTTTGTCCCATGGACTGTGGGTCTCTTCTAGGATGCTGCTATGTTCTCCACACGCATTTTTCCTTGTGTGGAAATGCATAGAAACAGAAGTGGGCTCCTGTAGATGGGATGATAGTGTGCCTGGATTTTTTCACTAGCACTTGGGATGGTTGGGAGGGTTAAGCAGTGACCCTGGGCCTTGACCTAGGTCTGTGACCCTCCTCGACAAACCAACACTCTTCACCTAATTCCTCCCGCATGGGTTTTCTCTAAAAGATGTGTTGGGAGAAGGGAGGATTATAAAACTTGACTCAAAGCAAAGAAGTGCTCTGCCCGTCCCACAGCCATCAGCAAAACAGCATCTGAGAGTGAAAAAAAGAAGACCCGAGAACGTGAGAACTAATCAAATAACTGGGGTGAGGATGAGACACACCAAGGCCCCATAGAAGCGATGCTATGCTGAAAGAGAGAAGCAGTATTTTACATACCTGGAAAGAACATTCTGGAACTTCTTGTGAGTTCAATTCAAAAGTCAGAGTATTTTTCAAGGACGTTTAGCAGATTTGCTGTGGTTTTTGTTTTTGTTTTTAGTGGGGAGGGGCATGTGTGCGCGTGCCTGTCTGTGCATGCACCAGGTGTGTGCAAGCATCCTCAGAGGCCAGGAGAGGGCATCAGATTCCTTGGAACTAGAGATCTAGAGATGCAGGCAGTTTCAAGCCACCTAATATGGGTGTTGGGAACAAAACCCGGGTCCTCTATAAGAGCAGCAAGCACTCTTACCCACTGAGACTTCTCCCAGGCCTCATTCATTTTTATCATTTGGTCCCTTAGAAGCAACTGTTACTCTTGCTGTACAGATGAATGCCACATAGATCAACAAATGCATCTAACAGAGATGTAAACTTGGGAATCAAACTTGAACATATATGCAACTCCCAGACTTGTGACCATTAGGCCGTTCTCCATTGTTTTTCCTAAGGCCAATGAAAGCACAGGGAGCTTAGGTTACCTTTCTGGGTTGATGTTAACTTAACAACCACAAAATTCCTGTTCTTTGTATCCTATGTTCGGTCTCTTTCAGGGAGTAGTTTCCTTTTTAGGCACTGTGTCTACAATGCACAGTCTATATCAAATGGACTGTGTATGACCACAGCATGACCTTAGATTTATGGCTGGAACCAAATCACCGGGACAGTACGTAAGGAAATACTCAGTGTCCATGACTCATCAAGGCAATACGAAGGGAAAGTATAAGCGGGGGAAAGGCCAGATGCCCTGGGCTGACTTTGTTCTGCTGAATTCTTTCAAATTCCATCATTGTTTTCCAATCACTGCCTCCACCTGCTCTGGGATTCTGGTATGGCTTTTCAGTGGCTAGAGACTGCTGAGTTATCTGCCCCAGTGACCTTGTCTACTGAGAAATAGGAGCCACCATGACCCTAAGCCAGGCCAATAGCTCCACACTCTGGCACCCATATTCGGGATGAAGAGCTCTCCAGCAACCCCCCCCCCCCGTTTCCCCTACTTCTATCCCCATCCCGCAGTCTCTTGAAGCCTTATGGTTCCTTGCTGTGTTGGGTCATTTGCATCAGCACCCATGCGCTCCATCTTCTGATAATCACCTCCGTTTCTCTTTCCGTTTAAAACACGACCGTGGGTTGTTGTGGTTTGGTAGTGTGAATGTGAAACGTACCCCAGTAGGCTCGTAGGTTTGAACATTTGATCGCTACTTGGTGGTGCTATTTGGAAAGTGTGGAGCCTTTCAGGGGCGGGGCATTTCCGGGGAAGTAAGTCCTTGGGGGTGGGCCTTGGGGTCTTATGGGCCCGCCCCACTTTCTCTTCTCTCTTCTTCAGTGCAGATGCTTCCAGCTCCTGCTGCTGTGCCTTCTCTGCAATGATGGAGTATAGCCCTCTGGAGCAAAGTCAACCCTTTCTCCCTTAAGTTGCTTTGGTCAGGATTGTTTTTAGTCACAGCAATAAGAAAGCAACAAAGACAGTTGTCTACTCTCACGTTTCCCAAGTCCCTGCACATCCCACGCGAGTTTGGACTTTACCTCCCACGATTCCTTCAAGCATCTGACCCGGGTTACTCCAGCCTTAAGAGTCATTTCTCATGACTCTGCTATTTGACGTCTTGATACCCGTGTAACCCTCTCTCTGCCTGACCCACCGATGACCATATTCACTAGTTTTTTATTAGGTTTCTGACGACTTTGTCTAAAGTTGCTTTTTGCTGGCTCCTCTTCCTATCCCAACATTGGAGTACGTTGGAGTATATCAGGGTTTAGGATTTGGAGTTCTTTCTTTTTCCACCTACCAACTCTTTGCCTCGGGGGAAGCATTAAACATTACTCCCCCCCCCCCCCGAGTCTCCCCACTCCGATTCACATCTGTATATTCATAGATGCCTACGTGACACCCCACATCTGTGGCAGGCATCAGGAGGCCCTTGAGGCCAAGCACAAGTCCCTGCACGTTCCTACCAGACCCCCACACCTCAGTTCATGGCAGCTGCACTCTCACTTGTTCCACCGCAAACTCCCAGTGCTTCCCAGGACTCTTCCAGCCTGTCAGAAATATCCTCAAAATATGCCTTCAAAATATACTCAGTATCCAACCAATTCTCACAGCCTCGTTGCCATATTATGTGCCCAGCCACATCTCCCGCTGGAATTCTTACAGCAGACTCCTGATTATTATATTGTGTCTCCACCATAGCAGCCTAGCTGATCTGGCTCGAGATCTAGGTCCCTTGGGCTACATCCTGCCAGTGGCTCCCCGGGCCAGGACTGTCCTGGCTCCCCGTTTCTATTGTGACCTTCTTATCTTCTTATCTTCTGCTATCTACCTACTGCTCCAGCCACATTGTTCTCTAAAATACTCCAAGAGCATTTCTGCTCCAGGACCTTTGCACAAGCTTTTCTTGCTATATAGAATGTTCTCCCCAAGGAGTCCATATGGCCAGTTCCTTCAGCTTCCATCATTCAATTGTCACTTTTGTCAATAAATCATGTTTTTAGACCAGTGTCTCTAATATGGCCCCAACCCCTATATTTTTCAAACGTTATTCCTTCCTTACTTTTTTTCAGAAATATCTTACCAGCACTCCATACTGTGTGTGTGTGTGTGTGTGTGTGTGTGTGTGTGTGTGTGTGTGTGTGTATTATGGTTGTCTCTGGGCAGACAGTAAGCCACAGGAGAGTAAGGGCCCTTGGTGGTTTTATTTAACCCTAAAACTTCAGCACTCGGAAGAGTAGCAGATATATCACATATGCTAAAAAAAAAATATTATGTGAGTCTATTGAATGCTGATATGGAAGAAAAACCTAAACCAGAAAAACTGCCTACCTCATAACATTACAAAAGATGCTCTAAAAACACCAAAGGACATAAAAGTCCCAGCCCTTAACACTGTGAAGTCACTGAAGGCTGGCTTCTAGACCTCTGAATCTTGTCCTTAAAGTGCTTAATAAAGTAAAATATTCGCTATTCTCTTCTGGGGACCGGGAGAGGAAAATTGCAAATACCGCAGAAGTGTAAGGCGAAGCCAATGATAAATCAACTAGAATATTGCTTATCGTGCTTTAATATCAGCAATAATATGGCGCAGCACAAGCCTCGATGCAAGCGTCATTATGGGATTTCATCAAGCCGAGGTTTTTTCCGCAGGCGCTTCGGGTCTGCCTCCTGGTCCACGAACACGTGCTCGGTGTGCAGGTGCTAAATGCTTCTTAGCAACGTACACAGGAAGTCTGTCCGCAGAACTGCTTGTTGGACGGAGGTGATAAACGATGAGGTTGCGCCCAGTATGGGAAGTGAGTTTCACATCAAACATTAGGTCCACTTGCAAGCAGATCTGAGACCTGGGCACTAATTGTTGAGAGCTTACAGGGTCAGCAGCAAGGGAGATCTTCCAGGGGGAGGCAGCAGAGTGTAGATGGAGAGAAAAACCTGGAAAAAAATTAGGTAAAGGTTTTCAAGGAACAAACCCTTTTGTTTGCTCCTTGGCCAAAACCCTTTGGCCCTAACATGAAGGGGCAGACTTTTCTCTTTAGCCATCCCTTCTCATGTGCAGACTTTGTAACTGACACTCATTATAAAAATGATGCGACGTGCAGGCCCCCTGGGTGCCATTGCTGTACCTCCTATACCTTGCTTCTGTTGGTACCCACTCCTGGTTCTTACCTCCTGCCTGTGATACTGACTTGTGCTTGCTAATCACCCTTGGTTTCCCTGTTCTCACCTCCATGCTGCTCGAGGGTCCAGGGTTACTATGTGGAACTTGATCTGCCCTGTTTTTGTCCCTTGAACCCTACCCTTTGTATGTTGGGTTCTGGAGCCCAAATCCCCACAAGGGAGAGGAGAAGGATGGCAGGCCAGGTGAGTATCCAACAGGGCTCCATATATGTACCTGGCATATGGAAGCCAGGCCGCCAGGGTCACCTCATCATACTAGCATCTCCCTGTTCTTTGTTTAATTCAACAAACTCCATGGCAACGCAAGGCCTGCTCAGCTTCACTGACCCCCCCTCCCCGACCTCCCTGTTAACAACTCTCTCACTTAGCTGAGTGTGTGTGAATCTCTTTCCCTCTCCGTAGCCTCCTTTGATGTCTACTTTACAGCAGAGAACTGGGGTAGCCTCTGCCCACACATGGGGCAATTTGAGGGGCACAAAATAGGGAGAGGCCAAGCCTGTTGGGGGAGGTGGTCTCTGCTCTTACAGAGTGATCTGGAAGATTAGGGTTCCTTAAGAACGGTGCCTGGCTGCTGACACACGTGTTCGCTGAGATGCTAGTGTCATGCATGTCCTGAGAGCATTTAAGGGATCTAGCACCATGAGTCAATGTTTCTGTCACTCAGGACACCTGCAAGCTTGGTCCTTCCTGATCAAGAACTCAGATGGGCATTTAACATGTGGCTTTGCACACATTTCTATCCTCCAAAGTGGGTTTTCCTGAGCACGAAAAATATGAATAACGCACGAATTGGAAAGTAGGAGACAACCATTTCACTGGCCCATTGATGCATGCTGACTTTTTAAAAATCATGATTCTTTTGCTGTGGTTAAGATTCTTTTGTTGTTGTTGTTGTTGGTGGTGGTGGTGGTGGTGGTGGTGGTAGTGTTTTCTTTTTCATCTTATATGTATAGAGTGGTGGACGGTTTGTGTAGCATGGTCCCCTATCCCAAGCCATTTGACTCACAGAGTCTTATAAGAAAGACAATAAAGATATTATTGTCTGTGGAGTGTCCTTCTGGAGAAAGTCACACCCAGAGCTCAAGGGCCAAAAAGACCTTGTTTGTGCCAAGAAGTGATACAAGTTCTTTGGCCCCGAGTCCAAGGCTTTTCCTCCCAACCCATTCTGTCTCTTTATGATCATGTCCAGGAAGGTGCAAGCTGCAGAATGTGTGAGTGTGTGCAACAAGGGGGTGTGATAATAAGGTGCCATGTTGCTGTGTAGGCTATGCAATTGATGTCAAGGAGTATTGGTGTCACCTCATCACGACTCTTTTCTCTCAGGCCATCTTCCCTAGACAGAATCAATCCCCTCACCTCTGTTCTTCTGTACCATGTAATTCAGAAGTGCTAGGAAATCACTTATAAGATTGTAGTACAGGTGGGTAGAAAAGGGTGACCTGGCTGCTACTCAAATATGACAACTCTGAGGCTAAGCAGCACTCCCTTGGTCGCCTGCTCTGTGCTCTGGGCAGAGAAAAATCACCCTGACTGTTACGAAGTGCTCAGGGACTCTGTTATAGGTATCAAACACCTTCCTATGAGTTCCCCCCAGAGCCTGTGAGCTCCATGGGAAATGGTCTGACCTTTTAACTCTATTTGGAGGACAGAGCTTTGTGGACATATCTGATGGACTCAAGACAGAAGTCCCCACTGAAAAGAGGAGAGAATAGAGACCTGCAGAAAAAAGCAACCATAGCTGATAACCCTGTCAGGGTAAGCTGGGCTCAGCCATGTGGTCTGGGGGGTTCAGGACAGAGGGTCCTCATGTTGGGTTGTATCTGGAAGCCTGCTGCTCCTCTTTGCCCTCCACGCTCTCAAGTGAATCTGTGTCCTTGTGGTTGAGAAAAGAGGAGACAGGAGCTCTATGTGGTAACATGCTCCACCCCCTTTTCTCTCAGCCCCGCTGCATGGTCTAGGTCCTAAAAGAGTGTTGTCTCCCCCACCAGCTGGGCCATGATCAGTAGTTTGGCAGGGAGAAACATTCAGAAAGTTCTTAACTACATTGCTGGGGAGAATACACACACACACACACACACACACACACACACACACACACACACACACAAAACAAACAAAAAGCTAAAACAAAAAACCAGATGCTGGTGAGTCACTCTTCAGAGACATCTGAGCTCCAGTGACCTACAGAGATGTAGAGGGGACTCTGCAGAAGCCAACGGTCATTAACATGGCTGAGTGTGACACACTCTAGTCCTTTAGGGGCCAATATATACACTAGAGGAAGGAAGATTGAGACTGTGGGAGATACAAAGAGAACACATAGAACAGTTGAATTGAATATCTCCAAACTGAGCTGGTATTTTTATGGGGTGCCTCCTCCTGAGCTCCCAGGCACCTGGAATAGACCCGGGTCTGGTCCTCACAGGGAGACAAGCTCGGTGAGGATCACAGGGGAGCCCGTGGCATTCCTGGCCATTGCGCTTAAAATTTGTTTCTAACTTGGTATAAAATGTGTATTTTATAAAATCTAATATTTCTGCCATGCTAAGAGTCTATTGCAAAGGCACTAAGCATGCTCCCACCCCTGTGTAACCCAACCATCACTGCCCCACCCAACTGCGGATACATTTCCTCTTCTCAAGTTGAGACACTAACTACTTCTACTCCTCTCCACCTCCCCTGGCAATTGCCATCCTGCTTTCTGTCTCTAGGGATTTGTCTTCTCTGGGTTCTGCATCTATGTGGAGCCAGGAAGAAGTCAAGTTGTTCTTTGGTGTCTGGCTTTTGCACTGAACACAATATCCGTGAGGAACATGCCTGTCATTCCGTGTAGCAGAGTTCCCTTCTGTTATACTTGGTGACATGCCATGGCATATATGCAGTTGTGTTAGTTTGGTGAACTCATCTGTCAGAAAAAGTGTGGTTTGCCTAGAGAGAGGTCCTTTTTGCTATTGTGACTAGAACTGTAATGATATGAACATATAAATATTTTCCTCCTCGTTTCCCATATTATTTTTTCCTCCTCCATCCCATCACCCTCTCAGACCTCTTTAACTATGACCCATGTCTCTGATTTCACCTTTAAGTCTTTTCTTCCAGGAAGCCTTCCTTGACCCTACAGACCATTTTAGCTGCCTTTAGTGTGCACCCCCACCCCTGGCTCTTTGTAACATAGATGGCTTGTATTGCATGCTTGTGTTTTTCAATCTCCTGTGCACTTCCTATTAAGGGAGCCTTCCTTATCTGCTGAGCTGTTTTGGATGCCAAAGACCTAGTAGTTCCTGAGCCATAGAAAGAGTAAATACCAAGTAAGAGCATACTTGGTAATCCAAGTCACACTGAAGCGAATGTGTGCTGTCTAGAGATATAAACAGGAGTAAAGGGTTTTTGTTTTTTGTTTTGTTTTGTTTTGTTTTGGTGATACTGTTTCTCATTTAACCCTGACCCACTCTTCTTACCATTTAAAAAAAATGTTTGCATGCATCTGTGTGTATGTGTGTTTTGTGTATGTATGTTTGTGCATGCATGTTGAGGTCAGAGGTCAATGCTAGGTATTGCCCTCTAACTATCTCTGTCTTTTTTGAGACAAGGTCTCTCACTGAGCTCAGAGCTCACCAATTGCCTAATCTGCCTGGCCAGAAAGTTCCAGGGACTCTCCTGTCCCCGTCTCAGCCACTGCTGCTTCTAGCTGGCAGATAGTTGCCACTGTGCCAAGCTCCACTCCTTTCTTCATTGCATGTTATTGTATGCTGTGCTAAATCTCCAGGATGTGCAAAAGCTCTGTGCCCCGAGTTCCTGGAATATCTGCATCAGTTGAGAAGGCAAGGGCTCTAGCAAGGGCACAGTGGGAGGCAGAACACAATGAACCAGCAGTAAATGGGGTGAGAGCACGTTCGGTGACAGGAGCATGCAGAGCTGCACTGGCCCAACTGAACATCAACTATAGACCTCACAGCTTAAAACAATCTCCTCTTACATTTTTGAATATCAGGAGTCCCAAACTCAAGGCATTGGTTAAGTCTGCATTCCTTCTGGAGGCTACTGGGCAAATCATGTTCTTCACTTTATCCAGCATCTAGAAACTTCTGCATTGGATAGCTCAAGGTCCTTTCCTCCACCTTCAAAAGCTCTTCATCCAACCTGATTCTCTTGTCACATCTCGTGTGTGTGTGTGTGTGTGTGTGTGTGTGTGTGTGTGTTGTATGTATTTGACTATGTTAATGTGTGTATGTGCATATGTGTGTGCAGGTACCCATGCCATGCCTGTAGAGGTCAGCCTCCAGCATTTTCTTTCATCATCTCTTTGCTTTATTTTTGATCCAGAGTATCCTACTGAACTCAGAGCTTATCTATTCAGCTAGACTGGCTAGCCAGTCATCCTCCTGGGATCCTTCTGTCTCTACATGCCCAGCACTGGGGTGATAGGTATATGCCACCATGCCCACATTTTAGGTGGGTGCACAGGAAACATTTTACCTACCGAGCCATCTCTCCAGCCCTCTTGTCACATCTCTTTATTATTCTGACCCCTGCCATCTTATAAGGTATTCTATTATTACAGAGGACTATCCAGACGGCCCGAGATAATATCCCATTCCAGACACTCTATCTCAATCACAGTTCCCTTTTGTCAGGAAAGGTACCAGATTCACAGGGCATAGGATGTAGCCCTGCAGGAGGGGCTGTTATTCTGTCTGCTACAGAGCCAGGGCCCAACTGGTGAGGACAGACTCATAGGGATAGGCTTGAGTGTCACCTGAAGCAGAGCCAGAAAGCTGAGTAGAAAGATGCTTGGATGCAGACAGCTCCAATGTAAGACTTTGGGGCGTGGGAGGTGGTGTGGAACATTAAGCCCCAGTGGGCTGAGAGAAAAGGGTTTTGATGAAGGAAATGTGGAGTGTATTGGGAGGTACTGGGAATTTTTCTGCAGGTTCTGGTGCCTGTAGGGCTAGTTAGTCATGCTGAGGGTCATAAATATCCCTGAGAAGTTTCTTTGGAAGAGGTCCGCAGCCTCAGCTGGGTCTGCTTTGGATCACCTCCCAGCATTCCCTTTTTACATGCTTTTTTGACGAGCACTAAGATAGAAGGGGAATAAATCACATCAGGTCCTTATGTGAGCATTTTCATTGTCATCCCCCTGCAGCTGTCAGTAACAGGGAGTACATAAAAGTGACACCTGGGAGCTGGAGGGCCTTGATTCAGAGGGGTGCTCAGCCCAGAAGTTTGGTGGCCAACACAGGCCCTACTTCTGCAAGAAAACTGCACAGCCAGCTGCTTTTAGAGAACCCAAGAGAAAACAGAAGGTGTGCCGTGTCCCCAAGGACACGCCTCTTGGTTCCTGTCCCCATCAGCATGTTGGAGAACAAGACCCGGCTGGGAGCAGGGCTGGGGAGCAGGATCTTCCTTTTCTGTGATTTCCTTCCCCTTGTCTTGCGCTGGCAGATAGGGCCAGCGGGGATACAGCAGCTGTTAGCTGCTATGAAGGTCTCAGCGCTTTTGTTGCCAGAATCCCAGGCCCTGTACCACCTGGTTTGGGGCTTTGGGGAGTATGTGAGGTGGGGGCAATCCAGGCCCTGGACTAAGTAGTCATGGTGCCCTCTAGTGCCCCCTCTTTTTCCCTTCCTTGCTTTTCTCGAAGCAGCAGCCAGACATCGAGGTGTTTCTCTGCTCTCTGAACCCCACTTATGCTTCAGCGTGCCCAGAGTTCCACAGTGATGCCAGTAACTGATCCTTGCTGCTTTCCACCCTCAACTCTTTCATCATCTGGTCCCTGGAAATAAGCAGTTGGTTAATTAAATCCTGGGTCTGACCCTCCCCCACCCAAGCCATCGCAACTATTTGGCCTAGGAATCATCTCCTAATCTCACCCACTTCTTCCGCCTGGTCCTCCCCGGTCGAAGAACAAAAACACCTATCAGAGCATATCATGTCTGTGCAGACAGCCAATCAGAGCATATCATGTCTGCGCAGACAGCCAATCAGAGCATATCATGTCTGCGCAGAGACCCAACTTGGCTTTCTTTCCCCTTAGAACAGAATCCAGCTTTCTCACTGTAGTCAGCTAGGCTCTGCCTCATCCCCCGCTTTAGTCTCACCTCCTTTATTCCACCATTCCCCTTCCAAGTGTTCTTTGCCATTCATTCTTCTTCCCACGTCTGCTGGCAACAGCATTTCCCACAATTCCCGAATGGGCCCATTCTTCACTCACTCAGGTCTCAGTTAAAACACATTACTGAGGCCGTCTCTAACCTCCACAACCTGATGCTCCTCTTCAGGCACCTGTAATGGTGTGTCTGGGCTGCTCTCTCCCCGCCCCCAGGAAGGTCAGATCCATGGAGGCTGGTGTTCTGTTTTACCTACCATTGTATCCACAGCACCTGGCCCAGGGTAGCTAGTTTGTAAAAATGTGTTGAATGACTAGATGAAGGAATCGTTTACATCTCAGACAATGACGGAGGCTATTGTCACATGACAGAAACTGATGGCGAGATAATGATTATTCCTTGTCCCTAGGGACTCAAAGCCTGCTTCCAGAGCAAAGATAAGGAAATGCATGTGACTGTAATGGGCTGTGATAAGTGCTGTACACGAGGTATGCATAAGCTGGCATGGAAATGCAAGTGGTGGGGCAGTTAATTTTCCTTCAAGGTCTAAGGAGCTATTAGAGGAAGGAGATGGGTTTGAACTCAAGTTGAGCTCCCTACTCATCACTTGAAGGTCTATGGAGTCCCCTCAGTACTAATTGCTTGCTGATACATCCTCAATATTAGCTGTAACCATCATAGATAAATAGGCCTGAGTTTTTAAGAATGTGCACACTTCGCATGGCTGGTGGAAAGATGTCAGGGTTTAATACTAGGTCCCAGAAACCAGTGGCATCCCCAGTCCTGAACAGGACCCACGATGGGCTGCTACTGTTCCAAGGACCTTGTCAGAGGAAACCCCTTGAGGGCCCCTCCATTTGTAGTCGCTGCAAGTATTTATGTGGTAGCTGATGTTAGCTCAGGATCCTGGTCCCTTGATACAAAGAATTGTCCATCTGTGTCAGCATGAGTGCAAAGGTTGGGATGAAAAGTGCCAGAGAGTACCCTCTTGGCTGCAACTGGCTCCGGGGGGCTTCTCTCGGGCATCCCATGTCTTTTTTTGAGTTGGTTTAAACATGTTGGTACAAGCACATAGGTAGCATTAGTTCTCCAGCATCAAAGGCATCCCCAACAGGCAGCACTTTGACGGCTCCCCTGGAAGCAATGATGCCGCAGGGAGATGCTTATGCTGAGGTCCATGAACAGAAGTGACTAGATAAAGCACCCTAGCCGTGCCTGCCTAGGGGCAAGGCTGTGACCCTGTAGTCCTGCCCACCGAGGATGGACTCTGAAAACAGTGCCACCAGCTCTGAACATAGACGACGGAGGCATTCACATTTATGCCTTTCATTTCCCAGAGGTTTTCATACACGTTATTTAATTTGGTTCTCACAGCGGTCCTTTGAGGTGGAACCGTCATGTATTTTATTGTTTTTATTAGTATTTTTCCCATTACAGTTTATTATAGAAATTCTGGAACGCATCAGAAGGCACAATGAACACAATAAAGATCACGTGTAATCACATCCTGGGAAGTGTCTACGGTGATGTGTCTTCTGCCCATCCCCCATCCCCAGGGCATAAATACATAAACAATCTACATAACATTCTGTCCTGAGGGGAACAAAAAGAAAGCTTAAATTCCTATACTATCACCCATGCAAGTATGCCTGAACATTTCTAGAGGGGGACTCTTTCTATTCCATAAAGTTTCTGAGTTGCAAGCCACAGAGACTCAGGCTAAAACTAAAGCTGTTGGCAAACATGGGCTATCACATTGAACTGAGCAAAAGCTTCAGTTACACCCCCACAAAGGACAGATGCCCAAGTATCACAAACCATGGACAGTCGAAAGCCTAATGTCATGTCGCTTCAGGCTCTTTCAATCCATTTAAGATCCAAACCCCAAGCATACCTCACTGTTCTTACTCTGTCTTACTTGTTTATAGCGTGACCATACAAATACCGTATTCAGGGACAGGCACTACCCTCCTGGAGGTCAAATTGGATTTCCACACATTTCCAATAATCGGGAGAGCAGAAATTTGACTCCAGATTCACTTATTGATCTTTTAAACCACCAGCCTGTGGGAAGGCATGTTTTAGCACACGCCATCCTTTCCATGGAACACACTGATTCCCGGAGTCCACTTGGCTTGGAAAACTCTCACCAATCACTTTGCTTTCAGATCTCTGCTTGTATGTTTCTTACTCCATGGCTACCAATCACAACAGCGCTCCTTCCCTCTCTGTTGTGTGCTAAAGCACCACATCTGTCTTCTTACATGAACAGAAAATTCCTTGAGAGCTTGACTGCCTTTGATGTGCAGGGCCCAGCATAGGAACTGGCACGGAGAGGATTTACCTGCAGGAAGGGAAAACGGAGAATCAGAATCGACATCAGAGCACAGAAGTCAGGTGTTTTGAAAAGAGGGGAGATTGTAGGTGCTGAAATGAGCCACACATGGCCACAACGCCCTGCCTCAGACCCATCAAATGAAACACCTGTAAATGGCATGCTTCGGCCAATGGCTGCAACTGCTTCAAACAGCTACCTAAACTGCAAAGCTGTGTATTCAAGGGGGCTAGGCTATCCTGCGACCCTCAGCAAGAGTGGTCAGCATGCCATCAGAAGACAAAGAGTGGATCGTGGCATTCATTTCCAGTCATCTGAAGAGATCCAGGAATGCGGAACACAAAGAGGGATGCATGAACTCTGTGTATACCCTGCACCAAAAATAACAGAGTCCCATTGTGTCAGGTTGTTGAATCAAATTGGCTACTTTATGCCCACAGCATTCAGGAAATGTGTGTGACAGTTACTATCAGAGCTAACAAGGCTAGGTTTTCTCAGATAAAATAACAAGGGATAACATTTATGAGATGCTCCCTATGTGCTAGGCACTGTGTAAGGCACTTTTCATAACCAGTCTCAGTTAAATCTTATGCAGCATAGTATGGCCTGTATTGTGGTCAATGGAGATTGCACCCCCTCCAGGATTACTTCTTATCCTGCAGTGGCTGATCAAAAACTACACTTCCCAGAATGCCTTGCAGCTTATAGTCCTCGTGTGATTTTGATTCATCCATTTGGAAGTCAGAACCGGAACTCCTCACTGAGCTAAGTAGGGTGATAAGGAGTTTTAAGAGTGCTATTCGTTTTTCTAATGCATACCCAGATGCGCTAACAGTTTGACTTTGGAGTCAGCGGTGGTAATGACAGATTCCAAATCTCTTCATCCCCCGTGTTCTTGGATTATTCCTATGGTGATGTGATCCTGCGCTCAGAAGTTTGGACAGTGGCCTCCTGTTTCCCCAGCTTTCTGACTGGCAGATGTAAGTGTCCTCTTAGTTGGCTGGTACAGTGATGGTGTTTGTAACTTTTTAATATTGGCTGAGGCTTAGTGTCTGCTCCTTGTGTCTTTCAACAGTTTTGTAAGTACCTGGTTGGTCCCCTGCATTAAATTCTTGCCTGCTTACGGAACCTTAAGAGCGGTTTGTGTTCTCTCCAGTGAAACCCTGATGTAGCCATTTTATAGGTGAGAAAACTAAGGCAGAGATAATTACATGTATCATCTAAGCTCATAGAACCAGAGGGTACAGAAATGGGATTCAAGCTCTGGTGCTTTGCCGGATCTGATGCCCTACTTGACTCTACACCTTCCAAACTTTTCATCCATAACTTCTCACCGACCCTTTCTTTGTCTTACGAAATGTGTGAAATGTGAGAGACCTGGAAGCTGTAAACAAAGCTGAGAACTCTTTATTGTAGCTTCTCCCAACTTGTAGCAGGTGGTATGACAGTCGCAAGTACGTTTACATCGCAGTATATTTTGCTGCTGGTTTGCACTGGAAAGAGGCATGTAGCATCTAAAAAGTGCCCAGTGTAAATCAGAAGCAGGTTGTGAAAGAGCGGGTGGCTAAAGGGACTCGTTTCAAAAACTGATGGACATATAATTCAGTGGAAATATTGATAAGAACAAATGGAGGAAGCTGGGAAGAAAGGAAGGAAAGAGTGAGTAAGTAGGCTGACATCCTTCCCTTTCATGGAACTCTTTGATCAGTCTCCTGGCTACTCCACCAGTCCCCAGACCAGCGGCTTTAAGTGACTTCGTCACATCCCTTCCCACTTGGGATTCTGCCCTAAAGAAAAAGGTAAACCACGTGTAGGGAACTTGAAAGGCGTGAGCTGGCCCTACTGGAAATTCCTTTCTAGTACTGAGCAGGGAAGACTTGGCGGCTGGGTCACGTGACACACCTGATCACCGCTGACAGAGGAAGAAAGCTCTAGAGAAGTGAACGGTATTCCCGATAGAGGTGTGCTCTGCGGCTGGCAGAAGAAAGGCTCCAGGGATGTGAGCGTCTGATGAAGTTACAGGGATGGGGCCGTGAAAATGCCCCAGGGAGGAATTTCAAGTGCAAGTCTCAAAATTGAGAGTGACTTGAAAGAATTACCCTCAAAGTTAGGGATAAAGCCAGGGCTAGGCAGTCAATAATAATGAATAATTATAGAGACAGACCCAAAGTTTCCTGGGGGATGAAGTTTTATTTTCTTTAAAGATTTACACTTTCAGGCTACAGATAGCTCTCTTTGATGTGTATTTACTTAAAGAGCCACTCTCCACAAACTAAATCTACTTGGTGCCCAGGTGCACAGGCTACACGCTTATCTCTGAGGTAACACAAAGGTTGGTGTTCTTATTTCTGTCAAGGGCCCAGGGGAAAATGAAGAATCATATGGCCTTGGGTTTGTGGACCTATAGATAAAACTGGCAGTGACTCCACAAATTTACAGAAAACCAACAAAAAAAAATAGTAGGAAATAATTTTAAAATTTTTATTACATTTTATTTGCTGGCATGGGTGTGTCTGGGAAGGGTGAACACATGCCTCAACACGCAACTTGCGAGAGTTGGTTCTCTTCT
Source organism: Acomys minous (assembly GCF_964271855.1). NCBI lineage: Eukaryota > Metazoa > Chordata > Mammalia > Rodentia > Muridae > Acomys > Acomys minous. The sequence goes on from NC_140494.1 coordinate 107,985,120, forward strand.
TCCATCATGGGGGCCCCAGGGATTGAAACCCAGGTCGTCAGGATTGGCAGGACGGCCTTTACCTACTGAGCCATCCTGCCAATTGTCTAATAGGAAATCTTAAGGCAAATGTGGTGTATTAGTCAGGGTTCTTCAGGGAACAGAACTGATAGAATATGTCTCTTTATAAATACAAGAAGGAGATTAATTAGAGTGCCTTACAATCCATGGTGCAGCTAGTCCACCAATGGCTGTCTACCAAGAGAAATCCAGTACTTGTTCAACCCACAAGGCTGTGTGTCTCAGCTGGTCTTCGGTATACACTGGAATCTCAAAGAAGTAGGCTCTTAAGCCAGTGAAGGAAGGCTGTTGCCAGTGAGAGCAAAAGCAAGCAAGCAAAGAGAAAGCAAGCTTCCTCCTTCCATGTCCTTCAGGCTGCCAGCAGAAGGTGTGGCCCAGATTAAAGCTGGATCTTTCCATCTCAGAAGATCTGGATTAAAGGTGGGTCTTCCCACGTCAAAGGATTTAATTAAGGAACAATCCCTCACAGGTGTTCCCAGTCGATTGGGTTTTAGTTCATTTCAGATGTAGGCAGGTCGACAGGCGAGAGTAGCCATCACAGGTGGACTCTGCTGATACTCTGGGGAGACACGTGCCACAGGTGGGTGGCTTCATTTGTTTTAAGATGCAGAGATCTGTGGTCCCCTGCTGTCAGTTTATCAGGTGACATTTTCAGACACCTGCCATAGATCAGCAAACAGTTTCCCCGTCATCAGTCACTCAACTCAATTCAAAATGTAGAGACCTGATGAACACCCACTACCCAGCCATATAATTCACATTCACTTTCTATTGCGTGACTGGAAAGAAGCCAAACATACAACTAATTCTTCCCCTACCCTCTCCAAAGGTAGAATCACTTCTTCTTTGTCCCAGTGTGGTTTAGACTCTACTCTAGCTGGACGACAGGTATCACTTCCCGGTGGAAGCTCTGAGAGCCGACTCTTGCTTTCCCACGGTCTCACTTCCCTTTTCTGTTGTGACTGGCAGTGTTACAGTAACAGCTCCTTTGTCAGCCTGGCTCCTGGAGCCAAGCGATATAGAATTGATTACCTGAGACTTTTAGCCAGAGAGAGAGAGAGAGAGAGAGAGAGAGAGAGAGAGAGAAGAAGAAATAGCCCTGTGCTTCTGTCAAGAGCAATGTCTGAGGCTACTTTCTTACCATAGCATAACTTAGCTTAATCTGACGTATATGAGGCAGCTCTATAAAAGTAACATTTATTGAGTGCTTACCATATCCTGAGCATTGTGCTGAGGGCTTTATATGCGTTATCTCATTGAAGTCTTGTAAAAGCACCACAAGATGTATATAGATGATATTACTTCTGTTTTACAGATGTTGAACCAAGTCCCAGAGCTAAGTTCAAACGATGCTGTTATTTAAAGCTAGAATGGAATTCTCTAATCTAGTTTGCCTGGATACAGAACCAATGGGCTTAACTACTGTCTTAGTCTATTATGTGTTTCTGAAACCAAATACCTGGCATTGGGCCATGCCTAAAATTTGAGTGGCTGGAAAAATCTAAACAACGTGGTGCTGTGAGACCAAATCCACTCTGGAGAGCAACAGCAATCCTGTCAACAGGGTGGTCATGTCTCTGTCACCTCATGGCCTACTGAGCCACGCAGCCTAGTGTCACCTGAGAGGAAGTCCCAATTGAGAGATTGCTCAGATCATTTTGGCTCTATGGGTATGCCTGTGTGAGATTTCTTGATTATTAACTGATGTAGGAGGGCCTGGACCACGGTGGGTAGCACCATTCCTGCAATCTCTAGGAAACCCAGCAAAGCATACTGGAAGCATGCCAGCAAGCAGCCTTCCTCCATGGTGTCTGCTTCAGTCCTTTTCCTGATTTCTCTCATCAATGGACTATGGCCTGGAAGTATAAGCCAATTAATTCTCTCCCCAACTCAGCTGTCTTTGCCAGAGTGTTTTATCATAGCAACAGGAAGGAAATTAGGCTGCTTCCCTCTAGTCCCTGCCTCTTTTAGGTCCCACCACCTCAATGTTGTCACACTGGGTACCCAGCCTCTCCACACATGAATCTTTGTGTGGAAAAATCCAAACCATAAAAACTATTGTGCAATATAATTTTTTAAAAACATTTTAAAAGAATATTTATTTATTTATTGTGCATACTGCACTCTGCCTACATGTGTGCCTGCCCACCAGAAGAGGGCACCAGATCTCATTACAGATGGTTATGAGCCACCGTGTCGTTGCTGGGAATTGAACTCAGGATCTTTGGAAGAGCAGCCAGTGCTCTTAACCTCAGAGCCATCTCTCCAGCCCCTGGGCCATATAATTTTAGGTTAAAAATTTTTTTAAAAATAGGCTGTAAGTGCTCAGAGCATTTTAAAAGTGGACTGTTTAGTGCACATTAGAGGTTCTTGAGATGAGATTTATGGAAAAAGTGAAAATTGTATCACGGGCAAGTGGTGGAGAGGAAAAAGTGGAAGCTGTAATGTTCTCTGACCTGTTTAAAATGGGGAGGGAGATGGAAGAGACCTCATCTGTCTGGGTGAAATAAGGTAATACAATGGCTTTGCCAAACCTGGAAATTGGTTTTGTCTACCCTGAAGAGCATCACGATCAGAAAGGGGTGATAAGGCATTTACCCAAATTACTATCATAATTCAGGAAAACTGGAGTCCTCTGTAAATGTGGTAAGGTGTACCAGAGCAAGATAAAGCAGAAATCTCTTCACCAGACCAGGATCAGAAACAAAGAGCCAGTTGCAGGAGGGGAGGCACAATGACCCAGACGCTGGACCCCTGAGCACACACCAGTCTCCATCCCACTCCAGAACACAGCTAAGTTAGCTCAGGATGGCAGGAGAAATGCCTCCTGTTGCCAATGCCAATAACCAGAAGGGCAGCTGGGGCACCAAACCATCTTTGTGCACTTTAATCCCTATGATACTAGTTCCACCGTGGAGCAGCACTTGAGCTTCTTAGCATCCTCCGTGGGGTCAACACATGGGACAGAGTGTCAGGATCTCCCTCATCAGCCTCAGAGATTCTGACCCAGGTGGGCTGAAGTGACACTTGCCACGCAAGTGCACCACCATGCCTGGCCCTGATAGGTGTTTTAAGTCATCTGCTATTTCCATCAGGGTTGGGGTCACTTCTGACCTCCCCTGCCCATTCTATTAATGAACTCAAGGACACAGTCAGCCACTCCCAGGAAGGCCTAGTCTAAGAGACTTCCTTTTCTTCCTATACTCCAGAGGGAAGTCTAGTGGTTAGGTGTTTTAAGTCATCTGCTATTTCCATCAGGGTTGGGGTCACTTCTGACCTTCCCCCCCCCCCATTCTATTAACGAACTCAAGAACACAGTCAGCCACTCCCAGCAAGGCCTAGTCTAAGAGACTTCGTTTTCTTCCTAGACTCCAGAGGGAAGTCTAGTGGTTACACTCTTCCACCTTCTTGCCACAAACAAAATTTCACTTAGTTACATGCCCGTAGGCCAGTGTTTATTGTCCAGCACCCATGTACTTTCAATAGTGATCATCTTTGAACCTTATTTAGAAACTCGACCTACAATAACACCAAAGAAAATGTGCCTCTGGAGGTTAAGGAAAGCTGGTAATAAAGATAACAGAATTATTGAGACTGATGTAACACATTTCCTAAAAGTTATTCATATTCCTTTAAGCATTTCATGATGAAAAGAAAAGGTAATTCCAGGATGGGCAAAGGAAACTTGGAGTGAGGTAGTCCGTGGATGTCTGAAATAATACCCTAGTGTGTTTGTTCGTTTATATCTTGGCTGGAGAAATCCAAGTTTTCACTAGATTTTCAAAGAAGCTGTAACTCAAAATGTTTTAAGATCATTAAGTGCTGCTGCTGTTGGGCTTTAATGGCACTGTGAGTGACCCAAGGAGAGGGGACACATCTGGAAAGGAAGATGCCTCCTTGTGGCACTGTGATTTTTCAGTGCAGTGTGCAATACCCATAGGGCAATAGTAGAAAATAGTGCCAAGGAAAGGACAAGCTTGTACATAGCCTTGAGTGCCATTACTTGTGATAAGAAGCCACTGGAGATTTGGAGGCAGAAAAAAGTGACGTGAGGAGTCTACACTTCCGGAAGATAAAACTATCAGGTATGCAGGAAGAACTGGAGAGGAGACTAAACAGTAGAGGCAGCCGGCAGCAGGCCACTGTTGGCCCTAACAAGAAGGCTGAATAAGTAGAAAGCTGTACAACAGGGCATGCAATATGCTTGGCCCTCTGCATCCTCTGTTCCACACACCCACCATGGACCTGAGTATTGAACAAGAGCTGGACTTACATTATTCTTGTGGTTAATCCCTAGGTAATCTAGCGTAACAACTGTTTACATAACATTTATATTGTCTTGGGTAGGAGGGATGACTGTAGTTGGCAAGTGGGCGGGGTCAGGGTGACAAACTGAGGTTGATTAACAAGGAGAAAGGATTTGTCATTTTCAGGAAGATTTAAGTTAGAGGTAATAGCAACTAACATCTATTGAACCAAGACTGTGCTCCAGGCAGTAACAGTGTGACTTCACCACATTCCTCTTAACACCTGCTCAAAAGCTCTGCAAAGCAGGTAATTTTATTTTCCTTTACAGTAGATGAAGAGATAGAGACACAAAAATGCATGTCGAGGATCACACAGCTAAGCCAGAGAGGAGTGGAGCCTGGAACTAGAGCCTATAAAAGCGTGAAAAGCCATTTTCTTAACCATCTTTTTCTTTCTTTTTTTTTTTTATAGAAGTCAGCATGAATTCAGATTTAGACTTATGTCAGTATGCTTTTTGAATGTCCGTGGGGCAATATCTACAATGCATTTGGGAAAGAGGAAATAAGAGGTTGGACGAGTGATCAGACAGGGAGTCAGTGGACCATGGGTGGAGGTGAAGAGGGCAGAAGACCAAATATAGGACCCAGGGACCACTGTGTCTGGGGAGAGAGAGAGAAGGAAAGCCAAAGGCTGAGAAAGTTGAATCCCAAACACAGAAGACTGCACAAAAGGGGCACTGTCATCCCAGCTGGAGAGGGAGATAATAGTGAGTGAGGAGAGGGGCATGGTAGTGAGGAGAAGTCACAGAGGAAGGAGGAGGACCCTTGAAGCTGTCGGCCAAGGACAGTTTGGTCCTAAGAGTCAGGAGGAAGATGTTCAGGGGTGACTGGGAAAGGATGACAGTGATGACATACATGTACAGTGGCGGGAAGCAACAGCCTGGCAGATAGTTCAAGGATGTAGCAGGGTTCAAAAAAAGAGATTTTTGTTTGCTTTTCTGCAGGTGGAAAGAGGATTTCCACGATTAACTCTAGGCATGTAACCAACCCCATCCTTTCACCCCCTAAACACACACAGAGAGGGGGAGGGAAGGAGTGGAGGAGGGAGGGAGGGAAGGAGGGGGAGAGCTCTAACCCATTCTTCTGAAAATGCGTGCCTGTTCTTGGGCCCTGTACCCGGTAGTAGCCTTAGCTAGAGAAGTCACGGAGGACTGATTTGCTGCTTCTCCTTCGCAGACTGAGGACTTGCTGGTGTCCTGAATGCCTCAGAAACCTGGATGATAGAGTTGCCCCTTGGGTTTGTCTCTGGCTAGCTTTATTACAAGATTGTAATACAAGTCTTATTAAGTCCAGATGAACAGAGAAGCTAAATATCCCTCGCTGGGGCCAATTAAATGGGGCTGGACAGATCTTCTATAACCTTTGCCGTCGTCAGACTCTATTATCAAAGAGGTTAAGTGACTTGTCCAAAATCATAAAGCGGGTGCTGAGTCGGACCTTAAACCAAACTCTCTGGGACAAATGCTTCTTTGGCTAGACCTCGAAGAGTAGATTTCATACAGAAAATCACTGGAAAGTTTCTTCCTACAGACAAAGACCTTCCATGGTCTTTTCAAATAACTTACTTTATGTTTCCTCCAGATTGGAGAATACATTGTCTCGGTGACCGCATCCAGGTACAGGTGCTATGGTGGCTCTTCTTTATTGTCAGCTGGATGGAGAAGCGCCTAGGTGATTGGTAAAATGCACCACTGGGTGTGCTTTATGGGTGCATTCGGAAGAAACTGAGCAAGGCAGGAGACTCCTCTTGAGTACCGCCATAGATGGGGAGCCAGGATGGAATCAAAGCAGGGAAAGGAGGACGCCTGGGGGCATGCGCTGTAGTGGGATCTAGTTTGTAGTGGGATTTGCTTAGTTCCACCACACCCTCCCGGATGCTATGGGCTGGGCCCTTTGAATGTGTCAGAATTCTCCCTTCCTTTTTTACATTTTTTTTTCTTTTAAAAACTCTTCACGTTCTTCATGCTGTGTGCATGTGTATATGACCAACTGAGGACAGCTTTTGAGAACTGGCTCTTTCCTTGCATCTTATGGATTCCTGGTAGTGACGGTAGCTGGCAGGCTGGGCTCAAACATCTTTACCCACTGAGCCATCTCTCAAGCCTTGCTTTGTATTGCTTAAGTGCGTGTGCACGGTGCTAGCAAAGCCTGACTGGCTCAGATGCACAAATGCGACCTGATGGTTTTAATCATGTCACATTTCCCCCTTGCAGCACGTATTCGCTTCTTAACTGTTTCTGTAATGTATTACCCCAAACGCGATGGCTTAACGCAGCGTAAGTTTACTATTCCCTCTACGTTCTTGCGGGTGGAACGCTGAAGTGACCCGCATTGAGCTCCCCCCAAAGAGTCTGGCGGGTCTGGTTCTTACACACGCTCAAAGGGAGAATTTGTTTACCGTTTCCATTGGCAGGCTTCCTAGCTACACCTCTCTTCCGTCCTCAAAGCCAGCGGCTGTGACTTTTCAAAATCCTTTGTCCCTGCTTCGGTCTTCTATGTCACCCGGCTTCTCTTGCTTCGAGGGTACCTGGGGTTCCTGGGTGGCTACCCCAAGTACTCCTGGCTCATCTCATCGCTAGCTCTTTCACTTAATCACGCTGGCAGTGTGTATACAGGATATGAGGGGTTTCTTCTCCTCAGCAACACTCCCATCAAATTCTTGAGTGAAGATGCCCCTTCCCCCAAGATGTCTGCATCCTCCATACAATGGAGGGGCCATTAATCAGCTTATCACAAGAAGAAGGGACCAACAGAAACCACTGTAGCTGTTTGTCAATTAATCAGTTAGCAAGCATTTATTGGACATACTGTATGTCGAGCCTTAATATGAGAAGGGAGGAAATCCGTGTCCACATAAGGCATGCTGTCTTTGCTTAAGAATCTCCTGCTCGGAAACAATTAGACTCTAAATTCTGCGGTACTAGCTGTTAAGTGCCACGGGCTACAGAAGACACTCTCTGGAGTTGTACAGGTTGGAACAGTCTATGAAATTTTCATGGGGAAAGTCCAAAAGCTTAAAATAGGTGTGTGGAAGGTAGATGGAGTGGGAAGGGAAGCAGCGATGGAAACGGGCTGGGTTACAGAAGCCAGAGTGCGGGCTAAGAAACAGATTGCCTGGGAAACAGGGGTCACAAGCCAAATCCAGTCTTCCGTCTCTTTTTATAAATAAAAGTTTTTATTAGAGCAGCCATGCTTACTTGAAATATGACTTCTTTTATGCTTTAATGACAGAGATGGACAATTCTAACAGAAATCAAATAGCCTGGAAAGCCTAAATATTTTACTGCTGGCCCATTATGGGAAAAAAAAAAACCTGACAACCCCTACCCTACATAAAGAATAGTCACCAGAGCCCTTTGCAAAAAAAAAAAAAGACACAAGAAAAGACTTAAAGCCAATTATACCCATGAGGGGTTGGGCCCATCTAAGCTGCCTTTAGTTTGGGTTAACATGGTTAACTGTTCCCTGTACCTCCACTGGGCCCTAGAGTGTCCGGCCCTTCAAAGTGGGTAATAGGTGCCTCATTTGAGGATTACTGGTGTTGACTAAACAGCTCTTACCTCAAAGGAATAAAAAGCCAAATATGAGAGGTGGTGGTCTGGGAACACAGACTTAGGATTCCTCAAATACATGATCCTATGAGGTAGCACCGGACTTTGTATGGAAACAGCACAAAGAGCCATATACATCAAGATCCTTTTCAAACACACTAGTGGGTAGTAGGTAGGCTATACGGAGAAAGAGCTTGGCCGTAGACCTTGGCCGCCTTCTGACAACACACTTAGATCTTTGATTGGTGGGAAATTGGGATTTTGTTATGTTAAAACCTTCCAGAAGTCTTTATCTGTTTGGCAGGATGGTCGTTCTGACTATGCAGATGAGGGCAGGGATGACTGCTTAGTAAACTGAAGATCCCCCAAGATCAATCATAATTTACCTCAGGAACTGCAGCAGTTTAACCCTCCACATCACTTACAAAAATTGCTTCTTTCTAGGACGACTCGTTCACACTTGCTCACACTCATTCACACCCGCCAGTGGAGGTGTGCTTAGGAGAGCAGCACAGGCAGAGGCGTGGGTGCTTAGTTCCTCAGGCTTCTGGGCAAATCCTTGCCAGTTCCAAAAATCTGTCTCCTCACAGAATATACAAAGGGCCATTGTAGCTCTTATCTGCTAGCCAGGACTTTTGTGTGTGTGGGGGGGGGGATATTTAGGATGACAAATGTTTTGGGTGTGATCACTGTCACTGGCCCCATGCACTCTCTTAACGACGGGTTCAAAGGCTCTGCTTTGTGCAGATGTCAGCTTGTTCCTCTGGGAAGGCTCAGATTCAGTTTCCCAGCCAGCTCACTCCACCCCATGCTTCTGAATGAAGCTTGGGTACCAGCCATACTTTTCCTACAAGTCTCTTCCACATCAAAAGGGGAGCAGACGAGAGGAAAAGGCATGGATCGGCCAACGGGAGCACCTTCCTTCCTAGCAGCTGAGCTTGCTTTGTAGATAAATGGAGAAAACAACACAAACTGGTCTCTGCCGCCCCGGGAACTCTGAGCCCAGTAGAAAGCTCAGCTCAGACACACAGTGTTAAATAAAAGGAGATGGCAGACGCTGATGAAGGGTCGGGGGAGATGGGAAGTGTGAAAGGAAGAGGTGGGTGTGGGGTGCATGCTCTCGAAGAACTCTGGAGAATGCCCTTGGAAAACATGGCATTGGGTTTTGAGCAATCAGTCTTTCCGCTTTGGGAGAGTGGACACAGAATATACCCGAGGTGTCAAGGGAGAGAACGGTAAAAGCCTGGCATTGTAGTTATGAGTGACAATCCAGAAAACAAATAACTAAAGGATTAGGAAGCCAGGATGCCGAGTTGCACATCTACGGTAGGCAAAACGTCAGAGAGGCCATCATACTTGCTACGGTCTCCCTATGCCTGTGAGACCAAATACATCAGCATTCAGAAATACACATGAGATAGGAAACATGGCATGAGATTTTATACCAAAATCGCTCAGTGTAATACTGAGATCACTCAGATCGCGATACCGCCCCCCCCCAAATGACCGCCAGGATTCGATACCGATGCAACATACACAGGGTCCTATATTACAAAGCTCGAGCCTCGGATCACAATCCTTCCTGACGCATCAGGATAGGAGAGTGACCCTGAGCTTCAAGCGCAGTGGGTTCATAAAGGGAAGGGGGGTGTTGGGTCACAGGAATGTCAACCCTTAGGCAGGTTATGGGGAGACTGAGTCTAGTGGGGAAGTTTTTTGTTTTGTTTTGTTTTTTTAATCTCAGAGGAGCATTGGGAGTTAGTTAATAGTATCCAATCATTCAGGTGGAGTTTCCAGAGACTGCAGGCAGGTCTGGTTTATGGCAGGGCGTGGTCTTTCCTGGAATGCAGGAAGAAGTGAAGTCACAGACCATGGCATTAATTGTAGAATATACATTACATATAGAATATGGCATTCATTTTGCCCTTACAAGATGATGTGTGATCAATGCCAGATGTGTATCACAGACAGTAACTGCTGTACCCAGGTCCTTCCCAGCAGGAATGGCTCTCTGATGGAATGTTATTATTGTTTTAAGTCAGTTGTATTTTGACAGGACATTCCTGGAGTTTGCCGATCATCACTTCTGCTTGCTCCCGTTGAACAGTGAAAGAGATAAGTGCGCTGTGGTCCTGCCGTTCACAGCCCTGGGATCTTTCCCTCACGATTTTCCCCACCATTCTTTCTTGCCCCAGCCACAGCTTCTCAGAAACCCCTCTGCTAGTGCCTTGGGCTAAGTATGGGGGTTTTACATGGACTAGCAGCAAAGTCATGCAAAAGATGAAAACAAGCAGAAAGATAAGCGAACAGGGCTTATCCTCTGTCATCCTAGACGAAGCAATATGTACCCCATGTAGAGCTGGCTTGGCAGTGCTCCGGCTTGTACAAATACATGCTTGCAGACTCCCTGACTCATTGATCCATGGCTGTGGTTCTGTCATCTCAAGATTTTGCTAAATGAACATGTCTCCTCAACCCAATGATGAGAGAACTTAACGCTTTTCCTTAGTGGAATCTATCTTCCCTATGTGAGCTTGAGAAGCACTGTGTTTGCTTTAGGCTTTCTATGGAGATGTCTAGACGTGGCCTGTTGATACAAGCTACCTGAAACAGTGCATTCATACTAACAAGGCAGAGTGTGCAAGCCATAGAGGTGTGAACATTCTCTGCAGAAAAGTCACATGGAGAGAACAGGGTGAGGCATATTGCTGATGCACACCTGAGGCTGTGTCCTCACACAGCCCTCATCACTTCTCAGGAGTTTCCTCAGCTCTGGGTTGTCTTATTTGGAGTCTCGGGGGCTACTAGTCTTTTTTTACTTTACTAGATTCCATTTTTTTTCCAAAGATGAGCGCAATGAGGTTTTCTCAGTTCACATCACATGTAGATCTTCAATACAAGGGGATTTGGTGGCGTTGTCATCAAGAAGTGACCCAAGAGAAAGCAGTGAAATGGAGGTCAGAAAAGGTCAGCTGCATCTACCTGCATCTCTTGAAAGGCTTATTTGGGGCCCACTCTCTCTTGAAATGCATTTGCTGAGCTGTGAGGAACCCAAACCACATAGAAAGGCCGGGTGCGGACGCTCGAACTGACAGTGCCAGCGGAGGATGGCCACCGCACACGTCACAGTGCTACTTGTTGACCCCACCCAGCACGCAGGCCTTCCAGTCACTTCATTCCAACACCACGGTCTTTCAGTGAAGACCAAGGCATGTTGCACCATGCATGTGCCCAGGGGCCCTGCTCAAACGTGCACTCAAAACCTGTTAAAATAAAATGTTACTGTCTGTATGATTAGGTGCGGGGTAGTTTGTCATGTACAAGCCCCCTTGGGCTTAGCATGCAGCAGGGAGCAGAAGGTGGAAGATACTAGAAGTGGTGGGTTTTTTTTTAATGGTCCCTTACAAGCCCAGGATGCTAGGGGTTCTTTATTTTAGATTCAGTGTCAGTGGGCCAATGGCAAGAGCTGTTTATGAGCCATTGGTGTCAATGGTGATATCCACCACAGGTCAAGCACTTGGCTGACTCCACTGGTCAGCTGAGTGGTGAGGACCATCGATCTGAGTAAACGTGGCAGGTGGTAATAAAGAAGACGTGTGTCATAGGAGGGTTGCCCCGTGTAACTAAGTGTCCTGTTTGTGACGAGAAGGTGGCAGAATGTGACCTCCAGGCTTTCTTCTGGGGCCATTTGCTGTAAGAAAGTGGGAGGAGAAGGATGGAGAGAAGTGTGTGAATTAGCCCATCTGCTCTGCTGATATGTTTCTGACTCTGGGGTAAATAGCAGATGATGTAAAACGCCTATAAGGCTGGGCGTGGTGGTGTACTTAGGAGACAGAGGCAAGTGACATCTATGAGTTTGAGGCCAGCCTGGTCTACATAGCAAGACTTTGTATCAGTGAATCAGTCAATCCATAAATAAGTAAAATACCTATAAGGAAACCTCATTTTTTATACAAGTCAATAAGCAGTGGTACCCACCGAAAAGCTTGAGAGATAAAGGAAGCTGGCATGTTAGCATCTTCAGGGTATCTTATACTATGTGACAAGGTCTTGGCTGGGCCCTACCCTCCCAGGAAGTATACTTCAAAGAAAACTGCCTCCTTACCTTAAAATATTGGCTACTCACCAGTAAGCCTTGTGTCCCCAGACATGTGGACCAACTCCCTCAGATTTCTCCTTCCCCACTGCACATACCTTTCTCTCCTGTATATCATGTGATCTCCTCTCAAGGAACCAGTCACTGGAAGTAGGGACCACTCTAGTCCAGGAAGCCCTTGCCATAACCAATCCAATTTGCAGTGATCCTATTTCTGAGTGAGCTTTTCATGCTGAGTTTCTAAACAAAACAAAACTATATTAAAAATGCATCTATTTATTTATTTATTTATTTATTTGTGAGTGTGTGAGTATGCACATACACAGACGTATGTGAGTGCATATACATACTATACACAATAAATAAACAGCATATTTGTGGGGGTCAGAGGGCAACAAATATAGTTGGTTTTCTCCTTCACCATGTGGGTTCTGGGATTGGTACTTGGGTCATCAAGCTTGGCAGCAAGCACCTTTACCCTCTGAGTCATCTCACTGGCCCGCCTCATTCTGAATATTTCTTCATGGGAATAATGAATTTGAGAGACACTCTTCAATTGACAACTCAAGTTTTTGTTAAATAGCACCCAAATTTAAAAATTCAAAAAGGAAAATTCATTTAGGATGGTGTGGGTTTTGTTTGTTTATCTTTAAGATTTCATTTTATAGATTTGAATGTTTTTTTTTTTCTGCATGTGCATCTGGTGCTCACAGAGGCCAGAAGAAAGCAACAGATCCAGATCCCATGAATCTAGAGTTATGGACATAAGCCCCCATGTGGGTGCTGGGCCCCACACTCAAGTCCTTTGATAGGACATTGAGTACTTGTAACTTATGAGCCATCTCTCCAGCCCCGTGTTAGTCTTGTTTTAACGTTTCTATTTTACTCTGTTTTCTCCTGAGCAATAAAAGCTAACATTTATTGGGTATTTCATTTGTGCCTCACTCTGCCCTAACTTCTTCTCATTTACTTAAGAATTCTCTTACATTAGCTTCCACCACTAACCGCATTTTCGAGATGGGGGAACTAGAGACTGTGAGACCGTGCGTGTCTGGCTTCCAGCCATCTCATTAGTAACTGCGATGAGGTCCCAAGTCAAGACCTGTTGACTGAAAGTCTGATAGAGACATGCGATTGCTGATTAATCCATATTTATATTGTTATCTTTCCAAAGTCGTGTTTATATTAACATCATAATTGGGTAGAATATATGCATTAATCAAGAGATTTCACACTCATTCTTGGGAAGGAATGTATTCTCTTCTGCATTTGCAACCCATCGGCCTCGTGGTTACTGTGTGGAGTACAATCACGTCACCTTAGAGGGGTAACTGGGCAGTAATGTGGGGAGGAGTCTCAAATTTGCAGAATGAGTTTATTTTCAGAACACCTTTGTTTCCATTCAACACACGCAAGTGGCCCTTGTATTCAGCTGAAAGGAAAGTTGCAGGTGGCCAGAGGGCAACTCCTTGTATGTGTGATTACTATAACTGTCAGTAAATTTTGTTATTATTTAAAACTTTGGTTCTTAAATCAATTTTACATCTCAGAGAACACATAGCAATATCCAAATGTTTGGAGTAAGGGGGGAGGGGTAGCACTTCCATCTAAAAAATAGATGCCTGGGACAGCATGCTGTGCATTTTACAGTGCTAAAGACAGTCCCATCCAATCACGAAAGATTAACTGGCCCAGATGTCAAGAATGCTGAGGTTAAAAGCCTTAACTTATCAGTTTCTTAGCGGTCCCATTGCTGAACTCAGGTTCTCACTGTTGCTCTCCTAGCAAACCTCTGACACTTTAGTGAGATGTTTCAAGATCACCAACCTCGTGGCCATTTGGTCATGGTGATGGTCATTTGCGGTGATGGCTAATATGATTTGAGCACTCGCTATGTGCTTAGAAGAGTGCCTGGCATGCACTGCTCCGTGAGTGGCTCTTAGTGAAGTGCCGTTACTGTCCTCACTGTACAAGTGAGAAGCCTGCCAGTGCTGCGCAGGCAGGAGGGCGATCACTTCCCGTCGTTCCCAATCTCTTTCCTCCAGCAGTAGGCCTGGCTGACTTCCAGACTGTCCATCCTGAGGAAGAATACTGTGAGTGGGAATAATAAGGCCCCCATTTAACAGATGGGGAACTAGAGACGTTTGTGGCAGAAGGAAGCTGGCACGCCGCTGCGGTCAGTCAGCAAAACCACTGTCATGGAGTATTCAGACTGTGGTCTTTTCTAGTCCATAAGGCTGTACATGGATTTGTTCCTTTTTTTTTTTTTTTTTTTTTTTTTTTTTTTTTTGATAAACTCATTATTTCAAATAAAGGCTACCACTAGGTAGGCCAGATGAGTTAAACGGATAAATCAAATACAAAGATGCCTTCAGGAATGGCACATTAGGGAACATACATTTCTTTGCTGTGACTCAGTGGTGGCAGCAAAGCTAAGAGACAATTGAGGTGGAAGACCCAGAGCTTAGAGAGAAATAAGATGTGTAGTTTGTCTCAGCCCAAGCACCATGGTATATAGAAGAGTCTTAACTGCAAGCTGGAAGGGACTCCTCGCCCCTTAATGTGTTCGGATTCTTGTTTTTGTCCTGGACCTACGTTTGTTGTTGTTGTTGTTGTTGGTTTTTTTAGGGTTTCTCAACCAGTTTTAGTATGAACATATAGTTCTGTGTTTGGGGGCTTTCTTAACGTATTGCAGGAGATTTAACAGTCTCCTTGGCCTATGCCCAATAAATGCTGGTAGCACCTTCCCAAATCCAGGACAATAAGCAACATCCCTATGACAATCAGCCATGTCTTCTGACACTGTCAAATGTTCCTAGAAAATCAAAATTATCCCCAGTGGAGAAAAACTGCTCTCTGTTGTTGTTGTTGTTGTTGTTGTTGTTGTTGTTGTTGTTGTCATTTTGTCTTGTTGTGTATCTCAGGATGGCTTGGGACTCTCCATGTACTTCAGGCAAGCCTCAACTCATAGAAACCCTGCCCCCTCCACTTCCTAAGTGCAGGATGTACAAGGGAGAGCCGCTACACCCAGATGTTGTTCTAGGCTGAGTCCCTGGAGTCAGAGCTTGAGTGTCCTCTGCTCATTGTTTATGGCAGAGCTTGCATGGGAAGGACAGTGCATGAGTGTCTAGATTGAGGCTCACCTATGTCTTTTTTGTCAAGAAAAATCAGCATTCTGTGGAGAATGCAGGGGAGACAAAATGGAGAAGGGGAGGAATGAGGAAGAGGAGGAAGAGGAAGAGCAGTCTGTCTGTCCCTCTCCCAGTGACGCCCACTGTGGTCATCCTGGGCTGGAACTCAGGAGCTCAGGAAGGAGCTCTGGGGGACGTCACCTCTATTTCAACCAGAAAACACAGTTTTTGTGTTTGTGCTGTTTAGGGGGAACCAGGGTTATCTTTGTGCACCTGAATGTGTGTGTGTGTGTGTGTGTGTGTGTGTGTGTGTGTGCGCGCGCGCGCGCGCGCGCGCGCGCATGCGTGTGAGTGTAATTACCCACCACTGATTAATCTTCAGACTGAGTCAAGCATTCATTGCAAATCCTTGAAACAAACAAGTCTATTTATATTTTAATTTTTTTTCTTTTGGATTTCAGGTTGATTTGTGTTTCTTCTGCATATGTATGAAGTTGTTGATCCCATGGTAACCTTTTCCTTACCTCTGGTGGATCAGAAGGAAGAGAGAGAGAGAGACAGAGAAATAACTGTCTCCATTCCTCCCCCTCCCCAGATGCCACAGCACTCCCTGTGGTTCTAGAGGACAGTGAGGACAATTCGAGAACAGAGGCAGCTTTTTTCAATTAAGGTGTAATTAATTAATTGGACCCCCTGCCCATGGCTGTCATCCTTCTTTAAGGTGACCTCAGCTCTTGCTGGAATCTGACTTTGGTCCTGGATTCCTTTGGCTTCCTTGTTATCACCACGTTCAATCTTACTCTGTCTTTATTAGACCTGTATTTCTCCCAAAGGCCCTAATTTCTTCTTAAGTAGTTGAGACCTTTCTATAAAATTGATCAACGCATTTGAGTTATTGGAGAAATGCTGCCATTTTCTTTGCTTGAGTATGTGGTTCACAGATAGGAGAAAAGCAAATATGAGGTCAAGGGTAACTTGGTGCCAGGCTGGCAAAAGGGTTTATAGCCCCGCCCACTACACTATGACCCCCCCCCCCCCCCCCCCGTGTGTGTCCATTGTCATGCATCAAAGTGGCGACATATTTAAGCAACTGGCTCCAGACTCTGCTTAGCTAATGCTTTGATCAATAGGAGATAATTTTTCAACAAATAATCTCATCAACTGATCTCCGTGCAGGAATATGCTTCTGAATCCAACAGTGTTGAATTTGGCCGTGTGGCTGATTTGTCTTGGCCTCAAGGTAGAAGGAGAGTATTTTCTTGTTTCTTGCTGTGGCAAAGGGGCTATTCAGAGATGTGATGCGTGCAGATGCTAGGTGTGCCTGACTGTCCCCAAGAGAGCACATGCTTTGGGAAATGGCCCATCTAAGAAGCATGAAGAGACACATCCTGCAGCCTTGCAACCTGCAACCTGCAGCCCAGTTCAGATGAGTCCATCCTAGATCAACAGGGCTCTGGCTGACCAGGAGACTCATAAGCTTGGTTGCCCTGACACACCCAGCTTCACCCAAACCGTTCAAGGCACGTAACCTGCTGTTGGCAGATCTGGGAAGCAGATCCACAGCACGCACATGTACTTTTCTTCATGAAAGGTCTTGCGTGGTGCAGATGAGGAGCTCTGTTCTGGAATGGTACTTTCGCTCAAGGATCTTTTTCTTTTATTCTTTGTAAATGTCGTATCCGTTTCAATGGATTTTGATTGTATCTACCCTCAACTCCTCTCTACCCACCCTCCCTCTCCCTCTCTCTCTCTCTCTCTCTCTCTCTCTCTCTCTCTCTCTCTCTCTCTCTCTCTGTGTGTGTGTGTGTGTGTGTGTGTGTGTGTGTGTGTGTAAAACCCAGCAAGTTCAGTTAATACTGCTTCTGTGTACTCTATTAGCCATGGACAACCCCCATTGGCTTCCTCAACTATGGCATAAGGCCTTGTGAACATCCTGTGAGTACTGAGTGGTGTGGGCTTGTGCAGGCAGCCATAGATGTACAAACTTCCTGAAGGCAAGTTCCCTGCCATGTGCAGAAGAGCACGGTTTTCAGCAGCCTCCCCTGTCTTGTGGCTCTTACAGTCCTGCCCCCTCTTCTGAGGTGTCCCCGAGTCTCGTCTCTGCTCAAGGATTGCAGCATGCACTCACCTTAGGAGATAACAGCAGATGTTAGCAAGCTTTCTCCGAGACAGACCACCTGCTCCATTTCTAGGCTTGGAGTGCCAAGGCTACTCAAACAGAGAGTGGCGGTGAAGCAGTTACAGACGACATGAGTACACCAGCCAGCAAAACTTCCTTCGTGCAAACAGATGGTGGGCAGGGTTTAGCTGCTGGCTATAGTTTGCCCACCCCTGGCTTGGAGGCTGCAACACAAATCATATCACAACGCCATACCTGCTTTGAAGCGGCATCTTTCAGTGGAACCATAAGGAAGCTTTTTCTGTCTCCCTGCCTTTCTTCCCCACCTCCACCTCTCCATTGAGTCTCTCTTCCTTATTTTCTTTTCTTTTAAATCTCACTTCCTTTACAAGAAACAGATCGTGTGTGTGTGTGTGTGTGTGTGTGTGTGTGTGTGTGTGTGTCTGTCTGTCTGTCTGTCTGTCTGTCTGTCTGTCTGTCTGTCTACTATCATGTGTGTGGGTAACCAGAGAAGACAGGAGAGGGCATTGGCTCCCTTGGACCTGGATTTATAAGCAGTTGTAAGCTTCCCAATATGGGTCCTGGGATCTGAGCTAGGATCCTCTGGAAGAGCAGCAAGTGCTCTTCTTAATCATGGAGCCATCTCTCCAGCTGCTTACCTCCTTAAAGAACAAACACACAAAATGACTATTTCTTTCTGGCTCTCTCTACAGTCTGACCAACAAATATCAACACTTACTGAGCATCTACTTTGCACCAGGTAGCAGTCATACGAAGGCTGGAAATATCTGCCTCCACCCTGAACTCTACTGCCCACCCCTTTCCCCCTTTGCAAGCTCCAGATGCCCAGAGAAGGGGAGGCAGGGGGAGGCAGAACGATTCTGTGGACAAAACGGGATTCTGAGCCTCCTGAGTCCCTGAGCAGGAGGCAGAAAGGTACCAACCAGGCTCCTGCACCAGTCTCCATTTCAGCACTCCTTTCATCTGGAGTAAGACTCTTTAATTTGTAAACATTAATAACCATTATTATTATTAAAAAGGAAAGAAAGTGAGTAGCCCTGTAACTAATTACTTTAAGTGTTCTCAACAAGGCACAGTTCAGCTCCTTTATAAAACCTCCTGCTGTGAAGACCAGATTGTCATTATGATCGGCTCCTTCCTTAGACCTATTAATTTTACCCAGAATAACAGCAGAGCAGATGCAAGAAGAAGGCTAGCCTGATTAACATAATTCTTTTCAAAGACCATTTCCTCCCTAAGGGCCACCGTAGTGAGTCTTCTATCTTGTCTCAGATCTAATTACATTCAGGAGGATTCAGACACTGACGGGCATCTCTGCAGATGTCACTTCTCAGATTTGAAGCACACTTCAGGATATGAAACCTTATCAGAAAATCAATTGAAATTAACAATTCTCCCTCTCTCGCCATCACTTCCTTCAACCAACTCTCTCTCTCTCTCTCTCTCTCTCTCTCTCTCTCTCTCTCTCTCTCTCTCTCTGTGTGTGTGTGTGTGTGTGTGTGTGTGTGTGTGTGTATTTCTCCCCCACCCCCAGCCAGATTAAAGTTGTTTCCAAATCCTAACCTTTCTCAGGAGGAGAGACAGCCTCTCCTGGAATTCAGTATACCTGAAAACTCAAATCTGTGCCTAGCTTTTGAAGTACCTGACTGCTTCTCCCTGCCTCAGCATAATGAGGGCGCACAATGTGTGTGTGTGTGTCTGTGTGTGTGTGTGTGTGTGTGTGTGTGTGTGTGTGTGTGTGTGTGTGTTCCCATCCAGCAGCAGTTCCTGAAGAGCTCTATAAGGTATAAAAATAAGATAGAACCTGGAGAAACCAGAGTGGGCCTTCCTGCGGCACATTGAAAGGACACACACTGAAAGGCCCCTCTCAAGTATCTGGTCTCTGATTGAAACCAGAGCTGATTTGGATCCCTGTGTCTGATCTTTGATGGGTCAGAGCCGTGGGCTTACAATGGAGTCTCTTGCTGCTTTTAATGAAGTATTTGACATTTTTCCAGCTGCTTTCAGCCAAGCTGTGGGATCGTTGGATAGCTTGCTCCTGGGGGGGAGCCGCGAAGAGATGCAGGTGGGGCTTTTGGTACCCACTCCTAGGTCAGGATCTAGGGCTCCAGCTGTCCCAGCATCCCTCCTTCCTCCTCACCCTTGTTCGGGGCTCCACTGCCCTTTGCTAAGGAGGTCTCAAAATGTAGAAAATTTGGCTTGGACACCAATTACCTGAAAACCAAGCACCATGCCCCTTCTGCCATGTTCAGGCTTCCCCGTGGCATACAGGGAGCGCGTCCACTCTCAAATGGCCTGGCTACCAGGAAACAAAGCCATGGGCAGGAGGGTTTGAGGACATGGCTATAAGTGGAAAACACTTGCTAGCCATTCTGTTTTACATATCCAGGGAGGACAGTGAAGGAGACAGAAAGCCGCAGCGTGCACACACATGTCTGCATTATGCACTGGCTTTTTTTTTTTTTGTGGGTTGCAGATGCTGTCGGGGCCTTGCTGACACAGAACACAAGGTGGCCTCTGCTCCCCAAAGCGCCATTCTAACAGCTGTCCTTGGCTTGGCTGGGCCTGGTTCTGCATCTCTGTTCCTCGGGGTAGCCAGCTGGGTGTTCTCCCCAGATAGCCTGTGGTGTTGGCACGGGCCCTCGGAGAACCTGCCAAAGGAGGGAGCATTAGAACAGAAGTGGGACCGGGCACCTCCCTGCAGGAACTCTGACAAGTCTCTGTCTCAGCGCCGCTGAGGCTGCAGCTGGAAGGAGAAACTCCAGAACTGGGAGAAGAGATGGAGAGAGTTATGGAACTTGGGACATGTTTGTCGTTTTCTGATCCACATTGTGCATCTTGCTTACTACCCCATTGAGAGACTTGGGGGGAAGTGGGCATTTGACTTTTAAGTACCCGTCTATGCTCTACAGCCTTCCCCCGTGCTCTGGCTCTGAGAATGACACCAGTGTGTACATAATTAACAAGAGAGAAGCCTACTGGCTCCAGGGAGGCGGCTCTACCTCGGGCTGTACACGCAGGGATTTCTAAGAAGGTTTAGAGTTATGCAGCAGTTGAGACAATAAAACAAGAGGAAACCAACCTCTAGTCTCTCCCAGAATTTGCTGAGTGAAATATCATCATTACAGTCTGTTCTTGTGGGAGAGAGAGAGAGAGAGAGAGGAGAGAGAGAGAGAGAGGAGGCTCATTATGGGGGAAGGCAGGCCCGTGCTGTGTCTGAGGGTCCTGAGCTGGTGGGGAGGTCTCCAGACCATCTGCGCCGTCACAAAGCCTGGAGGCAAACAAATGCATTGTGGTTGGTAGTGCTGCAGCCTGACTGAGACAACTAGGTTTCTCCCCTGTGGCTTGCATGAGGGTACCCCCTCCCCTCCCCCCCAACACACACTTACACCTCAGGCTCATATGTAAAAACATACATACATACACTGCTGGGAAGTGGGACCTGGTGAGAGGTTGTTAGGTGACTGGAGGCATGAGGCAGACCACATGTGAAAAGGAGCAAACGGAGCCCCAAGCATTTTTTTTTCCTCCTGTTCTGGGTCACGATACAACTGTTTGCTTCTTCTACACCTGCTTCCAACCACGACAGGTTGCTGCACTAGCTTCCTAAATACCCAACACAAACAGCTCAGAGGGAAGACTTGTGTTGGCTCCTGGTTTCGGTCCACAGTGACTTGAGTCTGGACTGATGCAGAGCGTCGTCGTCACAGTGAGGGATGGGGAGAAGGACAGTGACGCTTACCTCCTGATGGAGAGGAGGAGGGAGGAGGGGGAAAGGTCAAAGAGGAGGTGGGAGAAGAAAAGGAGAAAAGGGAAAGAGGGAAAAGGTAAAGAAAGAGGAAGAGGTGGAGGAGAGAGATGGGGTCGGGGGAGACCAACCAAAGTCCCCAGCCTTGCTCTGGGCTCAAGCGCCCTTTGCTAGGGAGGTTTCAGAATATAGAAAACTTGGCTCAAACATTAATTACCTGGAAAAAGTCTTTTAAAGACACACTCTTGGATGATCTACTTCCACCAAGTAGGCTCAACCTCTTAAGGTTCTCGGCACCCACCCCCAGTACTGTCCCCAGCTGGGGACCAAGTCTTTGACATATTAACTTTTAAGGAATATTCTAGATCTAAAGTATAGTGGTTGCTGCCCACAGCTTTCAGAGGCCAGACAATGGGGATGCTTGCCTGATCTTAGGCTTTCCTCCTCTGAAAATGTGAGCCAACTAGGCCTCTTTACTTGATGAGTATTCTGTGTCAGGTGTTTCCCCACAGTGGCAGGCAGCTGACTAACACGCAGGTTAGGAAGGATGAGTGAGCTTTGTCTGCCATGGTCTGAGGTGGTGCTCACGACAGCCCTGCACTAAGTCTGACCCGAGACTCAGGTAGGCTATGATTAGTGAGCACCCGCAACACGTGAGCTCTTTCATTTACTCAGCATTTATCCAGCACTGGCTGTGTGCAGAGTGATGTGACAGACAGGAAGGAGAAGTGAAAACAAATACATCAGAAATGGTTTACAGTGTGGGAGACACAGAACCACAAATGCTATACACAAGGCAAAAGCAAGAAGCTTAATGTGGAAATCATCAGTTTCTACTTCCTAAAAGACATTCTCAGCAGTGCTAGGGATCAAATCCAGGCCTCACACAAGCTAGGAAAGCGCCGAGCCATAGCCGCAGCGTGAAAGAACTTATGCTTTATACAGTATGCAGAGGAGTCATTTTATTATTTCTAATTTATTATTGTTGTGATTGGTGTGGGTTCCTGTGTGTATTTGTATGTATGTGTGACATATCTTGTGTGTGTGATGTGTGTGTGATGTGTGTGTGTGTGTGATGTGCCTTTGTGTGTGAGAGAGATGTGCCTGTGTGTGTTTGTGTACTTGATGTTCCTGTGTGTGTGTGTGTGTGTGTGTGTGTGTGTGTGTGTGTGTGTGATATGCCTATGTGTGCGGGTAAGAGAGAGATGTGCCTGTGTGAGTGTGTTATTTGCCTGTTTCTGTGAGTGAATGTAATATACCTATGTGTGTGATGTGCCTCTGTGTGTATGTAAGAAAGAGAGAAATGTGCCTGTATGTGTGATGTTTCTCTGTGTGTGTATGATGTGCTTCTGTGTGTGTTTGTGTATGTGTATGATATGCCTCCATGTGTGAGTGATGTGCCTGTGTGTGTTTATTATATACCTCTGTGTGTGTGTATGTGATATGCCTCTGTGTGTATGATGTGTCTCTCTATGTGTGTGTGATGTGTATGTGTGTGTGATGTGCCTGTGTGTGTGTGTGTGTGTATGATATGTGTCTCTCTGTGGGGCCTGTGTATGTGTGTGTGTGTGTGTCTGTGTGTGTGTGTGTCTGTGTCTAGTGTGTGTGTGTGTCTGTGTGGGCACATACAGAGGTCAGAGGACAATTGGTAGAATTGGTTCTCCATTCCCCTTTATATGGGTTCTGGGGTCAGGTTTGTAAGGCAATCACCTTTAAGCACTGAACCATCTGGCCAGCCCACC
Organism: Acomys minous; assembly: GCF_964271855.1. Taxonomy (NCBI): domain Eukaryota; kingdom Metazoa; phylum Chordata; class Mammalia; order Rodentia; family Muridae; genus Acomys; species Acomys minous. The sequence goes on from NC_140494.1 coordinate 108,007,895, forward strand.
TTTATTCTTAAATAACTTTTTTCTATAAAAATAAAATATATCAAGGCTGGAGAGGTGATTCAGTAGTTAAGAGTACCAACTGCATTTCCAGAGGACCTGGGTTCAATTCCCAGCTCCCACATGGCAGCTCATAATCATTTTAAACTCTGCTACCAGGGAACCCTACAGCCTCTGTTGGTCTTTGTGGGCACCAGGCACACTGATGGTACACAGACATATATGTAGAAGAAACATTCATACACATCAAATAAATTTTAAATTTTTAAGATAAAATACATGCCTAGTAGTGAAAATGTGAGAAGAGTTTATCAGCTTGTGAAATAATCATTATTAATGGTAATACTTGGATATCTTAGATACATCTCAAGCATTAAAAACATTCTGACTGAAGCTCTAAATTTTACACACACACATGCACATGCACACATGTGCATACACACACACAGAGACATAGGAAACACACCCACATTCCTGGACCAAACCAGTACTGTCTACCAGAAATCTGGTACCTCTTCCCATGGCAACATTATTCATATGCTCATATGAATGTTGTTTAAGACAGAAAGTAGAGGTCATCCTGGATGATGCCCCTCCTCCAATATCCAGTTGTCACCATTGCTTTGATCTAATATAGAAAACACAGCTCCACTTACCTATGCCTGTCCTCCTCTGGCACACTGGAGTGGGGCCACCCTCTCACCCAGATTACATGACAGTCACTCATCACAATTCCTGACTTTACCCTTGCCTCATCCACCCCATTGTTCATAGTATAGACTAACTCTTTTTTTTTTTTTTTTTTTTAAGAAAAGAAAAGACACCAGGTGTGGTGGCCCATGTCTGTAATCCCTGTGCTCAGAAGGCAGAGGCTAGAGATCATCGCAAGTTCAAGACTAAGCCTGGTATACTTAGTAAGATCCAGGCCAGCCAGAGCTTCATAGCAAAACCTTGCTTCGAAGAAGGAGGAGGGGGAAGAAGAGAGAGAGAGAGAGAGAGAGAGAGAGAGAGAGAGAGAGAGAGAGAGAGAAAGAGGAAAGCACCTCCTGGCAATGAGCAAAGAGACACTGTTGGTGGCATTGTTCTTATAGCGATCATGGACAGAGCAGATGGCAGTTCTTTGTTCGTCCTAGCTTGATGCCTGATTTGGTGGCCAAAGCTGTTTTATGTCTAGGATACATAAAAATCAAATCAAATACAAGCAGTGCAGTGCAGCAGGAGGAAGACACACAGAGACCAGCAGACCTCAGACCTGCCCTCCTGTGAACAGCAGATGCCATCCAGGGGCCCACTAGCCATGTGGCCAGACTGCAACGGGAGCCACTACAATGTGCAAGTATGTGGTGGTCTGATGGGAGAGAAGGAGAAGTGGAGTAGCTTGAACATTATAAAGAGAGATGAACCTGGAGACCTGAGGGTGGAGAGGAATAGCCTGTTGTGAATGGCCAGCCCTGCACCTAGGGCTATGGTGAGGTTCTCAGCTCTACTAAGCAGCAGGGGTCTGTGGTCCATATTACTACCAGAGGACATGGGGACATCCTGGTCTGGGCACCTGTTGGGGACCATGTGGATGTCCAGGGCCTATGCAGAACTGTCCCCACCCCTCACTGGCTGTAGCACTCTGGAGAGCAGAAGAGTGAGCTCTATACCTTGCCCAGACAGCACCATAGAGCTGGCCTTGTGGTGGGGGTGTGAGTAAACCAGCCCAAGAGCATGAGTGTGAGAGAACTGACCCCACCACTCATCTGTGGTGAAATGGCAAGGGTGCAGAAGTGATGCCATCCTCCCTCCCCTCCTCTAGCAGTCAGGAAAGCTGGCAGGGCCATGAGAGCAGGGGAGCTGTCCCTGCCCCTCACTAGCTGCAGAACTCAGGAGAGCAGGCCCTGCCCCTCACCTGGACAGCACAGCAGAGGTGACCCTGGTAGTGGGAGTGGTGCAAGTGAGCCAGCTCCAAGGGTAAGAGCACAGGAGAGCTGGCTCTGCCACTCTTCTGTCATGAGATGGCATGGGTGGGTGGGTGGGGTGATGCCCTCCCTCCCATCGTTACTTGCCTTTCACCACCTGCAGCAGTTGGGAGATCTGGCTTCTGGGCCATGAGAGTGTTGAGATGCCCAGGCCTCAGCACTTGAGAAGCAGGCCTTGCACCTTGCCCAGGCAATACATTGGAGCTGGCCCTGTTGGTGAAGACATGGGTGAGCCAGCCCTGAGGGTGTGAGAGCAGGAGAACTGGTCCAACCCATCTAAGGCTGCAGCACTTGGGAGGGTGAGCCACGTGCTTTGACAGGGCAGCACAGTGGAGCTGCTGGATATGAAAGTACTGGTGTGAGTGAGCCAGCCCCGAAGGCATAAGATCAGGAGAGCTAACCATGCCTCCCACTGATGGTGGCACTGGGTGGTCTATCTGGAGCAGTGTTGGAGAGCTTGTCTTGGTGGTGTGGATAAGAGAGAGCAGATGCACTGACCGACCACTTCAGCTACTACCCGGGCCCAGATACAGAGCGCTGAGTTGTCTTACCCTGAAATCTATGTCATCTGTAAATGTATGAGATGAGTGAAAGGGCCAGTCCAAAGTTGCAGGATCTCCATGACACAGGGCAACAACAGGATAACTGGGAGGAGGCCCAGTCAAGATCGAATATTGATGGTGTCACAGAAGCCAGAGATCTCCAGCCAGACCAATGGCTCATTGCAATGAACATTAGCAAGTAAAGATGTGTGGACAGAAGTGTATACTGTGGGACACATTGTGACATACTATAACATCCAGGATGAGATGTTTTCTATGCTGTTTTTGTTTTTTTGTTTGTGTGTGGTTTTTTGGGGGGGTGGGGGGAGGCAGGAGGTTGCAATGGCAAAGGGCAGATATGAGGGGACAGAGAGATGAGCAGGACTGAGGTGCATGATGTGAAACTCACAAAGAATAAATAAAAAGTTTTTTTTTAAAGGCGAGAAAAGCAAATTGGATCATATCACTCTTTTGTCTAATGCCTGTAGAGGCTCCCAACTGCCTTTACAATGAACTTTTTCTGAAAGTAAGGTCAGCTCAGTTATTTGGAAAACCTTGTACTGACAACAACTGAAAGTGAATAGCATTTTAAACTTTTTTTTCATTTAAAAACATGAAATTACCAATTATAAGGAACTACCAAATCAAAAGATAAGAGAAATAAGAATCCAGATAGTCAAATAGTGAGCTTGACCTCTTCAGCATTTCCTGAAGTGGATAAGCCAGTTTCAGATGCATGAGGCAGTAGAGACAAGGGTCACATCCCCAGGACTCTCAAAGTGGGGTTAATAACATATCCATCTTCAGCTGGGTGGGAGTGTTCACCTTTAATCCCAGCTCTCAGTAGGTAGAGACAGGTGGATCTGTGAGTTCAAGGCCAGCCTGGTCTACAGGATGAGTTCCAGGATAGCCAGGGCTACACAGAGAAACCCTGGCTTGAAAAACAAAACAAACAAAACAAAACAAAATAAAGAGACATCCATTTCTCTATAGAAATCTGGGGAGGGAAGGTAGTGCCAAAGGCAAGCTATTGGATCGCCATCTCAAGAGTTTCAAATGCATTCTTGGTCCTGTGAAGTCAGGACATCAAAAAATAATCTCTCCCCTAGAAATTGTAAGCACAAAATGGTCACCTAGTTAGTGGATAGGATAAACTATTTTGAACTGAAAAGACCATCAATTGCTATGAATTTGCTTTGCTATGGCCAAACTCTGAAAGTACACATGGGTAAAAATAATCCCCCTTGTCTTCTTAGAAAATGCTTCTAGGTTCGAGAGAGATATCTCAGAAATAATGTTCAAAGGCAGTGAATAAAGGACAGTGGAAACTACCAAGGTCCTAAGTGAAAATTAGAAGAGAGAATTCAGTCTAAAGAACACACAGAAGAAGAAAAAAAGACCCATTATCTCTGTACTAAGTGGGTAAGAAGCATGGTAGAATGCATGCATTCACTCAAAAGTTTAAAAAAAAAGATTTTAAAATATTTTCATGGGAGCTTACAAAGGAATAACATAAGATATTTGAGATGGGACTACATGAGATTTCTAGAAATGAACACTAGAATAACCGTTGCTGAGCTGATGGGTTTAACCGCAGACAAAAGATTGGCGAAGAAGCAGCTTCCTTCGTATCTAAAATGTGCTACACCTGATGGAAAATGTGTACGAGGGATTGACTGGGAGCAAAGACTCAGATCTGGTCTTTGTTTAATTCAAGATCTGCACAGATAAGAGAATCAGGCCAGGGCAATATTTGAAGCCATGGGGGCTGGAAATTTTTCCCAGAAATGTTTAAAGTCAGATTTAAGAGTCCTTTCAATCCAAACAATACAAGAAGACAGAAATCCACTCATGGGTATGACATAGTGAACTCTCAGACTCCACAGATGGCAGAAATCGTAAAAGTAGAGAGAAGAAAAGCACGTTACTTTCAACGAGACACGGCCGCAGCAATGGCCCAGACTCTCAAAAATGCTGCATTGGGAACAGAAGCGTAGTCCTGGCTGCAGCCCTAAGCGCCTGTGTGCCCCGTGCCTGGCCCACTTTCCCCATGTTTCCATTCTGTCCTCATCAGTTGCTCCGTGTTCACTGGGGTCCCCTCCTTTCCATCGCAGACCCCACCCACTGCTCCATCTTCTCTGGGTGACCCATTCCTCGGCATCTTTCAGGGCTTTAGCGGCTCTCCAGGGATGCTTCCTCCGACCAACTCCTGCCATTCTTTCTCATGTAAGATTTTTGTCTTTCTTCATTTGGCCTCTCTCCTGATAGGCTATGCTCCATAAGTACCAGAACCATGATACACATGGTTGCACGTAGCATCCTGAAGAACTCAATGTACAGGAACGCTGCAAATAGTTGTGAAGAAAATGTATTTGTTCAGATACTTCTTGTCCTTCCCTAGGTATATGTCCTTATTTGGCTATACATCATTTTATGTTTTTCTTTTTTACAGATGTAGCAACATTCCATCCTCTGGGTTATGCTCTAAATTGTCTATATAACATAAAGCACTCACCATGTGTATAAGCCTCCCTCCATAAGCTTCATTTCTGAGGCTTTCATGATAGTCTTTTATGAAAATATCGTAATTTACTTACTCAAACCACTGTAGCTTGTTGTGTAGATTGGGCCTCCAAATCTTGATGTAAACGAGTCATCTTTCCTTACGCCTTAGCAATTGTACCTGAGTAAAAAATGCAAACGGGGAGACATACATGAACACGCTGCACATGTCCACCTGCTATTTCTGTGACCCCTGCCTCTTAACACTCCCCTACCCAAGTACAATCTCTTCTTGTTTAATATCTATGGCAATTTTGATATACACAAGATGTCGATTTTATTTTAAAAATTTCTCCCCCACAAGTTGTACTCTAGCCCAATCTATCCATATTGGAGTGTCTGTGTAGGCGGTGTATGAATGCGTAGATGTGCACATGTGTGCATGTGTGTCAGGAGATATATGTGAATGTATACACGCAAGTGTGTAGAGATCAGAGTTCAATGTTGGGTGTCTTCCTCAAATGCTTTCCATCCTATTTTGGGAAGAACCAAGTCTCTCACTGATTAAGTCATCCGGGGTGAATGGCCCGCAAGTCCCTCCTGTCCCTGCCTCCCCTACACTGCTGCTCCTGTTTTTTATCTGAGCCTGAGGAACCGAACTCAGGGTTATTATTGGTTTCTTCAGCTGACTTCTGTTTGTCAACTGACTTTTACTATTGCTTTATCAGTTCGTAAGGATTAGTGACATTCTTCAGGGTGCTGTGTGTAATAGTGTTTATATTACCATTTATATTTATTTATATTTATATTTTATAATTTATATTACCATTAGGATGATATAAAATGAGCTCCTAGATATGTAACTGAATTTTTAAAAATAGAACCTCATATGCCCAGGCTGGCCTCCGACTTGCTGTGTAGCCCTGGTTTTAAACATTACTAGAAATTGAACCCAAGTCTATACACGCTCAGCAAACATACTATCAGTTAAGTCATACGCCCAGCCATGCCGGAACTTGCATACTCAGTTTACTTTTTATTGACCTTGGAGTATTAGTTAACTTCCTGGCACCATGATAAGACACCATGACCAAGGCAACACACGGAAGAAAGAATTTGTTGGCGGGAGGGTGTTAGCTGTTACCATTCCAGAGGATTAGAGTCCATGATGTCAGAGACAGCGTGGCAGCAGGTGGCAGGCCTGATAGCCGGAGCAGGAAGCTGAGAGCTCACATCTTGACACTCACAGGCAAAGAGAAGAGAGGCAGCTAAGAGTGGAGCAAATACTTACGCTCTCACAGCCTGCTTGAGTGTGCACTTCCTCTAGCAAAGCCACACCCCTTAGAGCTCCCAACAGTGCCCTCAAGTGGGGAACAAGTGTTCAAATGCTGGAGACTGTGGAGTGGGGGTGGGGATGTGCTCATTCAAATACCACACATGGTAACTGGCTCACCTCAGGAGCTGGGGATGCTAGCTAGACTCTCCCCGCACCATGCTCATCAGCACTGTGTTGCATTTCAGCTGTCTGCTCTGGTGGTGTGTGAAGAATTCAGTCTGGTCTCTATATTTTGCATTTCTTTCACTAGCGATGGGGCCCGCGTCCTTTCTGCTCATCCGAAGGCCATCTGTATTTCCTTTCCTGTGGACTGATCATTGTCTCTCACTTCTAATAAACGGTTTGTCTTCTCTATTGATATGTCGGCACTCTACATACAAGCTCTCTTCCACCTACTCCCGGTGCTCGGAAAGCTCAGCGTCTTCATAAATTTAATAGGAAACTCATGTGGTCTAGAATTTGGCCTGGACTAATTAGTGTGAGTGTTTATCCATCTCATGTGGTGCGGTTACAGCCCCATTTGCTGCCCCAGTAAGGAAGGTTCCAGTTATAGAATACTGCCCCAGAAGCTACATAGACAGTGTATTCACGGTATGCTCTTTCCAAGGACAAAATTAATAACCAGTGGTCTCAGATTCTTTTAAAACTAGAAAACACTGAGAAAATTTATTTATTTTACTTTCTTCTCCCATATTGCTGCTTCTCCCTGCCATTTTCTACATAAGCAGAGGCAAAAACAAAAACAAAAAACCAAACCAAACAAAACAAAACCTGGGAAATAGAAAAAGTAAATACTTCCTTACTCCAGTGTCCAGTCTGGATTTTGCACCAGGGGATTGTCATCCTCCTGTGTCTACGTGTATTTCTCCATGGGAAGTCTTATAAAAGACATCATGGACTCACAAAACGTCTTCCTTGCAGACACGAAGCCAGCAGATGAATCTGCGTATGGAAGTATTAGTCACAGCTATCAGCAGCTTGGGCTGTATTTCACATGATAATATTTTTCTGGCTGTTTAGCACCTAATAAATCATATATTTATAGAAACAAAAGTGAAGTTATCTGCGTAAAAAGGCTTTCCTCACTCTGAGATTGTAACAGATCGCCCCTGCTTTCCCCTTAGTGCCTTTATGGATTCCTTTGTCCTGTTTACTTGTGTGACCCGCTTGCAGTTTATTTTGCCATAAGTGGTGAGACAGGATCCAAGTGAGCATTTTATCAGATGGCTCTCCAGTTGTCTTAAACACATCCGCAGATCGTTCATCCATACTTTGTTAATTTGTAATGTCACCTTTATCATACACTACATTTTTATGCTTTATGAATTCATCCTTGGACTTCCTCATCTGTGGCATTGAGTCTGTTGCTTCATTTTGTGACAGTACATACTGCAGAGGTTCTGCCTCCTTATGCCCTTGTGAGCAGTACGTGACTGTCTTGCCCTGGCCAGCATCCTTGGAAAGACTCTCTGTTCATATTTTTAAGCCTCTTATGTTTTTGCAAAAGAGTATACTTTAATAGTCTTTTACCCACATGTTTACGATAATCAAGCCTGGCATTTGTTTCTGGAAATGTTTACTTGGTTTATTGAATACTTTAATTTTCTCCTGTTGTACATTAGATATTGGGTATTTTTCTCCCATGTGTCTAAGGGGGACACTTAAATTATCCTCAGTGCTAAGGGCACCTTTTAAGAATCTCTTTCCAAGGGAGCAGCTGATATTAAGAATATCAGAATAGGCTGGGCGAACGGATCATTCTGAACACTTTCTGAGAGCCCGTCCGCAGCCTGAGAGTGCCGGGAGACAAACAACAACATCTGGCTTGCTCTGAATGTTTTCCGTTCTCCCCGGTTCACGCGTTCAAGTCGAATAACCAGTGATGGTATTTGAAGTCAGGACTTCAGAAGTAATTAGGTCATGAGAGTTGTGTCTTAGAAGAAAAGACACTAACAGGCTGCCTGCTTCGCTGCTCTGATCTCTCCCACATGAGAACAAAGTGAGAGGAAAGCTACCTGTGAGCTAAGAAGACCCCATTCAACAGACTCCATTCAACCCAGCCACGCGGGAACCTTGACCTTAAACTCAAAGCTTCCAGAACTATGAGAAGCTTTGTTTAAGCCATCTCTTTAGCCATCTACCCGTAGGACTATGTCATAGTAGCCCTGAGTGTGTAAGATGGTATCTAACATTAGCTAACCACCCATGGGCCAGTACTTTTCAAGTTTCTATTCACTGTATAATCAGAATGACTTTATGAATTATCATCACTGCCTTTTCTGAGATAAGGGATCCCTGGCTTACTTAGATAGGACATTACAAAAACACAAGTAAAATCCAGCTTTCATCTAGGCATTGTGGTGCACACTTATGACCCTAGGCTATGGAGGCTGAAGCAAGAAGATTGCACATTTAAGAGCAACCTGGGCCACATAGTGAATTCAGGGTCAGCCTGAGCTACATAACAAGACAGTGTATCTAAATACAATACAATGCAATACAATACAATACAATACAATACAATACAATACAATACAATGGAAATAAAATGTAAACTCTCAGCTCCCTGACTCCTCAGAATTCTTAATGTCTCTGCACATTGCAGTTCTGTTCTTCTGTGACTCCAGGTAGTGGGAAAGATGTATTAATACACAAACTGTGAGGCAGACAGTTTGTCTTCAGCTAACATGCTCTGTCTGTCATACAGATGGACAGGTGTCCTGTGGACCCTGCCATCCCACCCCCGGCAGTGCCACTTCCTGCTGCTGCCCAGGTATTCAGAGACCTTGACCGGGGCGCCCACTAGTCCTGACCTCTGCTGGCACTGCCCTCGGTTCTGGACATGTCCTTAAACCCTTTCCTTTTCTCTTCCTCAGTGTGTCCCTGGCCTTAGAACTAGAAGCCACAATTTGTGCTAATTTATTCAACTAAATTGGACAGTTGTTAATAAATGCTAATGAATTAATACACCATTCCCACAGAAGGCAGGAAGTAGACCAGTGATGAGGAAACTGAGCAAAGTTTCCCAACCAAGTGACAAATAATAAATTTGGGGTTCCACATAGTGTGGGATCACCTTCCCCAGGAATCCTCCTGAGGAGAAAAGAAGGCATTGGTCCAAGGCTGAGCAGGAAGGGAAAGACGGACTGTGTGGGGGACTGGCTGGGCCTCAACTGCTGTGGACACTGAGTCTCCCTGGTTCGGCTTCACAGCAGACACTGGTCTCCAGCCATAGCACACTTCAAGAGCTCTGATGACGTAGTGGTGAGGGTGAAGAGATGAAGACAGTCCCAGGAGAACTGGAGCTTCCAAGCGGACAATCTCCAAAAGACCTGGACCAACTTCTCTCATCCGTCAGGGTTTCTGCTAGCTGATCCAGGATACGGAAAGAGAGGAAGGTTTCTTTTTAGGTTTGTATCACACCACAAACCTCCCAAATTCTCAAGCTTTAAGGCAGTTCCTACCCCTGTCAGATCCAGACTCTCCCCACGGTGTTGCAATAAAAAGCTCAGAGAGGAGGCTGATGTGGAGTGGGGGCATCCTCTGCAGATTACAGCCATCGCTCTGGTAGGCTGGAGAGATGGCTCATCCGTTCAGAGCACAGACTATTCTTTCAGAGTACCCAAGTTTGCTTCCTGGTACCCACACTGGGCACTATAACCACTCCAAGTCCAACTCCAGGGGACATGATACCTTTTTCTGGACTCTACAGACACCTGCAGTTTTGTGCACAGGTCCATACACAAATACATACATATCCTCACAATTAAAAATGAATAAAATCATTCTTTAAAAGGAGTATTATTTTGTTAGAGGAAGAGGGTGAGTAAATGGGAGACGGTCTGTAAAATTTATAACTACAACAATAATACAGTATTTTCAGAAATCATTGCTCAAAGCAACAGGCTTTCTTCCTTCTAGATTTTTTCTTTGATAATGACAGACCTTGTGAGGAATACAGGAGGTGAGGGCCTGAGTCCATTACAGCCACAGAAACACCTAGTCTTGAGGCAAGGCTACGAATGAGATCAATTCTGGGGCCCCCTCGAGCCAGATGTTTTGGTGATTGTGTCTGGCTTTATCTGAAGTGATGAACTGCTACCCTAAGAATGGAGAATGAGAAAGGATTGATTACCCAATTGAATAAAAGCTTCTGGAAGTGGAACCTCTTCCATGGTGTTGCTTCTTGTGTCCTTTTACTCTCTTGAGGAGCTGTGGTGTTCCAGGGTCATCCTGAGGTTAAAATAATGTTACTATGATCAAACACCTTGAGACAGGTGAGAGACATATCCCCTCTTCCTGTCATAGAGTGTGAAGCTGAGGCCTGGGGAATCCCAGTTCCCTCTCCACCAGCATGGCTGTTCCTAGTGCCCTGCTCACCCTCCTCCTAAGACTTGATCTACTTTCCCTTCCAAGCCCCCTTGCATTGGATAGATGCATTTAAGGCCTCGCTGGGAAGACAAACCCTGGCACCTACAGGTAGCTTTCCAGTAGTAAAGCAAAAATATAAATCCTCTTGGTGATTCTAGATCAGGCCTCACCCTCTCCTTCCCCACCCCCACAGGAATCCACAAACACATTTTTAAATAACAAAAGAAAATTAAGTACCCAAGGCAGTTAGCAATGGCCTCATGGGGACTGAGGAGGCCAGAAAAAGAGTCTATTATTTTGCACCTGTCCTGCCCGATAGCTCATTGTGCGGCAGTATTTACTTAAAAAGCGGAGAAGGAAATCATTATTTGCTCTTAGTCCTGCGATTCCCGTGGCTATGCTCTTTGGAGGAAGTGTTTTATTTTATTTCTTTTCTGCCCCCCCCCAAACCCCCGCTCTTTTCCCATGCTTGAGTTGCGAGAGGTAGAAGTGGCAACGCCTGGTGCATACGATATGGAGACTGAACACCAGGGCCAGGATGGAGCTTAGCAGATGTCTGCTCTGCCTCCTTTCATGTCTGGACAGCGATGAAAGGAAATGAGCTCAAAGGCAGGGTTTCTCTTTCCTCTTTCTCTGTTGCCATGTACAAAAGCTGTGTGTGCACCGCATATGCACACTGCCTGTGCCTGTACAAAGTAAGTATACAACACACATACATATGCAGACATATTCATGTATAGACAACATGTTATCTCAGCATACTTTCATTATGCTATATAATGAAACACACATGAATATATTCCACCTCCTCCTCAAACAAAACAAAACAAAATAAAAAACAGAAGAGTTAATGAATACTGGGGATAGAAGGGAGGAAAACCTCACAACCTGGCAGAAAATAAGAACGGAAAAGGAGAGTGCCTGCTTTTAAATGCTCTAAGTATCTTTTGGTTATGAATGCCTTTCCCTCTAAATGGCTGTTTTTGCTCTACTAGATTGGCAGCAATCAGCCTCACAAGTGTTGGGGAAAGATTTGCTTGAACAGATGAAAGAAAATTATTCCCTCCTAAATGCTGGCGTCCACCACAGATGATATGGCACTCTCCAGCTTGACAGAAGGACGGTGCATTTTGAAGAAAGAAGCTTATTTTCTTGGAAATTATGGTCATTGGGCCAGAAGGACAAAATCACGACCAGGCTAATAAAAATGCAACTGTGGAAAGTTACAGGGTGTTAATGACCGTACTTTCAAAGTAGGGAACTTTTGATAAGCAGCCAGAGCAGACGGACAGAAGGATACATGATGCTGGGGTAGAGAGCGGCCCGGCAGGACTGGCTGCCTGTAGTATTCAGATGATGCGCCCTCTGTCATCCAGGAGGAAGTCAGTACTAAAAGGGTCTACTCCATCCTCGTATCCTACCCCCGAAGCCCTTACTCCAAAGTGGAGAAAAAGTTAGCTTATCTGTGTCGCGCTGTTGTAACAGGGGTACTTTGGCTGGCCAGCCCAACCTCCAGTAGCGAGCACTTGCTAGTTCATTAATAATGTCATCGCTGCAGAATCTGACAACCTCAGTTCGATGCCTAGAACCAACATCATGGAAGAGAACACTGACTCCCAAGATGTGTCTTCCAACTTCTACAGGCACACCACAGCACATGTATGCCCACATTGCATACACAATAAGTAAATGAATATGTGAACCAACCAATCAACCAACAAACAAATAAATAAATAAATGTAAAATGTAAAAAGAAAGAATGAAAAGTAGCAATGCAGTGGGTCAGGTTTCGGTTTGGATAGAACACCTTCCGGAGACGATACCACTGGAGCGAGGTCTGAGGCCTGGGAGGGACTGTGCCATGTGTGCATGTTGACACCGCATTTCAGGTAGATGTAACCATGAATGCAAAGGCTGTGAGGAGGGGTTATCCCTGGCATGTTTGGAAAAATTGCAAAATGGCAGTAGAGATGGAGGGGAGTGAACAGGGGTTGATGTCACAAAGATGACGGAGGTGGAACGGGAGATCACACCCAGCTCATTCTGACCCTGTCATCCACCTTTCGGTGGCTTGAAATAATGTCAGGAAGAAGATGGAAGACGGGAAGTTGCTTTGATGTAACAGGGAAGGACGAGAGCCAGACAACGGAGAACGGACTCTATTCCACAGAGAGGACGATTGGAGAAGGACGGGAACTCACAGATGGGACAATAGGCAGCTGGGGGAGTATGGAGAAACAGAAGACTTAACAGAGGAGCAAGCAGCACTCGGCTCCTGAGCCGTGGAAAGAAAAGCTGACGCTCCATGGAAAAACCAAACCACCCTGGTGAAAACAGGAGGGTCCTACACACAGGATAAGGCCACAGTTCTAGCTAGCCTCAAAGCCAGTTGGAGTTTTGTTGTTGTTGTTGTTAAGACAGTGAGTCCTCTAGCATGATTGGCCAACGCCAGAGAAACTATCTATTTTGCCATTCCCCAAGTCTCAGAGAGCTGCAGTTGGGTGCCACCTTGAGAGGAAACATGATTTAAGACCAAGCTATCCTGATGACCTGATAACAAAAAGCAATCTCATCAAGGGGCCTGGAGTTAGCCTGCCTCAGACAGACCCAGTGCACTATAAGGACCAATCATGGAGAAGGTGAGAGCCAAGCTGGAACATATCAAGAAGTTCAGATGATACAAGGCTTGACTTGGGCGGTAAAGGCTACAAGTGTGGGCAGCCCTACATTCCGAGGCTAATAAACAGGCCCATCACCTGATGATAACCATTGAGCCTGCTCGCCTCAAGCCTGAGATTAGTGAGGTGGCCTGACTCTCATGCCTCGTGCCTGCTATAAGGTTCATTGCCAAGGGGATGAAGAATTCTAAAGTTGCCTGTAGTACTTGGCTGGCACAGCTTCATTCTCCAGCAGTGTGCATAATGCTGGGCGAGCTTTGAAAGCACAGAGACTGCCACCCCTTGCAATGCAGACACAGTGCAGGGTTCCCTTCCCTCACCCCCAGACACACTTGGGAGATGCCAGTTGTCTAGCACATCAGCTATTGTAGAGGGATCTGCCTGGTCCATGGACCACAAGGCTATGTGTGGCCAGAAGATGCCTCTGGTACTTAAAGAAGGCAAAGTCCACATTTAGAGGAGGAAAAAAAGCCTTTTTTTTTTCTACTATACTTTCTCCTTTCTCCTTGCCATTCCCCAAGTCTCAGAGAGACTTTTTATTATACCTTGGCTAGTATTTTTACTTAAAAAGAAAAAGCTTTTATGACTTTAGGTTTTGTTTCGTTTTCATTCTTCTGCTTACATTTATCCAACTTTAAATTTTGGCTTCATTGTGTTGGCAAGTTTCTTTGTCTCTCACTCTTCTTCTGCCCCTGTTCACGTCATTCTTAGCTATTATTGTTTCTAACCACGTTTTCCCTTTGCTTTTCTCCTTTCCATGACCCTGTCCATTATTTAATTCATTTGCTATTTTTTATGTACCTTAAATAATTTTAGCTTTATGATATACTTCACGTAATTTTTTTTTTGCCATTTTCTATGCTGTGGTCACTAATGGTAGTAATCTTTTTAATGCATTATAAACAGACTTCTGAATCTTGTTATTGCATACAGTGGTTTGTTTTCTCCCTGGGTGGTACTGAAGATTGAGCCCTCCAGAGGAGGGTGCCCATTGAGGGAAATCCTAAAATAAAACTACAAGAGATAACCAAACAGATGGATGACCAACTACAATATATAAACATAAGAAACATGAAAAAGGAGAGCAACATGGCACCCCGAAAAGACTGTATGCAACCCGTCAACTAAAGACTCCAGAGACATTGAAGTGCTTGGAACATCGGGGAAAAAATTTAAAAGTTTTATTCTAAAAATTTGCCTCACTGATGCCTCATAGACATCAAAGAAGAGAAAGAAATAAACATAGCCATAAGCTGAAAGAATTATGAGGTCTGCTCAAGAGACCAAACTGAGGAATCCATGGGTGGAAATAACAGAGACAAGAAACTAATGACAGGAAATTTCAATGAAATTATAAGGGGAATTCACCAAATCTATGGGAAGAAGTACATAATCAAACACAAAAGGCATTTAGAACCCCAAAGAGACATGACCAGAGAATAACCCTGTCACAACACACTGTAGTCAAAGTTCTAAGAGTTCAAAGCAAAGAAACAGCATTAAAAGAATCAAGAGAGAATGCCAACTCCCGTACAAAGACAACCTCGTCACAATAGCAGTAGACATCTCAGCAGAAAGCCTGAAAGCTAAGGAAAGCAAAGAATGCTGTGCTCCAAGCCTTGGACGTAAGTAGCTAGCTGCCAACAAGAATTACTATATTCAGAAAAGTTATCTTTTTAAAAACAAAATAGAAATAAAGACATCTCAAGCAAATTCACACCCACCAAGCCAGTGTACCATCCAAAAACGGAATCCAACACACAAAGGAGGGGAAAGGCAATCTCAATTGTGAGAGCAAAGAGAGGAGGAAGCGAACAAAGAGCTACAAAACAATGAATCCCTCCCAACTCAGTAAGCCTGCAAACACCTAGTGGAAAGGTAAGGATAGAAGAAAAGAGCCAGCAGGGGTGACAAGGTGGTTTAGCAGACAAGTCTCACTACTGGAGTGTCATCCCTGGTACTCCTGTTTGAAAGAGAACACCCCCAAACGTTGTCCTCTGACAACCACATAACACACCTGCCATGGCACACAGATACCCATGCTCAAACCCAGACCTTACAAGTATAATAAATCTGTGTAATCTAGAAGAGCAAGTGATAACTGAACCAAACAGGAAAGCAGCACAACGACAGGAGTCAGCTTACCACTCTCAGATTTTCAGAACAGACAATTCTAGAACACAAAGGAATATATGGGTGCAGGCACAGTTACATAGACCACCTTAATACCTCACTCCCAGCAGTAGCTCCATCTTTCAGACAAAAATACAACAGACTTCAGAATTAATCTCTATTTTCAATCAAATAGACTTAACAGAATATTTTGCCTGACACTTTAGACATAAACAGTCTTAGAAGCCAATGAAATTTTACTTAAAATAGATCATATTTTAGGCCGTAAAGCAAGTCCTAACTAGTAGAAAAGAGTCAAGGTAATTTTCTTGTATTTGATCAGATTGTAGTGGAAAAACCTAGAAATCAATAACAAGAGAAACTGTATAGATGTTGAATTAAAACCCTCTGGAATAAACACTGGGTCACTGGTGGGAAGAGTCCCAGGTACCCTAGAGCAAAATGAAACGGAAAGCACTTTACCAGAACCTTTAGGACCCAACCAAAGTGGCTTGAAAAGGAAAGTTTACAGCCATGAAAGATTACAGGAAAAGAAGCCAAAATAAGCATACATAGAAATGACCATAGACTTAAAGAAAGCAGGCAGCCCCCTAGCCAAACTAACCAAAAGAGAGAGAAGGCCCAAATTAGCAACATTAGAGACGCAAAAGTATCCGTGACCACAGTTTCCTAGGAAAACAGAGGATCAGCAGGGAAAAGTTTGAAAAACTATATTAAAACAAACAAAGCAGAAAGTTTAGAAGAAATGACTAGATTCCTAGATACGTACAACCTATGAAAGTTAAACCCAGATGAAACAGAGAACTTACGTGGACCCATAACAAGATGTGAAATTGGAAGAGCAATAAAAAGTCTCCCACAAAGAAAAACCCAGAACCAGACTAATGGATACATTCTCAGTCTAACTAAATACCAGTGTTCCTCACACTGCCTAGACTGGAAGGAAATATTGAACTAACCCGTAATGCCAGCGTTGCTCTGTTGCCAACCCTGGCGAGGACACAGCCACCACCACCACCACAAATTTCCCCGAAAAACAGAGAGGCAAAACATCTCAATAAAATTTGCCCAAGCTGAATTAAAGAACACCAGTTAGTTTCATCCTAGGGATGCAGAGACTGCTTGATACAAGAATCTCAACAATTAAAACACAGCACAGCACGTACATACACTCAAGAATAGAAACCAGAAGGGAGGTCATCTCAACAGACTCAGGGACCATCTTTCATGAGCATCACACATCTTCATGAGAATGCTCTGAAGACTAAGAACTCAGAGAGAATAGCCACTGGGAAGCTATGGGGCTTCTTCACACTAGATTCTACACTTCCATGGTCCAAATGTAATAGCCGTAACCCCAAAGGAAACACACACACACACACACACACACACACACACACACACACACACACACACACACAAAACCCCAAAACTATATGGCAGAGTTAGAACTAGAAAAACAATTAGCTTTCTTTCCTTGTGCATGACTCAAGTGCTCATGAGCTGCATCCAGTACTCCCTCACCCCTAAAACATCCTTTTGTAGTCTCCGCTGTTTATACTCTAGAAGTATAATTTGAGGTGTATAGATTTTGGGTCTGGCTAATTTCTATACTCAATTTTTTTTTTACTTGTAAGTTCTTCATAGTTAAGTTTTAATTGAGAAAAGAACTAAGAGGAGGGATGCAACACAACACAGTAAAGCCTAACTATGGCAAACCTATAGTTGACATTAGACTGTAATGAGGGAAAACGAAAGACATTTGGTCTACAGTGAGGAGCAACCCCGGGCACTCAAATTCTCCACTCTTAGTACAGCTTGAAGCTTCAGAACCCACTGTTCAGGCAAGAGACTGAAACAAAAGGGATACAAATAGAAAAGGAAAAAAGTGAGATTGTCTCCATTTGCACCAGAAAATGCTTAGATCTGAATTTGTTTTATGGTGTGCCAACCAGAACAGACAAATAATAAACAAACAAACAAAGCAAAATAAACAAATAGTTGGAAATTACAAGACAGAAACAACGGGCTTTTCTCTGATTGAGGCGGGAGCCTGTTGGGAGCTTGCACAGAGGACTAGGACTTGGTTTACATTTCAGTCATATTTTGCAAATTACTTGCATGAGAAATAGAATTAAGGCAGGAGCATGGTTGGGCAGAGGAGGTCATGGCAATAATCTAGGTGAGGGCTATTACTAGTTGGAACCTGGGATTTGGTGAAAAAACAACCCTACTAAGGAGTAAAAATCAGAAATACACAAAAGAAGATGTGTTGACTTAGTAAATTAGTTGGTTATTTAATCAGTTATTATACTGAAGCCAAAGGATTGTGTTCAGGAGAGGGGAGAGAGAAAGTGACGTCAGGCCTACCGACTTCCCTGTTTTCTAGAATACCTAAGTATAAGGGGGGGTGGGGGGGGGGAATGTTGTTGCAAGTGCAGCGTACAGATCACCACACACAAGCAGAGGGGTACGACTGGAGCAATGCTCTCTCCACTCAAGGCGAGCTAGCTGCCGTCACAGTAGCCTCCACCCTCAGGGTTAATGCATGCCTCTCTCCCCCACACCACCTTCTAGAGGTGTTGCCAGGCGGCAGTGAGGTGGGCGCTCTCTTCAACGTGGGCAGTTACTCTCCTCACATCCAGTGGCTCTGCCAGATCTAAGACCCAGAGTGCTTGTCTGCGTCCTTCCCTTTTTTTTTTTTTTTTTTTTTTCCTGAGACAGGGTCTCTCTGTGTTAACCTTGGCTGTCCTGGACTTGCTTTGTAGACCAGGCTGGCCTCGAACTCACATCGATCCACCTGCCTCTGCCTCCCGAGTGCTGGGATTAAAGGCATGCGCCCACCTCTTGTTTGTCCTGTCCTATAACTGCAGCCGGTCAGTGTGCCTCTGGAGGACACTGAGGAGCTTCCATGGCTGCCTCGCTAACTAGGTATTCATCGGTTCCTTCTTTTTCACTCACACTCATTCTCCACTGGCTTACCAAGACTGTATTTTCTAAATAACAGTGCGGATGGTGTGAGTTCTTTAGGGTCCCAGCACTCTGCTCCTCTAAGGCCACACCCGGTTCTTTCTTCCTCCCTGCTTCTCACAGACTTTCCCCTCTGACTGGGAGCCACTTCTCCCTCCACCAAATGAAACCCAGTTGCCCAGGCAGGCACAGTGACATCTTCCCATTCCAAAGATGGCTCTGTGGCATGTGTGCCATGCAATCCAACTTCAGTCGCCACATGTAGCTCCGGGGAAGCCGAAACATGTCGAGTACCATGTAGTAGATCGGTAAATGTTTGTATTTATTGAGCTAAGTAACATTTAGAATTCAAATGGATTAACCAATTTCATTTGACCTTCTTAAAATATAGCTACTGGAGCCGGTGAGATGGCTCAGTTGGAAGAGAGAGGTACTTGTACACAAACCTGATGACCTGAGTCTGATCCCCAGATTGCACACCACTGTAGCAGGAAAGTACCTGAGAGTTGTTATCTGATGCGCGCGCGCGCACACACACACACACTCATCTCTGCCTCCCCAGCACTGGGGTTACAAACTTTATTTTTAACATGGGTTCTGAGGCTCGGACTTGGGTCCTCACGAAAGACAAGCAAGCACTGAACTGACTAAGCTTAGGTTTTAAATTGTACCGGTGACTCGAGTTGTCATTACAGGTAATACTGCGTATGCTACTTTCGTACGTATATATAACTCTTCGAATGCATGTCTGTCTCCTGCAGTAGAGAATGTCTGCATCCTGCCGTAATGGACAGCCCCCCTTGAACTGTAAGCCGACACTCCTTCCTGCCTTAAATTGGTTCTCTTGTAAAAATGGGGTGGCAGTGAAGAGAAAATTAATATATTAGAGACTATGAAACATTCAGATTTACCCATAGTTCGGGGCCATGAAAAGAACGCTGCCGAAATGAAGAGTCGTCTCTGAACAACAGGAAGTCATGAAAGATTGTGCAGGAAGCAGCCACCCTCATCATGAATAACACAGAGGTCACCAACAGCAGCAACTTGTAGACTTCCAAGCTGTCACATTGTCACACTGTTTGTCAGCTTGGATTGTCTACAGCTCTGCACTGGCTTGTTTTATTCATCCAAATGCCTGGGCTTTACAGCACCAAATTAGGAATCCCCAGAGCAACCCCTGCTGTTTTGTCTTTTTTTTTTCCCTCTCCATCTCAAATTCCCCAAGCCCCAGTCTCTCACAGGCAAGGGAGGGAACTAGTTCTCCTGAGGGTGTCCCAGTTTACATTTGCTTGTCCCCAAGAGGTGACTGAATGAATCCTGGGGAGTGAGGCTGAGGCCTTCCTGAAGTCTACGGCCTGAGAGCTTTAGTCTCTTTGAACACGCCACTTTGGAAACAAACGAGGAGCTGCCCACAGCACCCGGGTCCAGACTTTGATCTGAGGCTCCTGGGCTCTTTGATGGATGTGGACCAGTGCCAGCCCTGTGGGATAATTAAGTCTCCCTGTTACATAATAAGGTGCCATGGGCTTCTTAATTGCATGTGTTGGAACGTGAACCACCTGGGTTGATGGATGAAAACTCTGTAATGGATGGTGGGGAGAAGGGAAGAGTGGACGTTCCTTATAAGTGATGAAAGCAGAAGCAGGATGGGCCAGGAGGCCACAACGATTGGAAAGTAAGTCTTCTTGAGGCCCCGTGGAGCCTCAGACACCAGGCATCCACACTGGAAGGTATTTCAGATGGTTTGGTCCCACACTGTTACTCTGTATGCAGGAAACCTCTGACCTATGGAGAACTAGTTTTTATAGGACCTGTTTTTCATTACATCAGGTATTACATGTTCCCATACACTTGCTAAAATTATGGCGTAATAGCAGTTTTCCTTTGCTTTTCATTTGGTTCATTCATCTCGAGATGGGGACTTCTTGCTGTGTAGCTCAGGCTGGCCTTGAACTCACTGTGTGGCTCAAGCTGGCCTTGAACTGTCAATCTTCCTGCCTCAGTCTCCAGAGCGCTGGGGTTACATGTGGACTCCGCTCCACATGATGACTGCTTGGCATTTTAAATAGCTCCTTCCATCTGGTCTCTCACGGGTTCTCATGACATTCTCTCTGGCTAAAATGAAGCTTTATTAAGACTCCTGATCTCAGAGTGGCTCCATGTTCGCCTGAAGTCTCACAGCTGTGTTAGAGCTGAGGAACACCAGCAAGTCTGTGTTCTTTCCACTTCGCTGCTCAGTTTTTTTTATGCTCCCATCATCCATCCATCCATTCATCCATCCATCCATCCATCCATCCATCCATCCATCCATCCACTCAGCATGGTTGATATCTCAGAATGAGCCTTGGCATAAGGGCATTTTATTCTCAGTCTCTAGTGTGTCACCTGCAGGTCTTAGCTGACTTCTCGAGGGGTCACTAGCTTTTAGACACAAGCTGAATATGATCTGGTTTGAGCTGTAGGAAAATGTCTTTTGTGGGGCCTGGAATGCAGGACCATTTCAGGAAACTGGAAGAAAGCCTTGAGAGAGGGTTCAATGTAGGATGTGGTTGCTGAGGAAAAGAGAGCAGTAAAAAGTAACTCAGAGGTTTCGTAGTTTAGTCTCCAGGGAAACCCTAAGAGTGTGAGCTGAAGACAGCCCAAGTATGCCTGAGTCATCAAGGGAGGTGTGTCTCACAATTTGTTATGGGGCTGGGGTCAGCAGGGTGTTGCCTGTGTATGACACTGCAAGAAAGTAGGGACAGCCAGATGACTTGGGGCAGCATGGCAGTAAGCCTTTCTTCGTTATGAATCACCTGACACAAGTGATATGTGAATCGGGAGAGTCTTATTTAGCTCCATTTGAGAGGTTGAAGAGCATGGCGCTCACGTTGTTTCGTTCTCAGCTGTATCACCTCCTGGTAGATCGTGCGTGTCAGAGCAAGCCTTTGATCACATCTGGATCCAGCTGCAAAGAAAGAGAAAGACTTTCCCCTTGGTGACACTCAGAGGAAGGATAGCAGGCTACCAAGAAGAGACTTGATACCCTATTAGCATATACAGGGAGAGGAAGTCCCCCTCAGTCACAGTCATAGGGGAGGGGAGTAAGGGGAAAATGGGAGGGAGGGAGGAATGGGAGGATACAAGGGATGGGATAACCATTGAGATATAGTATGAATAAATTAATAAAATATAAAAAAAAGAAAGAGAAAGACTTGAGTGTCTCAAGGCCTACAAGGCCATGTCCCAATAACCTCAGGACATCATTCTCAATTAAATCCCCCAAAATATCACCGAAGGACCAAGGTGCCAACTACAGTGGAATCAAGCCACAGTGGGTTCTGGAGTTCATCACTTCATGCTGCAGAGGGCAACTGGGATCTATGGAGAAGGTTCTCAGCTTAGGTTATAATCAAGACCCTGCTTGTAACAGACTCTCTTGGGCTCGCTGTCCTCAGGTCAGCATCCTCATCTGTAGAAACCAGACCAGGGGCATCACATCATTACCCGGCCACCTCTGTCATCATCCATGGTGCCTAGCTTCTAGGCACAAGACCACGCAAGGATATTGCAAACATATCCCTGACACGCCACAGATGGCTGTCTCTTGGCTGGTGGTAATGGGGCCCTGGTGGCCCCATAAAGCCACCTGGCATCGTACCTTTTGTTTTTATTGGCTTTGTACACACCTGTGCAAAGCGTGCCATCAGGTAAAGGCTCCCCCGCCACTCTGAGACAGGAAACAGCCGCCTCCCCAGCCTCTACTTCTCAGTATAGTTCTGTCCTCTGCCCTGGGTTTTATTACTCAGTGAGTGATGTTTGCCTGGAAACACTTTCTTTATGACTTATTAATAAAAAGCGAGAAGGGAGAAATGGAAGAAACACAAGGTAAGAGAGCGGGACTGTATCTAAGTAAAACACTTTTCAAAGTGTCAAAAGGTCTTTGGGGAAATAGGAAAAATAAATGAGTCAAAGTGTGAAGTGAGTGAGAGGCAGGAAACTGGCTTCAGGAAATAGGCCCTCAGCAGCAGCAATTTGAACTAAAACAAAACAGAACGAAATAAAACCCGACAAAATGCGACTAATAATAATCATTGCCGTCCCCCTCATTGGTGTCACCCTCACCACAATGCCCTGTGTTGACATATTACTTTGAGACTGGATTGCTCTGAAAAATGACCAATTCATAAGAGGAATAAAACAAGGTCAACAAAATGGCAGATGGGTCCAGGAGAAGCAGAGATCAGGCCTAGCCCCGCCCACTCCTGTATCCTTGCAAATGATGGCCTGGCGTCCCAGGAGGGTTCTAAGACATTCCAGACAGAGTCGGAAGTGCCTGGGATTGAGCTTCCTCTGGTGGTGTCTGCTCACTGAAAGTGAGGAAGTAGCCTCAGAGACTGCGAGTCCGTGGGTAAATGCAGCAAGAGGAAAGAGGCTCTCAGCAGAAATTTGAGGAATTCTGTACGTTGTAAAGTTCACAAGCGGTGCATCCCAGGGACCCTGTAAAGATCACTGCCCCGTAACAGTGATTTCCAGGACTGAGTTGCGTGTGTGTGTGTGTGTGTGTGTGTGTGTGTGTTTGCATTCATGTGTGTGTTTATGTGTGTGTGTAGTCATGTATGTGTGTCTGTCTGTGTGTATTCATATGTGTGTATATAATTCATATGTGTGTATCTGTCTGTGTGCATCATGTGTGTCTGTCTGTGTGTATTCATGTGTATGTATATAATTCATATGTGTGTGTGTCTGTCTATGTGTATCATGTGTGTGTGTATATATAATACATGTGTGTCTGTCTGTCTGTCTGTCTGTTTGTGTATATTCATGTGTATGTATATAATTCATATGTGTGTGTGTGTGTCTATGTGTATCATGTGTGCATGTGTATATATAATACATGTGTGTGTGTCTGTCTGTCTGTCTGTGTGTATTCATGTGTGTGGGTATGAGTGATAGCCAGAGGTTGTCATCTGGTGCTTTCCTCAGTGGATTTTTCCCCACCTTATTTTTTGAGTCAGGATCTTCCACTGAACCTGTAGCTCACTGAGTCAGCCAAACTGACTCTCCAGGCACCCACCCCCGCAGTTCTGAAATCACAGGTGTATAACAGGTGCCTGGATTTATTTTCCCTGGGTGCTGGGGATTGAAGTCAGGTCATTATGCTTGCAACAGCAAGTGCTTTACTGCTTGAGCCGTCTCTCTAGCCCCCTAAAACCTGTCGTGGGACTTCGGGGAAATGAAAAAGGACAAAGCCACTGCCTTTACCCTTATTTCTGGGAGCGCCCAATCCTAGGAGTTTCCCATCCCATCCCATCGCCCTGCTGTCCTGAGATCTAGGGCACGGGCCCGCCCACAGGGAACTTCGGTTTACCTTGCTCTGTGATGGCCGTTCTCACAGCTATCCCCACTGTGACTCTTCAGCCATGATCCCCACCCCATCCTCATTCTAAGTCTCCCCCCGCCCCAACTTTGACATCTTGACCATCATCCGTCTCTAAGAAGCACAGCCTGTCACTTCCAAATGGGAGTGATTTCTCCTACTTTGCTGTGCTTTTTATTGGAAACAGCACAGTCATACATATTTTATGAATATTTGTACACATTCAGGATGCATCGTTCCTGCTGAAGCACAAGCCCCCTATGAGATGGGACTTTGCCTTACTTATCTGAATGATGTGGGGGAACAGAGAGCCCGGAATGCTTACCTTGCATGTAGAATCAGAGCTCAGTTCTGAACTCAGTGGCTTAAATCTTAAACCTTCCCCGGGGCCTGCATCAAATGTCACTTTGTTCAAATTATTTTGTATGTGTGACTTTTGCCTGTGTGTGTGTCTGTGCACCACATGCTTTTAGTGGGTCCCCTGGGGGCTGCAGTTACAGTCGGTTGTGAGGTGGGAATTGGGCACTAGGAATCAAACCTGGATCCAGTGCTCTTAACCACTGAGCCATCTCTCCAGCCCCTGCCACCTTGTTCTTAAAGCCTTACGACACACTGCCGTTTGGAAGCAGGTTCTCTTCCCAGCTTTCCTATGGAGAGCAATAGTGCTGGTCAGCAGAGTTCTCCAGCACTCTTCTGGACAAATGGCCAGAGTGTATTTCCCCAACTCCCTTGGAAGTTGATCGGGGTCACGTGACTTGCTTTGGGCACTAAAATTAAAGCAGAGATGACTCATGTCACTTCACAGTGGACACATTAAGAACAAGTACAGGGTTTATTGTGCCCTCGTTCTCCTGCCATAACAGTGATAGAAGCCCAGAGAGGGGGCCTCCCTTAGGCTGCAGTTCTTATGTTGTTAGAGTGGGATGTTTCTGCAGTCCTCTGAGAGCCCTGTGGTAGGAGCGATGGCGGCGACTTGGGAGCTGTTTGTCACTGCAGTTCAATATAGTCTTTCCTGTCTGATACGCACACCGTAACACTTCCTGATATCGTATTATTTGTGCAAATGCCATCTCCCTAATAAGTTGAGAGATTCTCCATCTGTCCATTCATTTATGCAGTCTTTTCCTTCTCCAGCATTTATAGAGCACCGCCATATGTTAGGTGCTCCATGCAACTGTGCTAGCTGCCTGAGATGGCATAATAAGCAAAGGGTAGTATCGGCCCTTCCCTAGGCTTTCCATGCGGCAGGAGAGTGGGTAGGTGGACAGGCAGTGTCAGCCACTGCATGCTACAGCGCACACAGGGAGAAAACACCTAACTTTTAGACATTTCAGGAGGATTGGGGAAGGATTGCGGGGGAGATTCCCGTCTACACAGAAACTGGGAACAAACAGGAAGATTTCTGCTGAAGAGGAAAAGGGATGAGGATAGGAATGTGGCTAGAAAAGGGGAGGAAGATGAAGGGATGGGAGGGAGGTGGGTGTGGAGGGACAGAAAGAGGCGGGATGGGGGGAGAGGGAAGGGAAGCACCTTTGTACCTTCTTGCACATGTGCATCCACCTAGGTGGACTCGTGTGGAGGCCAGAGACTGGTGTTGGTCTATCTTTTTTTTTTAGGTCTGTTTTCTTTTTATAAAATATTTTTATAAAAATATCCCATTCCTTGTATCCTCCCATTCCTCCCTCCCTCCCATTTTCCCCTTACTTCCCTCCCCTATGACTGTGACTGAGGGGGACCCCCTCCCCCTGTATATGCTCATAGGGTATCAAGTCTCTTCTTGGTAGGCTGCTCACTTCCTCTGAGTGCCACCAGGCCTCCCCATCCAGGGGACGTGGTCAAATATTGCTCAGCATTCCTCCACCTTGTTTTTAGAAATAGAATCTCTCACTGAGCACGGAGCTCACCATCCTGAGTAGACTGGGCGAGCCACTGAGCCTCTGGGAGCCACCTGTCTCTGCTTCCGTTGCTGGGGTTACAGACTCACACATACCAGGGTGTTTACATGGGTGCTGGGGTGGGGTGGGGTGGGGTCCATGCTCACATTCTCATGCATGGACAGCAGGCACTGTGCCAACCGAGTCACTTCCCTAGCCCTGGGCGTAGCATTTGTAAGGAGGAAACGGACAAGAAAAGATAGGAAAGGCCCAAAGATCTGCAGTGCTTGCAGGAGGGTGGGTGGAGCCTGGAGTCTGAGATGGGCTGCCCAGGGAAGCCACTTTCCTGTGTAGGAGAGCCCTGCATACCCAGCTGAAGACTCTGGATTGAGGTATAAAGGTGCTGGAGAGGCACTGAAGGCCAAAGTGAGAGACAGTTGTATATGTACCTTGGCTTTTCCAGGTCATTTTGCTTGCTGCAGGAGTCAGGATGGGAGCTCAGCAGCCACAGGAGGCCTTGGGGGTGGATGCTAGATCTGATTCACTTTTCTGGCCTCCCTCCCTCCCTCCCTGACACCAAGCCCCTAGAACTGCCTAAGCATTTCAGACACGGTAATTGGGTAGAAAGGTGACAACAGTCGTGCAAGTCCTCAGCCCTGTCAGCAACACCTCGGGGCTCCCAGCAATCACTCACAAATGGCAGCGACAAGGAGTGCAGAGGTAGAGTGGCTTGAGATGCCAGCATCCTGACAGGAACCAACCTCATCAGGCCCCAGTAATAGCCCAACAATGGCAGTGTCCAGTGCTGGACAGTGGGAGGCACCTCTTCCCTTAGGGGACAGGCAACAGACATCTAGGAGATTCCTAAAAGGAAACTGGCCACTACACAACTGATGTCTACATGGAGAAAGAGGCTCTAAGTAACTACACTGGGTTTTGACACACCTGCTCCACTCTGCCACTTCCACTGGGTCTGTGCTTTCTCAGAGCCTCTAAACTTTGGGGGCAGGTAGGCAAATGGAGACTCAGTCTTTCTCGGGCTGTGGTGAGGTAGAGAGACGCAAAAGTGCCTCTCTGTTCTTTCAGGCAGCGGAGTTGTGCTTTTGTTCCTGGGAGCTGGGCTGTGGGCCGAGCCAGGTGCTCCGGAGCAGGAGGGCTGCTCACGCTCCAAGAGCCAGGCCGGCAACTCCAGAAGGCAAAACTTCAGTGTATTCCAATTTTCCAAAATAGAAAGAATAAAACAAATCAGAGCAGATGTTCCAACATGTAATTATCAACTAATCAGTTCGGACTTTTTTTTTTTTTTCAAAAAGGGAAATTTCAAAATAGCTCCCAGATCTCATCAAGGCAGCTCTGGTGGGAAGCTGGCTGGCTTGGGAGGAAGTGACTGCATCACAGGGCTGCAGGTGCCCAGGTGGGAGGGGGTGGGAGGAGGCAGATGCTTAAAGGGCCTAGGTGCTGCTGCTGCTGCTGCTGCTGCTGCTGGAGGGGGAGCAAGCAGGGAGCTGCTCCAGGCTGCAGGTGCCAGGTTGAGGCAGCTGTGCCTCATGGTGAGTCAGCTCTGCTCTGGCGGACACATGGAATGACTCACATGACGAACATGAGTTGATCATTTATTCTAAAGGCCAGCACCTCAACCATCCCCCTCTATTCTTCCCCACCCCCACCCCCACCCCCCAGGTCTGCTCTGGTCTTTAAGTCCAATGAGATACAGGGGCAGGGGGAAAACCAAACCAAACCAAACCAACCAAACCAGCCATAGCCATCAAGTTTGTGGGCGGTGGGAGTCCTGAATGTGTTGGTTGAGTCTTATACTTGGTTTTGAATTCTACAGTTGCTAAATTTTCCATGTGAGTGCTAGTGAGGGACTAGCAAGCTGCCTCAGTGGATAAAGGTGCCTGCCAACAAGACGGTGTATCTGAGTTCAATTCCTGGAACTTACATGGAAGAAGAAGCAACTTCTGCAAGTTGTCCCTGCCTCTTGCCCCTGTGTGCGTGCACATGCGCAAGCGTGTATACACACACACACACACACACACACACACACACACACACACACACACGGCGGGGGGAGGAGGGAGATGAAGACTTGTGGTACCTTTAGTGGATTCCTGGGAGAGAGGAAAGCAATAGAGAACCAGGAGGGAAAGTAGGAAGAGGGAAGGAAGACACATGTCTGAGAGGAGGGAGAAGATTGGGAAGGAGAAAGAGAGCAGGCTGTTCACTGGTCTTCACTAGGGTTCTGAGATTTGGGGCATTGCTTAGGGGTGAAAACTGCCTCTGTGCTGATTGCTGCAACTGTATGTGCCACCTGAGTGTCACGGATGCACCTTATGCACTTTGGAAAAAAGCGCACTAAAGTCCCTGGAAACTTTTAGGAACAAACTGTTATTAGCACACAGACAGATTTCACAGCTTCCTGCCTCAGTGCCGGACCTCAGTTTTTCTAACCTAGTGGGCAGCCTGTGCCCCTTCCTTAATACAATCTTTAGTTTCTACCCACTTCCTAGGTGAGAACCAGACTAAGCCAGTTTCCGTAGAGCACACAGCTGGCTGTAGAGCACACAGCTGGCTGTAGAGCACACAGCTGGCTGTAGAGCACACAGCTGGCTGTAGAGCACACAGCTGGCTACAGAGCACACAGCTGGCTGTAGAGCACACAGCTGGCTACAGAGCACACAGCTGGCTGTAGAGCACACAGCTGGTGGAAAGGCACAGAACTCCGTAGAATGGTAGGCTCCACTGTCAGGCAGCCTGGGGTCAGGTCCCTGTGGCATTCCTGACTGCCAGTGTGTCTTTGATAAGCTGTTTAACCTTGGTGGCTTCCGTGTCACCTGCCAAATGAGGAAAACGATTATGCTTATTGCGTAAGGAGGCCGTGAGGCTCACAGGGAGCGTGTGTATAGAGCACTCTGTGTTCACATAGTAGAGTGCTTGCCCCTAAGCAGAGCTCACCTTTCCCCCCCAGTGGCCTGCTGGGGCTGAGCTGAAGCTGAATGGCTGCTCAACTGCAAGGAAATGGAGAGAAACAGTCATTGGCTTGTTTTTCCTTCTATAGAAGAAGTTTTGTGTAACCGGAAGGGATTCCCTGTACGTTTTTTTTTTTCTTTTTCCTTCTGGAAATGCTATTTTCTGTCCTTCCTATCTCTGTACAGCCAAAATACAGTGACTCCTTAGGGCCCAACCCCATGCTCACCTCTTGTCTCACGCCCTCCTAGGGGCGCCACCTCAGAGCTATGCCCTGTCTCAGCATTCCTTCGATACATTTATTGGAGTACAGTTATTTGTGGACGTGTCTGCCATCTTCTATGAGATCTCTAATGAGTTCCTGCTGATGAACATCCCGCCCTGCACCTAGTACAGGGTCTATCTGATGCAGCATGGATCTCACCCTGTGGTCACCACGGCAAGCATGTAGGCCCAGAATCTGGATGAAAGCTGACTTGTCAGCAGGACTATGGAGAAGCCACACAGGGGCCAGCCCCTTAGCTGGACCTTAGTTGAGAAGCTGTGATCCCAGCTGAGGCAAGTGAGCAGGAGGTCTCAGAGGAACCACGAGATGGTCTCTTTGCTTTTATGGCTCAGGGATTTAATGTGCTGGAAAGAGAATGCCATGTCCCACTTTTTGATAGGAATAATTGCACAGACTTTGTTCATTCTCTCATTAATTTATTATCGAGCCGTTGCTTAGCAAGAGTGGTTAAAAGTAAGCAGTAGAGTGGTTGGAGAGATGGCTCAGAGGTTAAGAGCACTTAGCACATTGCAGAGGACACAGTTTCCAGTCGCGGCAGTCACATGTGCCTCACAGCCATCTGTAACTCCAGTTCCAGGGGGATCTGACCTCTCTCCTGACCTCTGAGGGCTCCCGCATGCATGTGGTGCACAGACGCATACTAACGAAAACTCACACACGCATAAAATAAATAAGTATATTTTTAAGAAAAGCACGAAGGGCCAACACAGTGGTTCTTAGGAGACTGAGATGGGGAATCAACTACTGAAGGCCAACCTTATCTGCACAGGGAGTTCAAGTTCATCCTGAACTGCACAGCAAGGCTCTGCCTCAACATCGAGCAAGCAAGCAAACAAATAAAAACGAACTACTTGGATCTTATTGCCATTCATCTGCTGTGCAAATATGGAGAGTTTTAAAAGGTAGAACAGTAGTCTCTACTTCTTGAGGCTGTAGTAAAGATTACCTGAGAAAACATTTGCAAGGGTACTTGGCACAGCATGACACTAAGCAAGTGACCAAACACAGGAAGTCTATTTTATGGCACTCCCAGGACATAGAGAAGAAAGCCACAACCCAGCTTTGTATCCTAGTCCCTACCTTCAAGTTCTGCAACTGTAACACAGCCTCTTGGCTGCCATGTGCAGCGGTGTGGTGTCTTGAATTTAATGCCTGTGAAAAATAATGGTTGAATTTGGTGCATTTAAGCTCAATTTTAACAACTTCGTGAGTATTTTTTAGAATAGTCACAAATAACAAGTGTTAAATATACTCAAATGGTAAGCTTGCATGTGCGTGCACAGAGAGAGAGAGAGAGAGAGAGAGAGAGAGAGAGAGAGAGAGAGAGACAGACAGACAGACAGACAGACAGACAGACAGAGAAACAGAGAGACAGAAACATACAGCTCCTTTGTCTCTTGTTCTTTCTGTCCTCTGTCCTCTTCAGCTTTCCTCATATAAACTCTGGACTGCAATGTCTAGTTCTCTTTCTTGTGTATGCTTATGGACATGTAAACACACACACACACACACACACACACACACACACACACACACACACACACAGCTTTTTGTTGTTGTTGCTTCTTAATTCCATACTTTTCAGGCCCTTCAGAGCCTGGGCACAGTCCTCTTTCTCCTGAGAGCTCAGGATTATTGGGGCCCAGGCAGGGTGGAGGTGGGAAGAGCCTCACCCACTGCTCTCTGAGTTACTTGCAAAGCTGAGGTGCCTTCAGGGGATTAGCCTTTATTAGATGGAGCTGTGCCCTGGCTTTCCCAAGGCGGAGCTGGCCCAGAAGCATCCAGAACACTGTGGGCTGTGGGCTTGACAGGTAGTCAGGGCACCGGAGGAAAAAATGAAAAAGGATTCTGTTTTTACCTTTTTAATAAATGATAAAGAAGGAAGGGAGAATGAAGGCAACTCAGACACCCTCCCTCACTTCTCACCTGCCACAGCCTGCTCACCTGTGTAAAGGGGCAAGCCTGTCCCCTGTGGGAGGCTGCTGTGTGCTCTCTGGTATCCCAGGGCTAGTTTCTGACTCATCAGCTGGGGTTGGGTAGGGGGATCACTCCTTCTGTCTTTTTCTCATTCCATCTCTGTCCAGCTTATCCTTTGGTGCTGATATTCTCTCTCTCTCTCTCTCTCTCTCTCTCTCTCTCTCTCTCTCTCTCTCTCTCTCGTCTTTTCTCTCTTATTCCTTCCCCCAACCTTCACAGAGCAGGCTCCAATTAAAACAGAGATGGCAGTTTGGCTCCTGAGTTGACATCTCCGTTGCTGTGGAAGCTTTCGTGGTTGACAGAAATCCCTGGCTTTCCTGCCTCACCTGCTATGGAGGAGAAGAAAGGGGGGGGGGAATTACTGCAACCCCACGCACCCCTTCTTATCCTCCTTCACTTCCTCATATCCCAGCTCCACATCTTACCCAGGCTCTTCCCCAATCTAAGGCCCAGTAGTATCTCGATAGGTATTCCCTAGACCCCCTGCTGTTGAGGTGGACGCACCATGCATGCCTCCTCCAAGCAACACTTCATTTAGTCAGAAGGAAGCTGCCGAGGTGCCTGCCTTGATCTCCCCGGAGTCCTCCTGGCCTGCCAGCCTGTTTTGGGAAATAACGGGCTTTATGGAGTGGTGTTTTCGAACACTGTGCACTCACGACTCTATCTGTGAACATTACCCAACAAAGCTGGAGCTGAGCAGCCTCACTTTGCCTACTCTCCTCGGAGCCCTGACATCCTCCACCTCTTTCAGAGGGGCCCAAAGCAAGCTAAGCTGTCACTCTTCCTTGTGGCTCTGCCTCAACCAACCCTGCTGCCAGCTACTGTGTGGCTTGCAACTGCCTGCAACAACACCGCAAGGCTCCTCGAGCCTCACGCCGGTGTGTCCAAGGGTTAGTCATTATTTGCTTCTTGACAGTGTATTCCCACCACCACTCACTCCCCCCCCCCCAAGTAAAAATGTCACTCTCCTCTGGATAGGCAATATTGAGGCTTTCCACCCTTACCTGGGGAGGGACCTGGTGCTACAAACCCTGCAATGCCTCTACCTCACCCTCGCTACCTAACTTTGGCCCCAGTCTCCTTCCCTCAGCTCCCAGGACATCTCTGGACACTCTTCCTTCTGTATCCAGAACGTCCACCCAGTCTATGTCTATGCTGTGAGCCTGTAGTGGCTTCCTGTTGTTTTCAGATTCCAGCCCGAAGTCTTTTTTCCATCTTCTGACTCCCTCTGCCATTGCACCCACCTTGACTGCCTTCCATCGCACCCCAGACTCACCATCCTCTTAAAAGGCTTCCCATCTGTCACCATGCTGTGCTCTCAGCCTGGAATGTTCTTTCCTCCAAGGTGTCACCGGATCCTGTCTAGCAAATTATGCTAATAGGCTATCTTGCCTCATGAAAGGCATATGATAAATATGTGTAGACTGACTGGTTCAAATTTTTAAAAGTGAAAGTCAGTGATGAGTGGAAATCATATGTGGTGGTCACCTACTGTGACTCTAGCACTGAGCTCAATGCTGGGAGATCTACACGTCAATCGTAAGCCACGCCTCGCTACTGGGGTCCGCTCACAGTCTAGAGGTGTGACAGAAATGGAAGGAGAGGAATGCAAGTCCAACATTAATCTGGTCAGTAAGGCAATCACTACCAAGTGTCTACTCTGTGTCAGGAACCGTATTCCATGGATGAGTAAATGAAATCTAAGTGATTTGATCAAAGTTAATCACTGTTAAAAGTTGGAGCCTGGATGGGCATTTTTTTCTTCAGCCCCAAAGCATATATTTGTTTTGTTTTCAGAAAGATGAGTCAAGTGCAGAGAAACTAGGCTAGATTCCCAAGATATTTCCTCTCTTTGTAAAGTCATGAGGGATGGATGGATGTGACTCAGCTCTTGCTTATGCCCCACTTGAGTTTATGCAGATGGTCCAGGGTTTGCAGGAACCAGAAAAACTGGCATTAGAGGTGGTCTGTGGAGTGTGCTGAGGCTCGGGGAGATGGCCAGTCATCAATAAATGAATGTACCTGACCTGCTGCTGCCTGAGAGTGGGTTAAGGGTAGAGTGGGACTGCAGAATAAGGTTGGACCTCTTTGCCCATCGTGCTTACTCATAATTCAGGCTGCAAGTTTCTACATTAAATTTCTAAAATGTCCACAGCACGGGTGCGCTGGTACACGCACGCACGCACGCACGCACGCACGCACACACCCACTCAAAGGAGTTTTTCTTTGAGTATCAGTTCAAGAAACCACAATGACGACATAATACTCTAAGATGAGCTGTTTAGTGAGACACACAGATCCTTTGACAGATAATCAAGCATCATCCCTGAGAGATACACGCCTGGAGTCCACACGTGAGCTCGTTCACAGATGTGCGCACGCGGAGGAAGACGCCCACTAAGCTCGGGCAAAGAGGCCCATGGAGGGGAACCTGGCTTGAGCTGCAGCTCGCAGATGCCATCAGATGACGGGCCTGTTTCCAAGAGGGCAGGCTTTTGGAGGCCCCCAAACTTCTGTTTGCAAACCCCGTCTGGCCCAGTCCTTCCTCCAGCCTCCTGGGAAGGCAGGCAGAGATGAGCTGCCTCTTTTACTGGAGGAAGCTGGGAGTAGCTACCAGAAAGGCACCCCAGAAAAAAAAAAAAGAAACAACTGTCGAATGAGGGCGATGCCAGAGGGCCCCGTCTCGAGGCAGCTCCAGGACGAAACCTGTGATTACACATTTTTGTTCTAACCACTGGGCGGAGGCGGGAGGCTTGGTCTAGGGGAGTTGTTCTTGCTGCAGAATCTCCTGTGCTGAGCACAGCAATTAAAGTGGATAGGGGCATAAATCCAAGATGTTCTGCTATCCCGGGAGCTGGCATTAATAAGGATGAGGGAGGGGAGGTGGCCTCCAACAGGAACCTGTTTGCCAGTCCCTCTTGCCAGGGCACAGCTGTAAAGCCTGGACTTTGGCTGTTTATAGTCAGGTTCTGCAATCTTGCAGGATTACCGTTCAGACTTCAAGTGGACAGGACACGCTAATTGCAGGTATACTATGAAGCACCTGCTTCTCCCATTTCCTCTCCTCTTGTCACCATCACCCGAGTCTCAGTGCTAACACCACTGCTGAAGGGCTGCCATCCTTATTAGGCCCTAAGAAAGGCAGTTCTCTCAAGGCATCGGAGTCTACCGAACTGGGTTCATTCCCTGCCTGAGGCACTGCTGGGAACTCTGTGTTCAGAAGCTATCAGAGTCCCAGCAAAGCACATGTGGTACCTTGCCATACTCTACACCTTTGAGAGCGCCTCAGAGGTCAACCAGTCAGGTCTCCCCATGAGGGGCTTCTCTTGTGGTAACTCTTGATCCATCCTGTGCAAAGCCACCCTAGAAAGGCAGTGTGTCCCTTTATAGGACTGTATGTAAAGTAATTCTCATTATCAGAAAGTCTGTGTTTTGAAATGGACTTGTCTTTTTAGGAAGTGTCTTCACAGATAAAAGCCAGAAGAACAGTTCTAGCCCTCCTCACATGCAGTCCTGTAATATGCTTGGGCTCCCAGCATCTGCAGCCATCCATCCCTAGCTGGGGCCACTTGCCACCTTGCCTTTAGACCCAATTCAGCTCAGGGTGCTAGGACTAATCTTGGCCTGGAGCAAGAAGGATTGAAGGAGCTCAAAACCAGCTGTATGGGATTAGAAATCAATTTTCCTTCCATGCTAATCTGACTGATGCGAGGGGTGGGCATGTGTCTTGGTTAGGTCATATCTCTGGTTAAACTGACTGGGACTTGTTTTTGTGATCACAGTCTATTGGTTTGCCTTATTTATTTATTTACTTACTTACTTATTTCAGTACCTTCTATGTTCCAGACAGCATGCCGAGGATGTTATAGCTTAATTCTGTCAGCAGTTTTCTAAAGTGGACATCACTCTCTTGGTTTACAGAGCAGGAGACTGCAGCCTAGGGAGGGTCAAGTATCTTTCTCAAGATTATGGCGTTCATAAATGGAGTCAAGGATGCTGCTAGCCACAATGCTGCAACGCTGCCCTCCATTCTGGTTCTATTGCTTACTCTTCTCCGTGTTTTGATGGTGTGGCCTGACAACTCAAGGAGGGGAAGGTTTATTTGAGTGACAGCTCAAGGAGACAGCCCCTCGTGGCAGGGGAGGCACGGCAGCAGGAGCGTAAAACCCACACCGAATCCATAGTCAGGAGCCAGGGAGTGGTGAGCACTTCCTCACTGCCATAAAAAGTTCAGCCACATAAAAGTGTTTAGTGAAAAACCTTAGCTGCCTCCACTTTCCCCCTGTACGTTTCTACTTGATTTTGTGAGCAGCTTTGGTGCTATCTCTATCTATACGTTGCTATTTGATCTTTAATTTGGAAGCCTCACCAATGGGATACCTTGCTCTGTCCGTGGCACATTGGAAACTCCAGCTGCCTCAATGGGGCTTCCCTGGTCAATTTCAGTGAGATGGTTTTAAGCTCCCAATTTGATGGTGTTTTCTATCTATCCTTCGAGTCATCGCTTGCTATTAATCTTTTCTTTTTGGCTCGCTATATACTTAGTAAACCAACTCATTCAAAAACTATGGCTATCAGAGCTCATGCTCCAGATGGTAGAAGACACCAGTATCCACACTGCAGTGTAGTTTACGTTTATCCCAGAAATAGGACCCTGCCACCTGGGTAGCCCATCTCCCCAGCAGGGACTCTCTACTTGTTAGCTCTATCCATCTTGCATACCTGAAATTATCTTTCATCATTATCTCCCACAACATGGTTATAGCATTTAGCATTTGCATACTTTCCTCCCCTCTTTTCCCAATAGTCCCCTTAAACAACCTAAGGTTGTATGTGATCCTGTGGGAGAGACCTGTGAGACTCACATTGTGACATCACCTGTGTCATCTCATATTACATAGACAACTATGGAGCCAACTCTGGTTGTGCTTCTTTGACTATTCCTCAGCTACTTCAAGAAAAATGTGTGTTACTTGGAACACACACACACACACACACACACACACACACACTGCAGAGAAGCAGATAGAAGCATATACTAAAAAGGCAACATGAGTTTCTTATGGAATCCCAAACTTTCCAACTCTTCCAACATCCAGAGATCTGATCCACTGGATCTGGGGGTGCATGTAGAGTGAGGAGATTACCCAGCTGTGGTTTCTGCCTGCCTGAGCCTTCATGGGGGTTTTCCTCCTCCTTACACAGCCCCAGGCCTGGCAAATTTTCTTACAAGGCCACACAGTATAACACTATATGCCAGAAAGAAGAGTAACACGGAAACTTACTCTGTGATGACCTTGTTCACGTCATTATGAATACATTCCTATTTTTAACTGTGATTCTACTATATAGATGACTTTATTTCTAAGACTAAGTATTTGAAGAGGTAAATTAAGAGTTACAATGTAAACATGCTAACAATAACAACAAAACCGTATCAACAAAAGGAACAGAACCCCCAAACCTAGGTCCTGGGGGCATCACAAACATGATTGTGTCATGATGAGCACCCAGCCAGCAATAAGAAACAACTTAGTAGTCCTATTGATGCTATCTTCTTTATCTGATTGGTAGACAGAAATTTGACCTTCTGTGTTTCTTGCAAAGTTCTGGGCTGTAGGATCTTTCTGCTGATGACACTATGGATTTTCGAGGGGAAGCATGGAAGAATAAAACACTAGATCATGAAAAATCTAGAGTCTCAGAAACTGCAGATTGCCATGATGGTGTTGCAGAAACAGCTTTGGGATACGTCTGAGACTGCCCTCTTGTGTAGCAGCTATAGACTGCTATGGCTTGAGTGTTGGTGTCCTATCATAGCTCATTAATTGAAGTCTAATCTCCATTGTCATTGCTTTAAGCGACTGGACCTTTGGGGGATAACTAAGCATGATAGAAGAGTTACCTGAATGGGGTTAGTGCCCTTATAAAAGTGCTCTGGGCGAGCTTGTGTGCTTCTTGTGAGGTTTCAGCTACAGGATGTAAGTGT
Source organism: Acomys minous (assembly GCF_964271855.1). Classification (NCBI taxonomy): domain Eukaryota; kingdom Metazoa; phylum Chordata; class Mammalia; order Rodentia; family Muridae; genus Acomys; species Acomys minous. The sequence goes on from NC_140494.1 coordinate 108,044,840, forward strand.
TGAATGGGGTCGATCTCTATTTTAGATAAAAGCAAATAACTTGTTTACTTTTAAGAGATACATTAACATTTATTTACATTTAAAAGCATAGTGGACCACGTCACACTATGCCTGCAGGTATGGACAGGCGCGTGCATTTAAGATTGGAAAATAGACCCACACCGAAAGGATGTCTAACTTAGTGGCTTCATTAGCAAGTGCTGATGGAAACCGAGTTCAACCTAGATGCCTTCATGGAGCACATGACCAGCCTTGGCCAATCAATTCCTTTACACTGTTCTCTGGGCCTGGGATTGGTTCCATAGATTGTCCTAAGACCCGAGGCAGGACACATCAGGAGTCTTCCTTAGGACCTTTCAAGCTCAAGTGGAAGTGGACTGACCTTTCTCTTGTGCTGTTCACATGGAACTCAGGGCTGCCTGTGGCTGTGTTTCCCTCAAACAGGAAAAAAAAAATCTAAAATGGAGATCACGGATTAAAAATAGGTTGGATTAAAAGATTGATGGGGGAGAGAGTGAACAAGAACTCGGCATGGGGAAGGAAGACAGACGTAGCCTTGACGGCACCATAGACCTAGAGTCCTGCTGTGCCTGAGGTCAGCCTCATTCTTTCCCAAACTGCGTTGTTTATTGGCCTAATGAATTTCCTTTTATTAGATTGTCTTCTTTTAATTGACTTCTAAATCTCAGCATCCCCAAAGTTCAGACTCAAACCATTTCCTTGTCTTTATCTGTTCCCTTTTCTTGGTGATCTCATCTCATCCCTTAGCTTTAAATACCATTTATTCTGAATGGGCCATAAATTTAGAGCTCTAGCGCTGACTTCTGCACCATATATCTGGCTGCCTGTTCAGCTATGCCTCCTAGTTTCTGATAGGCATTTTGATCAGGCATGAGCAACACAGCACCCGCCTCTTACACTAAGTGTCTCAGGGGGGAAAAACCCAATACAATGGATATACACATACGTCTGGGTTTATTAGACTGGAGGCTGGATAGACCAACAATGGCCATCTCCATGCTTGAGAGCCATTAAAGAATCTGATAGCTCATCAGTCCAGTAGGCCACAAATCATGGAACAAGGACTGGATGATGTGGCTGCAGTCTAAAGCTGAAGGCTGGAAGCTCCTTGAAGAATGGTTGATGTAAGTGTCTTCTGAAAGGTTGAAGAAACTGGAGTCTGGTGTCCACAGTTGAGGACACAGATGAGGACATGCAGCAATGGCACACTTGCTCAGGAAGAGCAGGTTGTGCGTACACTGGATTGACTTCCTCCTTCTTCTGCTTTTGTTCCACTGGGACCCCAGTCTTTTGGACAGTGCTACTGAATTCAGGGAGCTCTTGTCCCCATCAGTCACTGTCTTCCATTTTGGTCATCTCTGGAGACACAGACACATGCGGCAACATGCTTTACTACTCTCCTATCTTACAGTTCCATCAAGTAGACAGTTAACTATCACACTTCTCTCTAACCCAGTTGACTCTGGCATTCATCCTGTCTGTCCCATCTCCTTCTTAGCAAATGCAACCACCAATTTATTTATTTTTTTTATTTTTTATTTTTTAAGGACAGGATCTCACTGTGTAGCGTTGGTGACTTAGAACTTACAGAGACCAGTCTGTTTTGCCTCCTGAGTGCTGGTAATAAAGGCATATACCACCACTTCATTTTTTAAAAATATTTTATTAATTTATTCATATTACATCTAAATTGTTAGCCCATCCTTTGTATCCTCCCATTCCTCGCTCCCTCCCGCTTTCCCCCTACTCCCCTCCCCTATGTCTGTGACTGAGGGGGACCTCCTCCCCCTGTATATGCTCATAGGGTATCAAGTATCTTCTTGGTAACCTTCTATCTTTCCTCTGAGTGCCACCAGGCCTCCGCATCAAGGGGATGTGGTCAAAAAATGGGGCACCAGAGTTCGCATGAAAGTCAGACCCCACTGTCCACTCAATGGTGGAGAATGTCTTGCCCATCAGTTAGATCTGGGTAGAGGTTCAAAGTTTACTGCATGTATTGTCCTTGGCTGTGCACTTCATTTTTAAAATTATTTACTAGAAACCAAAGACCCCCGGACCTCTTAATGTTGCATCCTGGAAATACCTTCCATTCCCCATATCCTGTTGTCTCCACCACTGTGATAAGTCTCTTCTTTCCTTCTCCTCTTTTTCCATTTGGTCAATGACAACAACTTAACTAATTTCCTACTAATATTCCTAATCTCCAAAATATAGTCCCCATTTTTGCATGCCATATTTTTAGAATCTGAGTGAGACAATGTCACTCTTATGCTTAATTTCTCACAATTGCTTCCCCAATAATTAATCAAATCCAGACTTTTTCATCATAGTCCATAAGACTTCATGATCTGGCTCCTGTCCACCTTGCCAGCTCGTCTTCCTTAATTAAGTCTTCTTTCCTCAAAACTGTCAGGCTTGTTCTCTGCCTCAGGCCTCTACATTTGCTCATCTGCCCAGAGAGCTCACATGGCTGCTTTCCTTTCATCATCTGAAGGCCTCAGAAAAGCAAGCTCTGTCCCACTGATCCAAGTTATCTCTGATGCCTTAGTAACATTCTGTATAGTATGTTGTTTAATTTCTTACCACAATCTGCTACTTTCTTTTTATCAGCCTTTATTTTTCTGTCTCTATGTATCAGAATATAGCACCCTAAACTAGACACTAGGCCTTTTTAGTTCCATAACCTCGAGACACATACATACACACATACCACAGACACATATTCCACACATTACATCCATACAAGAGAGACACACACTGACACTTACACACAGACACACAAAGACACACACAGAGATACACACATACCATAGACACATACACACACATACACACAGAGAGACACACACTGATACCCACAGACACACACACACATACACACACACACACACACACACACACACACACACACACACACACACGACACACATACACCAAGAGTTTCTGCCAGAAATTCTCAATATGTGTTTTCTATCTGAATAAAAGCTCTATAGTTGGGTTCCTCTCACTTGCCAATAAAAGAGATCCCAAGAGATTATTCATCGTAATTCTACATAAAGATCAATAATAATAATTTTAATACTTAGATAAGTGACTAAGTTACAGAGCTTCATCAAACACCACAATAGAATGGCAGCAACAGCTGCAGCTGTGCTTCTTATGACGCATTGAGTATTTGCTGTAGCCCAGACAGTGGGTTCTACATTAGTCCAATTTAATCTTCACAGAAACCCTGTGAGGCACATGTCCTTGTCTTTAAAAAGAAAAACAGTATTGGAGACTGAGTCCCTGAGAAATTGTATGCCTCATCTAAGAGAACGCAGCAAGTAAAATCGGCAGGCCGTGGGCTTGATCTTGAGAGTTATGACCTGTGTATCAGTATTTCCTCATGAGATCATACTACTTCTATGCAAGAAACATAATTTTTTAAGAGGACAAAAGGTAGAGAACTAACAAAGTCACCCTTATATCAGGCACGAGGTTTTTAGAATGATATTTTAGTAGACAGGACGTCCACTACTGTAAACAACAGCGTAAAATATGACAAAGAAATCCCTTTATGGGGAGACCTAAGGAAAGTGGGTGAGCAAATGGCTTGAGTAACGAGAGGCTGCCATGATTCTAAAGTTCATCATGGCGTCACATTTTAATATGGTGCAGCTTCACCGGCGTTAGAATATATCTACCCGGGCGTTTCACTGTGATAGTGACAGCTTATGAAAGTCTTGAGAAGGATTGCATCATGGGCCTATGAGGGTTAATTTTTTTTTTTAGGTTGCTCAATACCTTATCCCAAAGGACAAACATCAGTTCATGCAGGGAGACCACGATCTTTTGGGGGTACAGATGCTATTTGCTCTGTTCTGTAAAGAGAGAGCCATGGCGCCTCTCTGTAGGGCTTGTCTACAGTCACTGGGCATTGCATTGGATCTAAGTGTCCGGTCAGCACAGAGAAGCATTCTGCTGTCTTTGGTTTTGTTGTTTGTTTGTTTGTTTGTTTTTGTTTTTGTTTTTAGAGAATGAGAAAGTGAGTTAGGGTGAGAGGGCAAAGCACAGGAGGTAGTAAGATGGATGCTGTCAACTTTGCTTGCAACGAGATAAACTCTGGGCCAGTACCCCAGATCCTCTGTTCTCCCAGCATGTAGAGACGCTTCCTCTAGCTCTGGGTCTCTGCTGCCCTCAAAGTGCCTTAAAACTGTTTACTTGGACACAGCCTCCTCTGCCTTGGGTCTGGAAGAGTGTTTGGAAGCAGTCACAATTCACATTGGCTGACTTCCTTCCCACCCTTTGAGCACCATTATGGTACATGGCTTCATCATGACTTCATATGTTTGTTTTCTCCTTGGCTCCACCACCCTTCAAAGCATACATCAGTTTACATTTGTCATGTGTCATCATCATCTCGTTCATCTATGAGCTTGTCTCCTCGAGACCATGCTATCCTCTGATGTGTTTGATAAAACTCTTAGTTTTCTTTAGCTCTTCTCCAAATTAGAACTCAGGCAGTATTTCTGCCAACTGTATCTTTTACCGGCAGTCTTTACTGATGCAGCCAGGTCTCCCCACCCCATGCCTTCCCTTCTTCTCCATCACTAGGACAGATGTTTCCTTCCTATTAATTATCACAAATATCTAAATAAAACCTAAATACAGAGTGACTTATTTTATCTTCTCCATCAGTGGGAAGTAAAACATGACTATCTATTCCTTCCTGTTACTAAGAAAATCCCCAGAAAGAAAAATAGAAATAAAAAACACTGAAATTACCCATTTATTTAATTACAAGGTACTTGCTTTCATAAGCCACATTTTTACTGCTGAGAAGATTTCGATTTGGCAACAAAAGGCAAAAGCTATTTCTACTGAGCACGGCAAGGAGTCAGCGTTAGCAACACACCAGTGTGGAGAAGCCATGCCGGGCATCTTTCATGACTGTCCACCTTGGAGGGAGGGGCAGCCAGGAGGTGGGGACACACATGGAAGATACAGATATACAGAGATGAATAAAGGAAAGACAGGAAGATCAAGGGCTGGAACATAATGTTACAAAGGGACAGAGCAACACAAAGAAACATGCAGAGGTAGAGACAGGCTGGAGGTCCAAGTAAGAGATGTAGAGAGTAAACTATGGCAAGCCGCAAGGGACCAAAAAAGCAAGAGCCCTAAAGCAACAAAAGAGGTGAAGATTGCAAGGCAAGATCGTTAAAAGTTAGTCAGAGTTCCCCATGATGGTAGCTGGCATTAGATCATTGTCCCCTGATAGTAATGGTCACTTTAGGGTTTTATAAGTCGCTGCCTGTCACTAGGGCTTCCGGAGATCACACTGTGGCTGAGTAGGTTTGTAATTAGATTGTGTCTTATTAATTAGGAAGGAATATCAAACACCATTCTCCCTTGGAATAAAATCAGGACATACAGCACAAGTAACAAGATTTAAAGAGGAAAACCTGGACACAATTGCTGTCTGATGTGAATTTTACTTCAGCTTTCACTGTGCCTCGGTTTAACCATGGTTTCCGTGTCAGCGGATGAAACATCAACTTTTCAGTTATTTCAGAGCATAACCTAGCCAGGAAGTGCTCACCTTAAGTGACTTCCAGTTCCGACACAGCAGAACTTGAAGTGAGATCTGGTTGTCTGGGTGTGAAAGCCTTGAGTCAGTATTGCCCGTAATAAAGTCCAAGGCACTAGCTGAACACGTTTCTGGAAGGAAATCTCTTCCCCGCCTCGTGCTCATTGGAAAGCTCATCGTGTGCATGTGGCTCTTTGTGGCAAATGGATCCCATCTCGTATGGGAGGGGAAACGCCACATAACGGTATCGCCCAGTGCGTGTCCGCTTAGGCAGGTGTGTGGAGAGGAAGTGGGAGAAAAAGTGAGACCCAGGCTGGTGAGGCCTGTGCAGCATGAGTACAGAAGGGAGTGAGGAAACAATGCCTTCTAGGAACTAACTGGGGATGTCAAGACCCAATAGGAGATACCTCATTAACCCTTGTTCCAGAATCTTCTTGAGAAACCCGAGGCAGCTTTTCTTTCCCAAGGACCCAGAAGGAGTAAGGATTGAGGTGCGCTGCCAGCTGAAGGAGGCAGAGAAAGACACATACAGACTGCCACCGAACCCTTAGTTCACCTTCCCAATTTCATGCCAGTTTATCCCATGAGCCATGGCAGAAGGTACAGAAGAAGGGACAATAAGTTTTGTTCATTTCCATTGACACTAATATAGTGCCTACTATAAGCCAGGCACTTGGGATACAGTGATTAATAGGACCCTCTCCGGCTCTCATGGAGCTCGCAGCCTAGTGAGTGGGCAGGGAGATCAGTCAAATCAAGAGTTATGCTAATACAGTGTGAGTCATACAGCAGTGAATGCCAGTCTCCTACATGAAAACCTTTCTGTGACCCGCTGCTTCCTGCCTAAAGGTCTTCATGTGACACGGAGACTGTTAACATATTCTGTTCACACTCCGACTTCCCATTACGCTCTCTGCTTAGTCTGCACCAGTTCATTCTCAGTTTCTCAAATTAATTATATCCCGGTCCTCTCCATGTTCTCTCTAGACTATTCAGTTGGCTTGGACCACTCTGCATCTTTCCTCACCTCTCACCTGGCTGCTGCTTAAGAGAGCCTTCCCCTAGCAGGTCTTATCTAAGCTGGCTTGTCTGGATTAAGCAGTGTGATGGGTCCTGTATCACATGATCCTTTGCTTATCTGAGCACTTGGGCCACCATGTCAGAATGGTTATATCACCTGCATGTGTCATCGGAAGGATTGTTTGCTCTGTGAGGTCAGAAATATGTGTTCAGCACATCCTTAGCGAGCAGAAGAGAGCCTGGCACAAATTAGGGTTCTAATAGGTTAGCTGCTGTACAAACAAACCAGCAGATGTTATATACAAATGGGCAGTTTGCTATGGCTTCGGTTTACTCTTGCTCTGTAAATAAGCCAGCAGAAGTTATATATTAAGTGAGTAGTTCACCATGTCTGTGGTTTAATGTGGTTGGATATTGGACACAAAAGGGAATCATAAGAGACTTTTTCTTTGCTCTCAGAGGAAAAGGTTAACCACTTCTCCATGCCAGTAGCTTCTGACTTTTTCCAAGACTATCACTTTAGATCTTTCTCCAATACTTATTTTTCTGATTCTGAGCTGCAAGGTGTTAGCTTATATGCATAAAATTTTACCCCTCCTTTGAGAATTTGAATTTAATACTAGGTTCTGGAAGGTAAAAGTCTCCCAGGATTGAATTAATGAAGACCAACAAAATGAGCGTGTGAACATAGCTTTGGGGTTTTCCAAAAGCCTTTCATGTTATTTTTAATTGACAATATCTGTACTTTATTCATGGGTCATGGTATTATAATTCAACACATATACAGAAGATGTAATGATCAAATCAAGGTAATCAGCATTTCCATATCTTCATATATTATCATTTGTATTTGTTAGGAACCTTCAGACTTGCCTCCTCTAGTTATTTGAAATGTGTAATTAACTGCTGTAGACTATAGCTACCTTTTTGACTACACTACAGCTACCTCCCCTGTGGTTTTTCTCCAAGAGATTGAGGCCCGGAAAGCCTGCTGATCTGCTCAAGATCACAAAGAAAAGGAAGAGCCAAGAGTCACAGATGTAGATCTTCTGAATCTAAATCCTATTTTCTGTGTTTTGCATCACTGCGACTCCCTGTGACTGGTGGAGTACAGGCAGAACACAGAAGTAGAAGAAAACCATGTAAATACGGGGACCCTTCCAAATCACGCCATGGAAACAACTTTCTCTTCTGCCTGCCATGAAGCTGGGACAGTCAGAAGATACAGCAATGAGCCCTCTTGAACAACTATTGATGAGGCCTGGGCCTGGTACTCAGCTTATTGAGTGGGTTCTAGGGTTTCTACTATCATATCCAAAGTGGAGCCAGAGACCTGCACAGGTACACGGTAGCAAGAGATAAAACAATGCACTTGCCAAGGTACCAATCTAAAAAAAAAAAAACCAACTTAACAAACAAACAAAAACTGGTATTGCTAAGGACTATGTTGACTGCCAGCTGGCAAGATGGAGTCCCTGAAAGGTCTTAACTAGGCATCATCGGTTTGCAAAAGCTGATACACACAAACAGCTGCAGAGGTAGGAAGGCATGAGTGTAAATAATTAACCCAAAGTAGAAAACCAGCTGTCTTTTGAATCTAAGAGAGAGAGTCCAGGGCCACTAAGTTATGAGACATCAACACGTGTGTATGAGAAGCAAGTGAAGTCACATGGGAATGACTCTCCTGGGTTTAGAATCTTCTAGAAAACAGAAACTCCATAACCCTGAGCAGAGCTCTGAGTAGACCTTTAGACATTGGTTGGGGAACCAGCTGAAGACTTGGGAAGATGGAGAATAGCCATCTCCACTGACAAAGAAAACCCCACTTCTAAACTTTCTAGGCCCTCTTCCCCATATTCACCTGCAAAGCCTTGACTCAGCCTTCTTTGCTTGCCATTCTCACACCTGTAAGGGTTTGTGTTCACCTCTTCAACTACTGGCATGGATGACACACTGGAGCTCAGCCTTCTGCTCCCTCCAGGCAAAACTTTTCATTGGTTACAGACTTACCAAATGAAATCTCTAGCACACTTTGGGAGCAGTGACTATTGGCTACTGAATCCTGGCAATTGCTGTGAGGCACCACCTTGCTATGTAGTCCGCCAGCTTCCCGCCATACTTTCCCTGGCTGCTGAGTCAGGAGGGCGGTTCGTTCCTATGCACTCATATTCACTTCCTGGACTGTCTGCGTTCGTGACCGAAGAGTTACTCTTTGGAACTCTCAACGGTCAATTCGTACATCCCCCCTGCCTCAAGGAAGACTTTAGTCATATAAATTAAGTCAGAGGACTTGGGAGGAAAAATAAATGACAAAGATTGACCCATTTAAGGTTTTTCCATAAGTGAAAACTCTGCATAGAGTGGCGGGGACATTTGAGGCCAGCTCCATCCCTGCAGTAGGGAGATAGCGAGGAAGTAGACGTTATCTATCAACCCTGCCTCGTTCTGTAGTTCCTGAAGGCAGATATCTGTATTTCATTTGGTGCCTACTTTTCAAACCTTTTTCTCCAGCTTGGATTCTGGAGTCTTTGATCATTTTCCAGGAAAGATAAGATCACCCGATTGGTTTCCCGTGCTTTCCCTCCCCCCTACTTTTAAAAAGTCATCTCTTGCTTTTTTTTTTTTTTTTTTTTTTTTTGGACCAATGTGGTAGGCACATATCTACACAGAGTATGTATGGGGCGTTCATGGAATTGCGTGAGATTATCTGGAAGGAGAAGATCACCTGATTTCAGCTTGGGTAGGACCAAGAAAGTGTCCCCAGGGAACCACATCATGCTTCACCCTGAAGGACACTGTCACTAGGAAAAGTACTGGGGACTGGGGGCTCCCTGTAGAAATGAGCACTAAATGCAAAGGGCAAGAACCTAAGATGTAACCGGACAGCTTCACATTCGCGGAGGGAACGGCTGGAAACGAGGACGTGGGGGACTCTTCTTCTGCAGACAGTCTGGAGCAAATGGGAGAGAGGCAGAACAGAAAGCGCGCGCTTGTGTGTGTGCTGCTGTGTCTGGCAGGTGTGCGGCAGGAGGCAGGGAAGCAGCTGAGACAAGAGGCAGGCAGGTGTCTGAGTGCGCCTGCGATCCCAGGCGGGGAGAGGCTCACTCTAGAGTCTCGGCACTCGCCAGGTGAAGTGGGATTTGGGCAAAAGAAGGAAGGGGGCTAGGACTGAAATCAACAGAAACAGAAAAGCCAGCTGGGAGTAAATTGGAATGGTGATAGAAATTAGCATAGGTGCCCTGCAGAGAAATCCCAAGCCTGCAAGAGTGAGCTACATGAAAGGCTGGACTGGAGGAAATGCCCTTAAAATAACCTCCGTCTCTCTCACTGACTCCAGGATCTCACACTTGCATCCTTCAACTCTGTATTCAAGATTTCCCTGCCTCCACCTTCATCCCCCATCCTTCCGTCTTCCCCCTCCTCCTGGACCAGGTCGCTGCGCAGAACCATTCTGCTCGTTGCTTTTAGCACACGCCTGTGATTTATCCCTGCAGTTTGCCATCCAGATCCCTCTGTTCTGATGTTCCCAGGGCTTCCCACTGCCAAAGCCCAGGTTAAGCTATGAGCCTTCCCAAAGCCTTCCCTGATGGCTCCTGACAACTCCGCTCCTTTTAACTGGATTTTCTATCATACCTACAGTCACTTCCATACAACAAACAGTGCATTGAATGTATTTCCGTGCGGCTGCTCATCCGAGAAAAATGAGTAAGTACCCCTTGTGGGCAAGGACCTTGTCTTATAAGCCCTTGATTAGCTAATGAAGATTATCATAACGGAGAATAAGACTATAGGAATTCATAAAACACGGTACAATAATTTGAACTGACAATACAATTTTGAGACTCTGGCAATGGTATTATAACGGAAGGTGCACCATAGTGATGAGATACTGTCAAAAAGCAGCCAAATGAGGAAAAGTTGAAGTTTTGCAAGTTTCAAGAGTAAGTGTGGAGACGGAATTAAAGCTTATACTAGGTTACTAAGGTGTCTACAAGCACAGTGGGCCAAAAATGGAGAGAGGGTTGTCAGTTCAGCCTCTCGAGCGTCTTTCTGAAAGCCAGGACTCCAAAGGTGAGCAGGAAGTCCCATAGCTCACGATTTCCTTGTTATGGCTGACATCCACGTAGATGCTTGAGGCTCCATGTAAGGAGTGTAGTGTGGAGTCGGGGTGACAAGGATGGGCTCTGTTTCCCAAACTATAAAGCAAAGGCAGCAGCATGTTCCTCTCAGACCCGGGTATCGGGAGCAGATGAGATGACACGTGTGACGTGTTGAGCGGGATGAATTGATGGTAAGTGTCTTATTTTGCAATCATTGATATAACTGGATTTGCATACTGAGTGGGAGAAGCATCAAATTCAGCAAGCTGACAGCTCTCCCAAACCCAAATGTCTATGAGAATAAGATAAGTATTTCCTGGTGAACCTGGATTTGTGTAGATGGACTAGCATTCAGAGAAGGCTGGTGCGTCTCCTATGGAGAGCAATGATCGTCTTGGACGGATTGCAGTAGTAAGGAAAGTACAACCTGAATAGCCCTGAATCAGGAAGTACTACTCTGTTGCCTAAAACTTACTTAAAGATCTATACAGGGAAGAAATCAGAAAGTAAAGATACCAAGTCAGAAACCCAAAGACAGGAGTAGATAACGGGGCAGAATCCAGGCTGGTAAGACACATATAGAGAGCCTCTTGGAAATGTGAACTCGCAGGGAGCCAAATGGTAAAACCAAGCGGACAAACAATGGTTTCCACAGTGGCCATTAGGAAAAATTTTCAGTGTGATGCCAAGGCTGCTTCTACAGAGCTCAGAGGCATTCCCTGATGAAATGAGGTTCTTTAAATATGGAGGGGGGGGGCTTTCGAAAGATCATGGCATTTCAACACACTTCCTGTATGTGGAGCTGCTGAGAAGAGTGCTTCCTAGCCCTCTCGCCCTTTCTCTTTCCTTCCAAGTTCACACAGAGCTTGGCTTTCTCCTCCACCACTGCAGCCTTCACCTCGCCCTGCTCTTCACGCTGAGCTCAGCTCGACTTTCACATGACCTTATCCATTCTCTCATTCAGACTAGCTTTGGAAAACGTGATGACCCCACCCTCATCAAGATAAGACCTTGAACCTTTCCACCCCCATCTCAGCGTCTTGCAGGTGCACAGTGCGCCACTCCGCCTGGATGACTAACCGCCGGTCAGAGTGGTGGTAGGTTGTCAAGAGCTGGAGAGGTGTGGTGCCAGCTCAGAGTCAGAAGCTAGCTGGAGAGGAGAGCGCTGCATCCCTGAGTTTCATTGGCATCCTATAGTTCTTAGGTGGCCCGGGTGGCTCGAGGCAGCATTCCCCGAGGAGGAGTTTCTTTTCAGCTGACAAAGAAGGTTGGGCATTTGCAATCACTGACCATGGACTGTTCTCTCACCATGGCGTCAAACAGCAAAAATATTTGGAAGACTACGTAAGAATATGTGGGAACGTGTCTTCACTCGCTGAAACGAGAACCCTGTTAATAGCCCAGCGTTTAATTCCCGGCTCCTTTCACCCTTCTTAAGACTGAAATCATTCTGTTGTCAATGCTTCGGAGGGTTAGCTGTGTTTGACTGAAGCGGTAATTTGACAAGATGTGTCTTCACTGTCAGTCAAAGTGTAGAAGAGAGAGCTCTTAGCATATTCGAGGTTTGTTCTCTCTGCCCCCTCCACCTCCTCCTTGTGAAATTCTGCCTTCCCTTTGGAGATACGCCTCCTGAAAGATCAGGAAGAAAAAAAGAAATATTCAGTGCTAGGGGTCAGAAGGGCATGTGCCAAAAATCTACAATGAGTCAGTTCTCTAGATTCAGTCGGGGCTCTGGCAGGGCAGGAAGGGGACACACACCAAGACTTAGGGCTCTTTCGGCAAGAGGTTCCTCACTGTCCCCATAGATCAACCCCAATCAGTTAATTCCCCATAGAAGACGATGGATGAAAGGGCTCTGAGAACTGCCTGGCATGAGGTTTGGTGCTAAAGGACCAATATGCCCAGATTTGTCCCAGTGGTTGCAGAACAGGGTATCAGTAGAGAAGACTCCCCCATGTGCACTTCCCAATGCTACACGGGGCCACCAGAGACTCCAGACGTCCTTCCAGATATTCTAGGAGGCTAAAGCCACGATCTGGGTTTTATATTGCTAATAGTCAGTAATTAACAGGATTGGTTTTAAGGCTGGAGAGATGGCTCGGCGGCTAAGAGCACGCACTGCTCTTGCAGAGGACATGGGTTCAGTTCCCAGCACTGGCTCACAACCACCTGCCTCTGCCTTCACATGCACATATCCCCACACAGACACACATATACACATAATTAAAAATAAATTTTTTAAGAAAAAGGGATGAATTTTATACTAAACGACACATAGAATATGACTTATCCATCTGTAAAAAGAGGTATTGATGCCTATTGGACTTCTCAGCACGTGACAGCTGCTAGTGAGTAGACCATGCATCTTTGAGTGCGGGGGTGGGGTGGGGGAGGTGGAGTGGGGGGTGGGGGAAGGGCGACCTAGAATGACCTCAGAACATGCTGACCAAAAGAGAAATGGGAAATGGAAAAGAGACTGAGCAGGACTTGGCTATTGTCATCCCTCTTGGCTCATGCCCTCCTTTCTCTTTCGCCCAGGCCTTTGAGGTCCTGTGTCCCTGAGTCATGGTGAGTGCATTAAGTCCCCTACTGAGGGCTGCAGAGCCTATGGCCACCAGAATGTGAGGAATCTTTTAAGCTGCTGTTGGAATTCTTTGCATAGTTATCTTTCATCAACAAACCTTGCACCCGGGTGTCAGTCTAGACGGAGGCACACAGTGCGAAGGCCTGGCCCCTGCCCTTGAGGAAGTGATGAATGGGAACGGGCCAGGAAATCAATAACAAGGCTGCAGCATGAAGAGATAAGCAAAGATGGGGACAAACATAGGAAGAGGAGAGGGACACCTGACCCCAAGAATCCTTCACCAGCCAACCAAAACTCTTCTCCCATCACTCCGTACCACACCACTCCACCACCACACTACCCACCTTTTAATATCTTGTTTTGTTTCTCTCGTGCTTATTCTGTTCTTACGAATAGAAAGTAAATGAAGATTAAACTGAAAGAGATGATGCTTGTAAAACTCCCAGTCCATAGCGGATGTTCAACGAGTGCTTCGTTCCTCCTACTTTTTTCCTCTTGGGGGTAGTGTCTGTGTCACAGATTGAACTGAAACCCATGGAAGTACCATTTTCTAGAACCTCACAAAGCTGCCATTTCTGTAACTCTGAGGCAGCTGATTCATAATGATTTCTTATGGTCTGTGCCAATATTACATATATGTGTGCTTTATGTTTTAGTTGATAAAACTATATCTTTTCAGCATAGAGCATGTTGTTTTGATATATGCTTAGAGTCTGTGGAATGGCTAATTCAACCTAATTGATGTATGTATACTGCTACTTATTTTTTTTAAGAAAATTTAAAATCTGAAGTATTTAGCAATCTTTAAGTTCACGATTTATTGTCCTGCACTGAAGTCACTATGATGTACAACAAAATTGTTTGAATTACCCCTCCTGTTGAGTTAATATTTTGTTCATTGACCCAATATTGATTGACAGATTAATGATTTAGCTTAGGAGGAAACATTGTTTACTTGCAATGACTGAAGGAAGGTATGAGGCTTTGCTGTGCATATCCAGTATGTTTAGAACATCAACTGCATATAAAGCACAAACCACAGAACATGGGCCATAGGCAACAGAAGACCGCTATCGACAGGAGTTGACATACTAAGGAAGAAATAGGCAAAAGAATTTCTGGTTCATTGTCATAATTAGTGGAGCAAGTGGCCACACACTATGCAGTGACACAGCAAGGACAGCAATAAGTATAATCCAAAAAAAGCAAGGCTACACTTGACACAGGAGTGACCTTGAGAATGAAGGTCACTCATTCAGTGACAGTGGCAGAACAGTGGCAGAGACACTGTTCACAAAGCCAGGTATTCTGGACAAAAGGATCAACAGTTTCAGGAAGATGTGTGAGCAGCGTAGAGTGACTTTCAGGAGCCTTGAGCCACATCTTGAAAACCAATGGGAACTTGTGTACCAAGTACAGTAGTAACATCACTTACCGCTGGAAACATGTCCTGAGAATTGCACCATTGGGGGTTTCCTCATTGTGAGAAGAGCAAAGCCAGATGGCTACATTGACTACATTGACTATTACACAATACATACACTCTGACAAGACCACCATTATGTATGTGGTGTGCCATTGACCAAGATATCACCACGTGGAGAATGACTGTAACTCATAGAAGATTTCAAAAGAAGTCAGGGCTTCCAGTGAGGGTATACTGGTGTTCCTGACTCCTAGGAAGGTGAGCAGGAGATTTTCTGTGGGGGCTTCTCTCCAGGCTTTCTACACAGAGTCCTAGTCTCAGGGCACAGCAGCCCAGCATGCCTTTGGGGTTTGGCTTGCAGCAGTGGCCAGTGTTTTTTCAGTTTTCTGCAGGACTGATCCTCTCCTCTCCCCTCCCATCAACTACAAGCAGAGCTCATCTCTGACAGAAAGAGGCTGTTCTTTGTCCTTCTTGTGGCAGCACCACACGGCCCAAGTGGGGGCAGCTGTTTTATTGATGTTATTGATGCTTCTATGGGCAGGGGAGGTAGGGGGCTGATGTTACTGTGTCAGACATGTCTGCTGGCTGAAGCGCTCAATATTGTTCTCCGCTTCTGTCCTCTCCTCACCTCAACCCCCCCCCCCACCTCCAAGTCCCTGACTGTTCTATGAGAGCCTAGCTTCTCACTCTGAATGTCTTGTGGTCGAGGCACACTTCCTGAGCAGAGATTGAAGAGCCTCTAGGAAGAGCCAGAAAAGCCACTGGTGGTGAGGCCATGCAGACTAGCAAAGAGTGGGAGGGAATGCTGAGATGAAAGGTGCCAAGCAATTACTGAAGAACACCGAAGAGTAATATCGAATAACACTGGGTTAAGGGTGGAGCTAGGGAGAGGTCTGAGCTAAGAGCCACGGCATCAGTTCTTCCTACTTATGCGACTCTTGGACTTTTAAATTTTACTCTTTTTTTTTTAATTCAGTCAGTGACTTACTATGTAGATCTAACTAACTTCAAACTCATAATTCCTCTACCTCAGCCTCCTGAATGTTAGGATAATAGTTATGCACCACCATGCCTGGCCAATTCTTGAAATGATAGGAAGCATAGGATTAAAATAGATAGATGACAAAAGTAGGTAGGTAGATAATACATAGATAAATGATAGAAAGATCGCTAGATTGTGGATAGATAGACAAAAGGTATATAGATAGATAAATAAATAGATAATAAGATATTCAATTAGTGATAGATGATAGATTGAGATATATTATACATACATAATATTTGTACACAAATAATAGCATGGTAGCTATATTATCTTAAACGTACTTTGTCAGAGGAGTTTTATAAAAATGATGAGCATTTTATTGTGTCCAGCCCCACCTCTCTCCGCCTTCCTATCCCAGATTAATATTTCACCAGGGTGCCTGCACTCTCAGTAAATACACCGGGATCACTTGTTTGCTCAAATCTGTCTTAGTCGGTAATATTTTAAAGTTGATTGGATCTTAAAACTGTAAGGGGTCCCGGGTGTCGTGACTCTGCTGGCATTATCAGCTCAGCTATTTTCTTAGCAAGCCATCTCCTACTGAAGCAAGTGTGAGACTCCCCACCCTGGAGCGAGCAGGAGGGAGCTGCCTTCCTTGCTCACTGGGGAGGCTCACTTAAGAGTCAAAGACGGTGAAGAAAGAGGTTGACTCTCGCAGCTTGCCCGTATGACCTTGGGAGTGTGCTGATGTGTCCTTGCAAGCATCATGCAGGGCTCCCAGCCTTATCTCCTGTTCTCCCCTTCTCTTCTTTTCCCTTTTTCTTTTCTTTTTTTAAATATGCCCATTGACAGTGTCATCTCTCAACTTGATGAACTTGTCAGAGTCTGCTCTGGGAAAGTGTGACACGGAGTTTGGAGTGACTGCTGAGTGTGCAGGGAGAAGGGACTGGGGAGCTGTGGGAGGCACCAAGACATTAGCCTGGGGGCAGGCAGATGTTTTGGGGTGTTTGGGACTCATGGGCAATACGCATCCCCTCTGCAGTGCAGTTTTGGCAGACAAGGACTGGAGAAGAAGGCGGACGGTATCGTGGGCAATATGCTGGGCGTTAAGGCAAATGTGGGTTGACCAAAGCAGCGAGGGGACTATGCAAGGCTGTAGGTGCGCATGGGCACAACGTCATAACCTGGGGAGTGACACGGTGGACTCCACCTATAGGCCATGTGAAGCTGTGTAGGCGGAGGCTGGGCGTGAAGGGTAGCGGGCAGGGAGTGCGTTTGCGAAGGGGGGAGGGGTGGCGGTTGGTGGTGGTGGTGATGAAATAACAAAGCATGCTGGAAACTGTGATGTGGGCATTTCTTTCTGAACTCTTCTCTGATTTTACTAAGTTGCATTTCTGAAATTCAGAATGGCGGGAGTTTAAATTAAACATGATCCTTTGAGCTGAGCATGGAGAGGCATTGTCTGTAAGCCCGGCATTTGGGAGGTAGAATTCATGGAATTCAGTCATCCTTGGCTATACAGCAAATCTGAGGCCAGCCTGGACTATATGACATGCTGTGTCAAAAAGAAAAGTAGATTTGGGACATGTCTCAGTTTAAAGTCCTTGCCATGTAACTGTAAGGATCTGAGTTCACTTCCCGGGACTCAAATAAAAAAAGCAAGGCACCTTGGTGAGCCCCTGTGTTGCCAGCTCTGTGGAGGGGGAGGCAGGAGGATCGCTGGGCTTGCTCACTGTCTATTCTTGCTGAATTGATGAGTTTCGGACCCAATAAGAGACGCTATCTCAAACTGAGGTGGAGAGTTATTGAAGAAGACACCTGACCTTGATGCATGCATACAGATGCATGCATGCACGCACACTTCCACGCAGCTGGGCACACATGCACACACCACAGACACACTCAAGTGAATGCATTGGATAAAAGCAAACAAAAAGTCTCCCTTGGCCACATCACTTTAGCACACTGGCCAGGTGACTTAGCGATTGAGTGTGCTTTATGCTTTCCTCACCAGTCTGCTGCTACTGAGAACACAACTGCTGCATCCACGAAGGAATCCCAGAATGCATTTTCACCTGGCCTGATTTGCTGAGGTGTTGGGGAAGTCCGCCTTAAGTGAAGGGGCTGGGAAGAGGGGGCATAAGAGAACCTGCCTTGGATTAGCCTGCTCTGCCTCCTGCTCTTTACCTCAGTTTCCCCGTCTCCATCCATGAAACGTACCGCACATGACCTTGTTCAATGCTTTAGCTTCTAGAGAGAAATCTAAAACGCTCTTGTGGGGATCTGGGTCACAGAACAAGACGTTTGAAAATGGGCAAGGTGCGGGTTCAGGACTGCCCTGCTCTGGTAGAGGGGGAATGGTCCCCTTGCTAAGGGTGCTCTAGCTCATGTGTTTGCCCTCTGCTACAATACAGCCAGCCCTACCTTCACTTCTCTGTCTAGAGGGAAGGGCTTTGGCAGTCTGCCAGGAGAACAGGTGTCCCCCACCCCCACCCCCCCGTCCACCTAACAGTATAATAATCATCTGTCCCAGTGTCTCTGAGTGATTAGGGCACATCTTATGTCCTCACTTCTCATCAAAAGCGGAGGCCAAGAAATCCACCTCACCTGGGAAGTGCAATAATTGCTTAACGGTGTCCTGCCTAGGGTGCGATATTTATATTATAAGATGGGATTTACGTCCAAAAATAAAGGAAGTTGTCAGAGCTGAGGAGTACTGATAACAAGTGTAAGTGACAGTGCTGACAGCTAACAGGAAGAGAGCTGGTTGTGTCCAGGCTGCTAAACTGGGAGGGAGATCAAATTAATAATTAGGTCACTGGCAATCCGCATTCAAGAAGGGAGGAAGCCGTCCTCCCAGCTCACCGCCCACCCTTTTGGCCCTTCACATAAAGAGATCGGCATGCTGGGAGCCCCGTGGACCTAGAGGTGCAGTCAACACAGAGGGTTGAGACTAGGAATAGAATTGACATCTTGCAAAGGCTCCGCCAGCCCAGCGCAATCAAACACCTGTGGGAAATAAAAGGACCTTGGTAGCCAGATGTGATGGGGCACGCCCGTGATCTCAGCACTCAGGAGGCAGAGGCAGGAGGATTCCCGTGTGTCTCAGGACAGCCAGAGCTACATAGTGAGACCCTGTCTCAGAAAAATAACTTGGTCTGTTATTTTCCACAGACCAATAAAAGGCTCAGTAGTCAGCGTGGCGTCCATGGCATCCTAGGGAACAGTTGTGCAAACCTGGAAGGTTAGGGGTTGGGGGGGGGGCTCTTTTTCAAAATTCTGCATCAACCATCCTCATGACCTCTGGGCCTCAGTTTCCTCATCTGCAGAACTAGGGGCTTGGTCAAGAAGACTTCTGAGGTTGCCGCCAGCTTTGACATTCTGAGGCCCAAGATGGAGGATGATTTCACTGGCCTTTGTTGGTGCAGGAGCAGCATCCCGCAGCCCCTGGAGTGCCCAAGTCACCATTTTGAACATCAGTGGCCTTTGTCCGGAAGAGAGGCCTGATTAATCGACCACAGAACAACAGAGATTTGCTGTTATCGCTTTCTTCTCCACGTCCAGCCCTTCTCTCCTTGGGGAGTTAAATAAGACTGGTCAGTTCTGCTTTCTTTCTTTCCTTCCTGCTTTTTATCTCCACCTCCAGCAGAGACTTGGGCTTTTTCATTTACTCTCACTGCGGGTTTCAATCTTCCCCACTCCCAAAACAATATCCTCTACCCCACTGCACCAAGTAAAAGAAAAGCTACAAATTGGCTTTGCCTCCTTAAGCTTTTGGGGGAAACAGTTTTACTGTGCCCGTCTGTACAAATCTAAATTTGGGGCCTGTTTGGCGACGTCTCTTTACCTCAGAGGAATCTTCTAGCTTTTCTCCATTTCAAAGCATTTGGGTCCGCACAAATGCTCTCGAAGAGAGAGAGCTCCCTTCCCCCTCACCTTTAGCAAAAATTCAGGTCTGTCACCAGGAAAGAAGAGGTTTTTCTGTGGAAATCATCCTCGTGCTGGTTATAAAAGCCGCTCACATCTCAGTGTGAACTCTGCTAACGCGCTCCCTTGTCTTTGTGAGCGAGAAGCGAAATCCACACAAAGCTATAAAGAGTTGATCCATATAAAGATTGCTCTCCAGATTCCATTGGGCCGCGGCTTTCTGATGACTGCATCTTTGCTGCGGACAGCTGTGCAATTGAGACCACAGCAGGACTCCAGATGTGCTGGGGCTTGCCAGGCAACAGACTTAGAAGTTTGGCCAAATCAGCCCTGGATAATCACCAGAGAAGAAGCAGCAGGGAGGAAAAAAAAAATTACAGGGCTGGTCTGGAGGCTTTGTGTAATTCAGGAGCTGGGTCTAAGCTCAGGACAGAGAGGGAGCCAGTCGGAACAGAAGGTCTTCTGGTCTTCTTCTCACTTAGCCTATGAGTGTCCTTGCCTTGGCTCGAAGAAGAAGAGCTGAGAGTGACGACAGACCGAGAGCGGTAACATCCCATAATGGCCGGTTGTCTGCGCCCGTGAACCCAGTGGGGATCTTGGCCCCGCCTCTAACTAGCTGTGTGACCTTCGAGATACTTTGTAAGACTTACGCTCACAAAGCCCTGAGAACATGCTTGACACGCATCACTGTAGCAGCTGTCTCTCTTACCAGGAGGAATTAAACAAGGAGCTAAGACACTAACTAGACGGAGATCAAACAGCCAGGAGATAGCAGAGATTAGCGCAAACCTCCGCTCACAGTTCCTTCCACCACACTCGATGTATCTCATTACAACAGTCACTTGGTTGAATAGCTCTTGAGCAGAACCTAGAATCTGAATATTAATAAAAATGTCCCAGGTGATGTGGAACATAGTGACTCACACCTTCAGTCCCACATTTAGGAGGCTTACTGAAAGTCTGAGGTAAGCCTGGGCTACAGAGTGAGTAAGACCCTGTCTTCACATGTAATACGTATGTACATACATACATACATACATACATACATACATACATAATACATATACACATAAACAAATAAATAAACGCATAATTTTAATGCCTCGGGTGAGTGGTCATAATACATACATACATATATACATACATACATGCATACATACGTTAACAAATAAATAAATGCATAATTTTTTTGCATAATTTTTTTATTGCCTCAGGTGAGTGTTAAGATGGAAAAGACATATTTTAGGAAAGCTTTCCCCTACCTTGCAGAGCCTAGGGTGAACTCACCCAGAGATGGCTTCTCAGTCTTCATGTGCCTCCTCTATGTATACAGAATGAAAACCATGAGCCATCATTTGGGAACATGATAAGAACGCCAGAGAGAGCCACCAAAACAGAACCTAACGATTGTTTCTTAGTCTTTGTGTCTGTGTGTGATGTGTACGTACGTGTGGATGATGCATGTATATGGTACATATGTGTGTGCATATGTTATGTTGTGTGTGATCATTGTCTGCATATGTCCCTGTGTATAAGTTCAGGCACGTGTCTTGGTGCACATGTAGAAGTCTAGGGGGGGAGGGTAATCCTTACCTTCCATCCTGTTTGGGACAGGGTCCCTTAGACTTTTGCTACTCCGTACGCCATGGTAGCTGACTGAGGAGCTTCCAGGAATTCTTCTGTCTCTGCCTCTTATCTCTGGGTAGGAGCACAAGATTCCAGGCACATGTGTTCTGAGGATTCAAACTCAGATCCTCATGAGCGTGACCAGTGCTCTATCTACTGAGTAATCTTGCCAAGTCCTAAGGGAGCTCTTTGACTAACAAATTAACCAACTGAGTCTCCATACGCTCTTTTTAGCAGTGGTGATTGAGAAAACCTATCATGGTCCTCTCCGGGGTATATCTTACTGAGATGAGTCGGCTTGGGGAGGTGTGGTTCTTCCTGGGATGTTGCTAGAAAGCAGGGAGCATTTCGGGGCTGGTGTAATCTAGGCACTCAAAGGGCAACACAGAAAAAGAACCCTTCGGCTGGGAGCAGAAGACGCTTAGATGATTAAAAATGTCCTTGGTGTCTCTTGAACATGGTCGCCCAGGAAACTTTGTTTTAACTTACTTTTTTTATGGTTACTTCGAGTGACCACAAAGGATGGTGTGTCGGTAGCTATGCCGGGAGAGAGATGTGTGTGTGTCCTAAAGCATTTAGGTACAAAGGCAGGTGGCTTCAGATCGACTGCAGGTTACGAAATGGAAAAGCCCATTGTCGTTTTGGACTTTGCAGGGAGCCAAGAGTAAATAATATTTCTCATATGGCTTTAGCCTCGCGCTATCTTAATTGCAATCTCTGGTGAGATTTGGAGTTATGCGTTTTTAACAAGCAAACCATAAAATAAGGTTTAATCTCCCCAGAGCCCTGGAGTTAATTTATCTGTCCACAGGCTAAGATCTTTTTAAAGGTTAAGAATGCTTGGGTTTTCTTCCTAGGTCTCTGGATTGGCTAGAACACCTGCAGCTGTCTCCCATGGCTGGCGGCTGGGATCAGGCTTTCATCAGTGCTAAAGACCCACCCTCAGGAAGCCCTGCAGAAAGAATGAGGTGTTGGTGCCTAGCAGTCATGAACCCTGTTTGTTCAAATGGTGAGGAACTGGTATTACCGAGGACTGCGTCTGTGGCAGCTGATGTGTCTAGTTTAGCCTTAGGAGGAAAAGGGCTATCTTTTCCTCCACAGTTTGGGAGTGTAGGCGTTCAGGAAAGATGAGCTAACCTCTCTGAGTTTCACCATTGTAAAATGAGGAGGAAAGTATCTACCTTGGGCCATCGATGCTCATGAGCACCCAAGTGCAACACACATTGAACAAGTCAACAAACAAATGCGATGATAAAAGCAATCCTCCATGGAGACATCATTGTTCAGGAATCTCCATGTTCTTTGAACATGGGATTGGTACATAGCTGGCTCTCCTTTCAATAGTAGAACACAGCGTGATTACTAAGATGGCTTTCTTACCTAGCTGTGCATCCATGTGAAATTTGCCTCATCAGAGTACAAGGGTATTGTCAGGTGTTCAGAACACATCTAAAACTCAATCTTAACTCTTGTAACTGGCCATCACAGTTTCATTGCCAAGGCATAAAGAGTGCAGGTTATCACACAGGTCTTGGTTGCAGCATAGCAGTGCACACGTGACGTCTGTCCGTTTGGCAGAGTCACTTTTCCTCGTTGCGGCATGTTTCCTGCCTCCATCAAGTTCAGATGGTGCCGTAACTACTTCAGAATCTACTGAATAGTGGGGGTGGGGGGGCTCTCATCTCCATCCTGTGTACCCCTGGGAAGGAGGATAAGGAGAGTCCATGCACACTACAGGTGGAGAAGATGCCAGAAGAGCCTCTTATTTAGATGCTGCACTCCAATCTTCCACCACTGGACTTCATGGTCCTATTGCCTACCCACCCCCCCAACACACACACAGACACTTTCATGTTCTGCTAAAGCTTGCTTGCTTCTTCCTCCTACCAACACACTATGTCCACGAAATCATCACCACAAGGCCACCTTGTCAGAAAGTCGCCCCAGATTTAACCTTGTATCTCTGTAGCGTTCCCTACGCTTTTCCAGTAATCTCCCCCATCCCACTATTGGTATATTTGATGAGGTTATAATAGTCTCAGACAAAACAGCCAGGGACAAGGACGAGCCTTGACTCACTCAATTCCCTGAGAATTAAAGTTCTGTGTCCCATGATCTGCTTTCTGAGAGATTTGCTGAAATTATTCTGAGCAGCTACAAATAAGCAAAAGACATGTTGGTTCAGCAGGGTTCCTCCTAAGCTACACTCTGAAGTGTGTTTAAATAACCCTTGCTTTTTTTTTTTTTTTTTTGGATTGTAAGCCATGTGACAGGAATAAAGGATTGGGAAGTATATGTCAAAAGGGAACAGAATTGTTCCTCTAAAATATAGTTCTAAAGCCATCAACATACACCTCATAAGTCTTCCTTGGCTCCCCATGACACGAGAGAGAAAAAAATCCACCCTCAGCCAAGGGAAACAAATGCCTACACAGCAATTACTACCCATCATCCCTCTCTCCCTCCTCCACCCCTCCTTTCTGGTTCAGCAGTATCTTCCCAGACACTGTGCCCTAGTCAGGTGCACCAGGCTCCGCCCCTCATCAGCACCCCTCACCCCTAGTCCCTCCTCCACCTAGAACATTCTTCTTTGCTCTCTCTTCTCCAATGCAAATGCAAGCCAGGGAAAACGTATCATCTCTGCAGCTTTTATCAGATCACCCTAGTCAGGGTCAAGTCGGCCTTCCTGATGCTCCTAGGGCAGCAGTTCTCAACCCTCCTAATGCTGCGACCCTTTAACGCAGTTCCTCATGTTGTGCTGATGACCCCCAACCATAAACTTATTCTCGTTGCTACTTCATAACTGTAACTTTGCTACTGTAATGAATCATAATGTAAATATCTGATATCTGATATGCGCCCCTCTCCGTGAAAGGGTTGTGTGACTCCCCCAAAAGGCATCACAATCCACAGGTTAAGAAAGGCTGTCCTAGAGCTTGAGCTTGCTTCTTCTCTTTCATTCACAGGACATGGCTACCTCCAAGGACTTCATTCTCCTCTCCTTTCCCCTTCCTTCCTTCCTTCCTTCCTTCCTTCCTTCCTTCCTCCCTTCCTTATTGCCTGCCTGTCTTCCAGCCTAGTGCCAGGCACTCGGGAGTCCTCACAGACCATTATAGAGTTCAGCTGAAATTCCTGAATTCATCCTCCAGGGTCTCTCCCAGCTACCTTTTCAACTCTTCCACCACGGCACCCCACCTTTCCTGTCCTTCTCCCCTAGTTTTGCCTCCCATTTTCCCTCTGAAGATGGATAGCACTTGTGCCTTCAGGGCTTCCAAGCAAGAAAGGGACCTGCACGGCTGCCCTGCCTCTCTTGCCTGAGACTCCAGCTCTTAAGCTGCTACAAGACAGTAGTCAGGAAGGAGAGGTCTTCTCTCCCGCCCCTCTTCCTCCCTCCACCTCTACCACCTCTGGGGATTCCCAAGGAGATGCTTAGTGTCTCCTAACCTTCTGGGCCCTGAGACAGGTGGAAAAGCAGCAATAATCCAATTAAAGTGTCTGCCACTCTGGCCAGGTGGCGCCTTGCTGGGGAGGAGGTGGGCACACAGGGGCTGTTACAGGGAGAACACTTGCCATCAGATTTACAGATAAAAACCAGCGGCCTCTGCTTTCTCTCCAGAGTGGTTTTTTTTTTTTTTTGGTAAGAAATTGGTTTGGGGGCAGGAGGGGAACAAGATCTTTTCTCTTTCTTTTCCCACCTTGGGTGCATTTAGAGGAGGTAGAAAGAAGATGCAGGGAGGAAAAGAAGAAGTCAGGGGACCAGCAGGATTAGAGAAGGGAAGAGTGTAAGTCTGCTCAGGTGAGGGGTGGCCACTCGCCTGCCTTGGACTCTTCCCTCACGGGGGAGGGAGGGAACCCCCCTTCATGTACTTTCCACTTTCTTTCCTTTCTCCTTAGATCATTGCCACTGCCCCAGTGCTAGGACACTCCCACGGTAGCTTCTCAGCCACACAAAGCCGGTGCACCATCCCCACTCCACCTTCCACCGAGGAAATCAGCTCACAGCAAAAACCAGCCCGTGGAGATGAGCCCTTCCTTAGAGATGTGGGGTACTGCTGCTCCCCAGCCCTCCTACACAGTATCCCAGCACCCTGGTTACCCCCCAGATCCCTAGTTAGCACCCACTTCTGACTCACTTGACCATCTTCCAGCTCACAGACCCCTTTCCATCCGCACCCGAGTAGCTGCCCCAGCCTCCCCCACTGCTTATGACAGGTGCGGCAGGCGTTCCACACCCCACCGCTAGCTGACTGGACTGGAGCAAGTTAAATGCTTTTCCCTTCATTATCCAAAAGAGTTTTCCTCTGACTGAAGTGAACCACATGAAGAAGTGCAGCAGAGCCATGGTGGAGGATGAGAAGTTTCTTCTTATATCCACAGAGTGGCACTTCAAAGTGTCTGGTGGGGAAAGGTTCCATTTTAATTAGGGGGAGGAAATTGCCATGTAACTTAATTAATATCAAAACATTTTCCCCTTGAATAAAAGACAGAAAGATGGCTGGAGAGAGGGTGGAAAGAAGCTAGTGAAGAGTCTGACTGGCTCCGTCATAGATAGCACAGCGATCAACTTGTGATGAGTGTTCTTGGGTCAGGGAGGAACTCTAAAGCAACAGGGTGATCTTTGCTCAGATACGGTCTTCTCCATCCCCAATGCTCTGACCGCTCTGTAAAATAAAGAGAAGGCCCTGGGTATTTCAAAAGAGAAATGCAGGTATCCTATTTTGTAAGATGTGTTTGCAGAAAGTATGTTCTTTACATCTCTTTCTCCCTCCCCTCCCTCTGTGTGTGGTGTGTATGTGTGGTGTATAGTGTGTGTGTGTGTGTGTGTGTAGTGTGTGTGTGTGTGTGTGGTGTAGTGTGTCTGTGTGTGGTGTATATGTGCAAGCATGTGTGTGTTGTTGAGATGGGGAGATTGCATGTATGTGTTGGTTTTCACGCTACAAGTGCACATGTCACATATGTGTAGGTGGATGTGCTGGCTAAAGAGCAGTGCCAAGCGCCATTCCTAAAGAGCTGTCCATCTCTTTTTAGCTTGTTTGTGTTTTGGCAGTTTAGGGGTTTTGTTGTTGTCATTATAGTTATGTTGGTTCTATTTGCACTTTGGTTTGATTTGTTGTTGGTTTTTTGGTTTTTTGGTTTTTTGGGGGTGGGTTGTTTGTTTTTGTGATTTGGAACTGGGGTTCACCTATTCAGCTAGGCTGATTGACTAGCAAGCCTTAGTTATCTGCTATCTCTGCCTCTCCAGTGCTGGAATTACAAGCACACACCATGGCACCAGCTTTAAAACAAACAAACAAACAAAGCCATGGATTGTTGGGATGCAATCCAAGCACACTGCCACTAAACTATCTCTCCCATTCCCTATCTAGTAATTTTACTGGAAAACACCCCCGTATCCTTCTGCACAGCGCTCTAACAGACTTCTGGGACATGATTTTTTGCTTCTCTCTGAATAATCAGTCCGTCCCAGCCATTTTACCTCCTTATCCTCTCAGACCCGTCCTCCTCTGTCCAGTCTTCACCCAGATTACAAGTAGAAATGTATCTGGTCCTCCGGTTTTCCTCACTTGTTCTTAGGAACCTATTTTCCAACTGGGAGTCAGAATGTTTTTTTTCTGTGTGTGTGTGTGTGTGTGTGTGTGTGTGTGTGTGTGTGTGTGTGTGTTTGTCAGTTTATTTGTTTTAGGTGTTATTTAGACAGTCTCTCTATAACATCGCTAGCAGGCTTGGGATTCCCAGAGATCTTCCTGCTCCCACCTGCCAAGTGCTGAAATTAAAAGTGTGTGCCACCACACCCGGCTACTGTGATCTTTTCAGTGAATGAAGCCATGTCACTCCACTGCTCAGAAGCCATCAGCGGCTTCCTACCATGCTTGGAAATTATTGAAGATTCCTTGGTGACTGCTACCCAGAGCCTGGACAATGCTGTCCCTGTCTGACTCCCTTCCTTCTTCTTAGCACCAGCTGAATCATCCGGTTCTTCCTCACAAGCTTCCTTCTTTGCCTGGACGCTGTTACAAACTCCCCCTATCCGCTGAGTCTTGGCTTCCTTCATGTTTTCTCACCTTTAGAGATCTGATTTAAATGTTTTTTGTTTGTTTGTTTGTTTGTTTTGGGTTTGTTGTTTGTTTGTTTGTTTTTCTGAGAATAATTCTGAGGTATCCAGCATGAAATCCCAGCTACATACATAAAATATGTACATAGTTCTCTGAAACACACACCAAAAATAGGACCCGATAGCTGGCCTTGATAAGGCTCTCCTTCCCTGACTTAAAAAGCCAGGTAGAAACAGAACGTGAGACTGACTCTCACCACACCTGTTTGCAGCATTGTTTACTACAGAATCACAACAAAGTTTCTGATTCCCGCACAACTCTATCTCAGTGTGCATCGTTTATCCCAAGCAGTGAGGCCAGATATTGTCCAAAGTCACACAGAAAGCAGACAGAAGGCCCAGCCTAGCCTCATCATTCATACAGTGGATGAACAAGACCCCATTGACAAGGAAGGAAGGAAGGATGGAAGGACCTTGGATTCATGGACCTGGAGTAGTTGGGGCAGAAGTGACCAGAGGCATGGTTCTGTAGTCCCTGAGCATGTCTGCTCAGCACAGTCTGTCTTCCATGTCCCCAAGAAAGACTAGGACCTCACAGCTCCACCTAACAGCACCTGTCTAAGGAAAGCATCGGCCAAGAACATAGCTAAGATATGGCTAAATTCAACAATGTCTCTCTTTCCATTCTTTGTCCCCTTAACCCAGCTTCTATCTCACCCACCTCTTCAACTTAAGGACATGCAATAAATCAACTTCGGGAGGAATACACAGGGGAAAACTGCATCTTCCAGACAGCAAGTCAATCACTACCTCAAGAGAATTTGTGGCCTTAACACTTGATCTTGACAGTCATCTCAAATGACTCATCTCTATTTTTGGAGACAAGGTTTCACTTTATCCTAGGCTAACTTAGAACACCCTGTGTAGCCCAAGCTACCCACAAAGTAATAGCTATTCTCCTGACTAGGCCTTCTGAGGGCTCGTATCACAGGCACGCACCGCACCCATCACATCTTTTTGAGGGTGTTTTCTATGGTGGCTGCGATAAGAAAATTAGTGTGAAGGTAAAGAGATGGTGTCCAACATTTGAGAGTTGTGCAGTGCCCAACAGGCATAGATATCCCTTTGGTGAGTCTGATTATTCAGGAAAGAGACACAAATGCTTTGTCTTTAAGCTTGTAGTTTTGAATGCTCTCCAACTTGCTAGCTCAATGACATGTACAGGATTTTTTTTAAAAAATTTATTTTAATCTTATTAATTTATTCAGATTACACCTCAGTTGTTATCCCATCACTTGTATCCTCCCATTCCTCCTTCCCTCCTGCTTTTACCCTATGCCCCTTCCCTAGGTCTATGACCAAGGGAGACCTCCTCCCCCACTATACGGTCATAGGCTATCAAGTCTCATCTTGCTAGCCTGCTTATTCTTTCTTTGAGTGCCACCAGGCCTCCCCACCGAGGGGAGGTGGTCAAATATGGAACACCAGAGTTCATGTCAAAAGCCAGTCCCCGCTTTCCACATAACTGTGGAGAATGTCCTGTCCATTGGGTAGATCAGAGTAGTGGTTAGATGTCCTTAGTTAGTGCAATAGTTTGAGCAGATTCCCCATTTACAAGATTGTTTGTCCAGAGCTACTGTGTCTGTGTGGTGTACGTGGTTGTCCTTATGCACGCAGGCACGTACCTGTGCATTTGTATGGAGGCCAGGATTTTGTTTTAGAAAGGTCTGTCTATCAACCTGCAATTCATCTACTAGGCAACACTAGCTAAGCCATCAAGTACCGGGTCCCCCTGTCTCTACCTCCATAGCATTGGGATTAAAGGCATGCACCACCATGCCAGGCTTTTATGTGGGTTCTGGGAATTCAAACTTGGGTTTCCATCCTTTCCTAGACAGCAGTTTGTCTACTAAGCCATCTCTCAAGCTCCCAAAAACATTAGAGAGAATCGGAGGAGGAGGAGGAGGAAGAAGAGGGGAGGAGAAGGAGGAGGAAGAGGAGAAGGAGGAAGAGGAGGAAAGACAAAACAAAAGAAACTGAAACGAAACTTTTAGGTCTTTGAGCCTCTCTGGGTACCAGGCTCTCAGCATCCCTAGCTTGTGCCAATGTGCATGAGTGACAGCACCAAACACATTGAGCCCCAAGGTTTGAAGGACAGTTTTGTAATTGACAGTATCTCTGCTGCCCTCCTAGTGCGGTGCCTTGAGCCAGAGGTCGCTCCAAACAGCAAAGCAAAGCCTCTTAGATCCTTGATTCACACGGGTCGTGCGTTATCAGCCACAGATGTGAGCCTCACAGCCTCCCACTCTCAAGCGCCTGGTGGAAATGGGTTTTGGCAGATGGACAGAGCGCACAAGATAACAATCACTGTAAAGTTAGCCCACAGGCTGCTGGAACACAGGCTGTGGACCCTGCTCCTTCCGAGCTCCACCAGGCACCTAGAGGCCTTGGGATGCTAGCCCTATCAGACACTGCTGCCCAGGTGTCTCACCCTCCCAAGGCCTCTATAGAAACAGTCTTACTGCACACTCTCCTAAGCTGTCTTTTGTCCTCCCATAGAGACAAGGAGATGCTTTGGGTCCATTGCAGACATGTGTGTCTTCCTCCACTCTGTCTCGCTGTATGTGTGTGGGGGGGTGGTGGTGGTGGGGGTGTCAATTGCATACCAGACACAGTCAGCTTTCTCACTGTAACCAAGCTGTCACAGACTCAGTGGGATGTACCCAGCATGCCCTGCACATCCTAACAGGTTGTAAGTGAAACAAGGGGTGTGCTCTCCAGTTCTGGAGGTGCAGAGAGCCACTGCACAGGGCAGTCAGTGTAAATTCTGCCTTACAGGAATCATGTCACTTGGCACACTCCCTGCCCCATTCTCCCATCCCTTTGTCTCCCCACCCATGTTGAGGCTCCTGAGTCTGTCTAGCAGATGAATGTCCGTGCTGTCTGAGAATCTGCTGCCAAGGATCTGCATGAGGAGGGAAGGGACAGGTGCCAGATGCAGGCAGCTCTCTACTAGGTGGACTCCCTCCACCCCATGTTAGGAAAGCTTTCAGCTTGGCAGCCTCCTGGAGCAGTCCTTCATACCAGCAGCATGCCTTGAGCTTCTCTCATCCAAGCCACAGATGTCTGTCACATCCTCGTCCCCAGCTGTAGGACTTACTATAATTTCATACAGTTCTGTAGGCAGATATTGAAAAGGCATCTGGGAAAATTGATAGCATATCAAGGCAAAGATTTCATAAAAAAAGTCATTTTTTTTTTTAATGTCCAGCCGTTGGTACCCACTCACAATCCTCCCCAATACACGGGGCAAGTTCCCCAAGGCCCTTTTTCTGATCTTAGAGCGCCCCCTTTGGAGCTGAGTCTCCTACTGCTGCTGGGAACGCCTGCTTCTCCCTGGGCTTTTGCGAAGGAGGGTAGAGACTAGGAATGAAGGGGGAAAAAAACAAAACAAAAAAAAAAAAAAAAAAAAAAAAAACAAAAAACGAGAGACCAGAGGAGGGTAAAAGGAGAAGGAGACTGAGCTAAACTCCGAGCAACATCTTACCATGTGGGGAGAACCTTGCTTCACCCTCTCACCTGTCCTCCCACTAAGTCCTCACAAGCCTCGGGCCCCAGTGAAAGTATGAGGAGGAGCTGCTGTGCTCAGGCTGGGAAGGAACGGACCCTTGTCATAACACCAAGGGGTCTTTTAACAGCCCTCCATCCTTGCTTCCTTCCTGTATGGTGATGGAGCATGGATGGAAGGATCAGAAAAGAACCCAACTTGCAACCAGAAGCATGCTTTGGCCTCAGCAGGTTCAAGCCAGTGAGGGGAGAAACTTCTGGGCTTCTGGGTTTGATTGGGACAGTTTTATGGGCAGATGAGGCAGGGGCTTGGTGTAATAGAGTACTCCAAAGACATGGGACCAGTAAAGAACATTATATAATAAGGATTCTGCTCACGTAATTATGGAGACTGAGAACACCCATGGCCTGAGTTCTTAGCAGGAAACCCAGGGAGGCTGGTGTTGTAGTTCAGCCTCAACTCCAGGGTCCAAGAACCATGGAGCCAAGGCCGTAAGTCTCAGCCCCAGGCAGGAGAGGTATCAAAGCTATCCTGGATCAACTCACCAAGCACAGGAAACCAAATTTCCCTCCCTCTAGCTGTCGTTTTATTCACACACCCATCCGATTAGATGACACAATTTATTTAAATGCTAATCCTATTTATAAACCTGGCCACAGACATGCTTCATAACTCATTTAGGTAAGCATCTGGGCACTCCATACTCTGAGCAAGCAGACCCACACAGGCGCCATCGCGCACCTGGCAACTTCCCAGAGATGAGTGGAGAACCCTAAAGTGCAGAGGGAAACCTAGAATGCTGGGGAAGGAGCCAGCCAAGAGCCAGGAGGTGGAGATGAGGCCACAGGAAGTGATTAGCATCACTCTTTAGAGGGGCCTTTGGAGGGCATCTGTGCTGAGTCAAGGGCCAGAGGAGTTCCTGACTGGGGTGTAGCTTGAAGACACCGCTGTGTGGGTGAGTCTGTGGTGGCAGAAACCCAGCAGAATGGCTCTGGGTGCTCAGGATAGACCCGGAGTATGCCGAGTGTGAGCTTGACCAGGGACCCAAGCCACCCTATAAGGAGATCTTTCATAGGTGTAGGGGACAAGAACGGAAGTGGTCATCCTGCACTCAGGAGATTTTTCTCAGGAAGTATGCTTCCCTGGGGGGGTGGGGCATGTGTTGAGTGGAAGCCTGGCTTCTCTCCTTCTCTCCTTCTCTGGTATTAGCAATCGAGGCTACCTCTCCACTTCCTCTGCTCTCCATTCCCTGCTATCTCCACATCTCCAACAGTATGTTTCACTATGGAAGGTCTAGAACAGTGCAGAGCTTCCCAAACAGAACCTTAGAGTGTCAACTGAAGAGGGATTAAAAGTAAGGTCTGGCTGAATACAGCTGTGAGGAAGGGACAAGATGACACTGAGTTTATCCCGTGGAGCATGCTGGGACCAGACCTATATTCCTCAAAGGCCCAAGTCCTGTGTCCAGTGAGTGATGTGAAGCCAACGACATCAGCGGGACTGGGCAGGGCAGGTGAGTGAGCACCTATGGGAACCAGGTCTGTAGGAATCTGCAGCTTTCCTCTCCTCCCAGCTTGATCTCAATGGGCTAAGTTTATCACTGTCCTGATAAAGCTGTGGTCACGATTTCAACCCTGTGTAGGCAAAGTAAACTTTCCAAAGTGGAAGTATTCCTCCCAGGCCCCCAGATACCCAGCATCCAGTCTATCCGATACAAGGTAGTGAGCTTAAACAATGCGGTTGAAAGCACTGCCTCTCACTGAGTGTCTGACGAAAGCGTCACCGGAAACGTTCCTTTCAGAGTTTAGAGTTAGAATTTTCTTCCATCCCTTAAGAGCAGCATACAGTAAGAAACTGAATTTGGCCCTTTTAAAATGATTGCTGATATGGTGACGTACGGTATTGCTCTTTTTGCCTTAACTACTGGGAAGCTCCAATCAGACTTTACGTTAATTAGAATAAATGTTTTCAATGGTATATTGGATTAGTGTGTTTGTTACTTTGTCTCCTTTTGCTCAAGTTCTACTTTCCCTTTTATTACTGCTCACAGATATCCTTTGTTTAAGCTCTTTGAGCCACCCTTTGGAAACGATATTTCTAGAAGAGACAACAGACTACTTACTGTACATTTGTGGTCACAGCTGGAAAAGCCACATGAAGGGTACATTTTCCTGGCAGGAGCCCACATGACATCAACACTGCTTCCAGAGATAAAGGACAGTCTTCCGTGTTCCTCCTCAGTCTTTTCCCAAGCCACCACCCTCACAAGGACAAAGTGTCGGGGGCAGGGGGGGGGAACGTTCTTTAATCTCCTCTATTTTAATTGGCGAGAGAAAGTGGTACCACTCATTGGCACTGCAAGTTGGATGGATTTAATTAGATCTAATGACCAGATAAATGGAGAATTCTGAATAAGGACCTTTGGGGACCAAGTGGTGTGAAGAGGATTACGTTGTTATATTTTCCTGTATTTGTCGCTCTGGTGGGAAGAGAAGCAGAGCAGCAGTGGGAGGAAGGCACAGATACTGTTGCACGGAAGGAGGATAAGGGAGAATCTGGGGTCTTCCGTGGGACCCTGCAGGGAGGGCGGAGAGAGTGGACACTTGTGAGAGTCGAGTGTTTGGAGTCAACTGAGGAGCCCTTATTCCTGGTTGGCTCTCCTTCCCGATCCACCTGTTTCCTGGGCATTTATCTCCCTATGCCCCTGGTGACTTTGTCACATTTGAGGAAAGCCGCAGGGTAGTCCTCAATGGGTAAAGAGTTGGTTCACTTGCCAAGCTTGCCTGGAGTGGATGCTGAGGACAATCTGTCCTCCTTTGACAGGTCGCCTTTATCTAGGATGAGCAAGATCATTTTGAATATCCTTGGGCTGTCACTTCGGGCCGAGAGTGTCACAGACTTCTCTCCCCTCGAAGATCATCTGTCAGAGTTAGTGGGGTATTCTAGTTCCAAAATCCCTGAGGGAAAAGTGCTGGGGGAGCAGGAGGGGTGGGGGGTAGAGAGGAATACAGGCAATAAAGTCAGTCAGCAAGTTCTTCAGCTTCAGCTCATGCCTAAAGCAGGGAGGCAGAGCCGACCCTGAAGAAAGGTCAGTCAAAGGTGTCAGTCCTGAGAGGAGAGAGGGGCCTTTATTGGCCATCTACCACCTGTCTAGCATATGTGGTCAGCATCGCGCTGCTGCTTAATTCTTACAGTCTTAGATTTTGGTGCATAATAGGTCTTCCGTATGAATTTTTTTAAAAATGAATAATTGAATTATTCTGGAAGCAATCATCCTCTTCATTGCACAGGGAAGAAACCAAGATTTTGGGGAAAATAAACAATGTGCCAAAAGGAGCTAGAATTCGAACCCACATTTTATAGCAGCAGCAAAAACCCTTCCCTTTCAAGTTTGACCCTGAGGACAGGATACTAGCCAGTTTCCCCTAGACCTCCTCTGGTCTCTTTTCTAACTAGGCTGATATTCTGTTTGATCTTATTGCACCTCAGTTTGCTCACCTGTAAAAATGGACTGATTAGAGGAACACTCTGTGATGAGGAAAGCAGCTGCTACTTTTTTTCCAGAGCCCATTTATATGGAGATATGGCCACCTTTTGTCTCCATCCCGGCCCTGCACTGGGGTGCACTGGAACATTTAGGAGATGGTACCTCTGTGTCTCTATCTGCTTCAGGCGGCGAATTTACAAATAAGATGGAGATGTTTCACCAGGACTGCCTGTGATGCAATATGGTTCAGGCCATTAAGAAAGGAACGCACGGGGTGGAGAGATGGCTCAGTGGTTAAGAGTGCCACTTGCTCTTCCAGAGGTCCTGAGTTCAATTCCCAGCAACCACATGGTGGCTCACAACCATCTATAATGTAATCTGATTCCCTCTTCTGCAGATAAAGCACTCATATGCAATAAATAAATCTTTTTTTAAAGAGAAAGAAAGTAATGCACACTCACACAAGGGTACAAACACACACATGCATCCTCACATACTTCACACTGACAGCACAATACAGGAGGACCTTTTGACCAATCTGAGTCAGACACCATGGATGTCTCTGAGTCCCACAGTGACAGCCCATGTGATGCTTAAGCACAGCACCACTCCCCCTTAGAACAACAATTATTAACTTCCCATAAACAAGTTATAATGTTGCTGTATTAGCATGGAAGGCTTCAAATAAGTGACCCTACTGGGCTTTGCAGAGAGCTGGTTGAAGCTTAAAAGTTCAACAACCTATTCTACCCAGCCAGTTGATAGTTAGAGAAAGACAGATGCAAACCTATGTCTTCCTGAGCTGTGCCCTGTAGCCCGGGCCATCAATGTCCATGATGTGCATGTTCCTAGAGATACTGGGCTGCTAAGGGAGAAGGAGATGGATGAAGGATGTTCAAGAGAAAGGGATTTTGCAAGTTTTCTTATGCTTTTGTACACAGTCGGCTTCAAGTCTCCTTTCCCTAAGATTCCAACAGATCAAATCACGCTCTTCCCCATTCATTCATTCATTCATCCATTCATATATTCATGATTTAAGTCAGACATATCCTGGGATGTTCAATGAAAATGCAAGATTAAATAAGACCTGATCCCCACCTTCAGCAAGCTCACCATCTGATAAGACTGATAAGCTAATTATTACACTCTGCACAATACATGGTCTGTGGTGGAGGGAAACACTGTGCACCAAGAGGATCACCATCTCAAAAAAAAAAATGACCCTAAAATGACAGGAAGAGCTCGGAACCGACTTTTAAAAAATAACAAGACAGCTGGATGTGGTTCTTATCTCTGCGGCCTTGAACCAGTTGGAATGTCTTGTGTTGTATGGTTTTGTGCAGGGAAACAATATCCATCAGATGACGTGACCGGCTCTGAGAGAACTGCACGAGGGATTAAATGGGTTAACATAAGCAAAAAACAGTATTATTCATCAGCAAAACAGCAAAGCTGGAAAACACAGAAAAGCCAAGTGTGTAGGGGCAGAAATGTAATGTAAATATTTCTGTAATACGGGATTATGTAGCAGTGTAATAATATAGATGCGGCTGCTACGGGAAATAGGCTGTCTTGGGACTTTGCAGTCACCAGCAATGCTTCCAGGGAATAAATCTCTCCACATGGTTTTGAGGGGAAGAAGAAGAAGAAAAAAAACATTTCCAGCAACTTTCAGATATAATTCCTCCTTGGGTAGGCGAATGAAAAGATAACTAAAGCTTTCTATCAGATCTCAGCGAAATCAACCAGCTCACACGTGTCTGCTGATGTATCCGTGTACCCATCCCTATGGCTGTTTTCTATGCAGAATTTCCCATGAGGTAGCTGGGAAAGAAAGAACCACGCACAGCGAGGGACTATCAGCGAAATGGTTTGTGATCCCCAGTCACAGGGAGCCGAGGGAAAAGCCAGTGTAAGCCTACGCAAGAGAGACGCCTTCATGGAGGAGGTAGTGAGGCCGTAAGGAAGGGTAAGGTCTGGAGGAGAGGCGAAGAAGATGAATGAAGCGGGGAAGAGGAGAAGATGGGGGAAAGAAACAGAGATAACGAAGGAAAGGTGAGCGAGAGAGAAAGAAGGGAGAAGAGGAATCACACAAAGCGTCAGAGAGAAGGACCCAAATGGGCCTGAGCCCGGGAGGGTGGCTAGGAAGCCAAACATCTGGAGGAAGTCAGATTACGGTGTAAGATGAGGAGACTGGGTCCGATGCCTGGGATAGTTGGTCAACGACAACAGAGCATCACCGTGAGAGAAGGAAGGCGATCTGACTGGCACCTGGAGGGAACTCCGGACAGAAAATAGTTTGACTCAGACTAAGCATCATCTAAATAAGCTGAAGAAGGAGTGTGTGCCAAGATCAATGGTTTATCGTTGGGGAAACTCTTAAGACTTGGGCCTCAGAAGCAAAGATGGAGAGCGGAAAGGGAAAAGTCAAAGACTCCCCACAAGTCTCCACTGACCTAGGAACCGCGACTTAAAAGGAGGCCTCTAAGCGGGGAGGGAATTAAATCTCGGAGAAGAGGAACTTAGAATGTGTGTTCCTCGGAGGCAATGGCAGTTCCCTCGGATGGAAATGTCATAGAAACAGTCGTTAGGGGCGCCAAGGGAGGCAAACACAGAAAGGTCCTTGAGGATTCTCACAAGTAGGACAACGGGAGAGAAATGATACACTGAAGGAGAAGAGACAGTCTCAGAGGATATGAAGAAAACCCCCCAAAATCAGGCATAGAGAGATGAGAGGCAGAGAGGAATATAAGGACTGCTGGACGTGACCCTTAGCGCCTCGCTGCGGAGACCAGGAACTACAGAATGAAGAACTGAAATGGCTGTTCGTTTTTTTTTTTTTTTTCAAGAAGGCATTGCCAGTATAATTGGGGAGCAGATGTCAGCTCCCGTGAAAACTGAGATGAGCATGTCGGGAAATGGAGGCGAGACGTCAGCAAAATGAAAGGCGAAGAGCAGGAACTTAGAAGGGTTAGCTCCTGAGACACAGAAACGAAAATACATGGAGAGAAGAGGACCGGAGACAGAGAGAAGGGGAAACTAGGCACACATTGGGAACAAAATCCCAGAGGAGATGGGGGTCCAGAGTTCACGTGAAGCAGTTATCTTTAAATAAGAGGAAAGAAACCTCTTCCTTTGAAAATAATGGGAGGGAATCCACTTCATAGACATGGAACCTTACGAGGTGAGAACGAGGGTACTTGAGATGCTCACAAAGATGGCTTTTATCTCCTACTGATCTGAGATGGACACAGAGCCCCAATGGAGAGAAGCCTTTGATGGCTTAAGTTCCTGGGATTTTCAGATTGTCACTGCAGCGTAACCTAGCCCATCCTGGTTGAATGCGAGGAGAAAGCCACCTCCTGGTTTTTGGCCGGGCAGGGATGAATCAGGGTTTAAGGAAAGAAAAGGAATGAAATAACAACATGATAGTATCCAAGAGGTTCAAAAGGCAGCTTTATCTGAAGGCATGTTTTGAAAGTTTGAAAGCTGCAGAGATGTTGGAAGCTAACATAATGACCACGCAGAGAGCCTTCACCCAGATTCATCAATTGCTGGCATCTTACCACATCATCTCTCTGCAGAATGTACAGGGACATGTGTGTGTGTTCTCACGGACACACACACACACACACACACACACACACACACACACACACGCTCCTGCAGCACACCCTTTTTTTTTCTTTGCTGATTTCTCCTTTTATTCAAAAGTACTTGAAAGCAAGCTGCAGAAAACACTCACTTGATAAACTTGAGGACTTCCTCTTATAGAATTATAACCTCGTTATTACAGACAGACAAACTAACAGCTTGGGCTGTTTAAGATTGTACAGGTCGATGGTACACTACGACACTGATGTTGCTACACATAGTGTAGTACTGCAGCCAAGCAAATTAACATCCCTATGATCTCATACGTCTTTCTGTGGTTAAAAAGAAATACTGAACATTTATTCAGTGAATTCCCAGTTCTCGGGATGATATTCTTCACTACAGCTCCCATGCTGCACATTAGATCTCTAGGCATATCCATCCCACATCCATGTGAACTTCATATCCAAATCTAATAATATTGGTGTAACACTGATATCCAACACAAAGTCTACATGATTCCACTTTTTTCCAGTCACGCTTATGCTTGCCGTATACCATTCCCCCCACCTCTGCTTATGAGGCCGTGAGGAACTGCATGCTGAGTTTTGGAGAGGAGAAGAAAGAAAAGAAGAGGGAAGAAGAAAGGGGAAGAGACAGAGAAAATAGAACGATTGGTATTAATTGATTAGCTGGGAAGAATTTGTTATTTTTTTTATTCTTGAATAAACCAGACTTGCGCTGGGGAGAAAGAGAGTTATCAAGTATAAGATGACTTCTTTTTTTTAAAGATTTATTTATTTATTACATATACAGTGTTCAGCCTGCGTGTACACCTGCACTCCAGGAGAAGACATCAGATCCCATTGTAGATGGTTGTGAGCCACCATGTGGTTGCTGGGAATTGAACTCAGGACCTCTGGAAGAAGAGCCAGCGCTCTTAACCTCTGAGCCATCTCTCCAGCCCCAAGTGTAAGGTGACTTCTTGGTTTGAGACCATAGACCTATACCTGAGAGAAATGACAAAAACGTCAGAAACGACGGAGGAGGAAAGACAGCATGGATGGTACATAACGTTGAAGGAAAATGGCAGTGCTCAGATGACCAATGGACCAAAAGGAAGAAGAGAAATTGAAAATATACTTTGGCAATGTAAAAATTAATACTAATTAGATTCTTCATACCCTCCCCCAAATGTTTAATTACCATGGTTTAAATAATCAAACATTAAATCTATGTGAAATTAATTTGTTCTGAGCTCTTTACACATATATGCTCAATTTGCAAGTGGCATGGTGAACTCCTCCCAACTTTAATTAATTAGAGCTGGCATTGGTGATGGGATATTTATTTATGGACCAGGTGCAATTAAAGAAGAAGGGCTGTGTTCACTCAGAAGATGCCAAGAGCGCTCTGTGGGGTGCAAGCGCTGGTGACACTTAGACTCTGAGAGCAGGTGCAACGCCAAGGGTCACTTCCTTCAGCTATCACAAGGAATCTAGGACAACTGCAGTCTGTGCTTTTCTCAGTATTTTCCAAACAGCTAACAGAGACGTTGGATTTCGCCTTGATAAGGCTGCACCGGCTAGATAAACTATCTATCAGAGTGTTGTTCTGCCTTCGGCTGGGATTATGTTCGTTCTTTATGATAATGTTGGTTATCTTCTCCTGACCAGATGCCCCAATTATCAGTCAGCTCCGTCTTTCATGAAAAGCAAGAAATAACTTTATATTAACCATCGAGTTTATTTGGTCCAAGAGATTTCTTGAAACAAAGGGAAAGGGCGGGGCCCTGAGGGCCTTGATAGTGAAAACCCTCAAAAAGGGAGGATAGAGAAGCATTGTTCTTGCCCCAAACCTACCGAGGAGGAGATTGCCCAAGTGACATCACCAAGTTCATGCCGTGACTTATTAAAAGCAATTAACAGCAGTCGTTCTGGTTCATCAAAGGTTACCCGAGGAATAAATTTCGTGACTTAAAAATGGAAGATCCCTGGAGACACTAAGTCTCAAGCAGGAAAGACACTCGGGAGGCTGGTGCGCAGCATCCAAGGAAGGGTGATGGGAGCTGGTGTCTACCAGGGAGGGTGCAGAGATCCATAGGCGGGACACTGGCCTCAAGTCTCAGTGGCTGAGGGGTACTGGCTTGCTTCACCCCTCATGGTAGGAAAGAAGGGAAGACCTTTGGGTTTTTGACTAGGAGTTGAAAGATGCTGTTTGGTGAAGGAGAGAGCGCGCACACATATTAGGAACTCGCTTCAGGAGACCTTGGAGGACTGAGATTCTAAGATTTACATCCGTCCCAAGGGCCTCCCGGATTTTCGGATTTTCATAATGTCAAGGACAGAAAAGGACAAGGGAGTCCTCCCTGCCGGTACCAGGCAGTGTGCCTGCGGGTGGGAGGTCTCTGCCCAAGGCAGACGCCAGGGGTCAGTGCAGGCCCAGCTTCTTTAGCGGGAGCATCATCGCCGAGCGCCTTTCTCGCCTGTTCATTACGGAAAGAATTTAAGAGAACTCTAACGCAGATTCGTTTATGATAGCAGCATTTTACAGGCAGTTGTAATTATAGTGTATGGAAAACAATTATTCCTTCCTAAAATTGCTCTTTTAATTTTCTCTTATTTGTCCCACAGTGAATGTTAAATAAGCCTCACTGCCTTGCAGACTGCCTGGGATCTGTGCAGAGAGAAGCTCCAAAGGATGGCTTAGGAACACGCTAACCTGCACAGGCGCCCTCACACACGCCCACACGCGTTCCTAGTACACACGACAGGCAAATTCGGAAGAGCACACGGGCCCAGCGAGCGGCTTCCCACCCCAGACCCAGACTGAGCACAGGTTAAGGACGCCCTGTGGAAAGCCCCTCCCCACCCACCACAACACTCACTGGGCGGTCCTCACGGACCCCTCCCTCTGTGAACCCTTCCTCTCCTCCGGCGTCCCCAAAGACCTCATAGATTTAAACTTTACTGCACACTGTTCGTGGAGCAGACATTTTCACTCCACAAACTCTCGTCTTCTCCTTTGTTTAAACGTCCCTCTTTACAGATAAGATTCTTAGCCGCAAAATCCTTTTGTATTGCCAGTCTCCAAAGTGGGAAAGCTTGTTTCTAGTCGCTCTCTCTGGCTATGGCTCAGGATAGTGCTTTCCCAAGGACTGTCGCAACTTTTTAAAATTAAATTGTCATTTTATATCCTGGCCATAGCCCTCTCCCTTCTGCCCTCCCTCCAGTGCCCTCCCTCCTCCCTCCCCTACTCCCCAGAGAAGGAGAACCCCACCCCAGCATGTTAAGTCACATCTGGACTTCCTCTGTGGCCTAGCGAGGCAGCTCCCCCACCACCAGCACACACACAAAAGGCAGGCAGCAGAGTCCATGCCAAAGCCAGCCTCCACTTCCCTGACTAGGGTACCCCCATGATGATGGTTACAAATTTAACACCTTCCGAAAATGCTAGTTTGCAAGGAGCTGTGTTTCCGTATTCTAACCTCTACCAAGGAAACTGGACAAGCAGTCAAGAGGTGCGTGTATCTTTCTGGAGACTGCTGCTAGTTCTAGCACCTTGGCCGATATGTGTTGCATTTGAAAGGGTCTTGGACTTTAGTGAGGTTCCAATGACATGGGGCTTAATTGTCCTTGATGAGAGAATAAATGTCTTTAAGACTGTGAGGCAGATGGATGGGGATGGGAAACAAAGCGCATCTTCACAGCCAAGGATCGGTAACTTTTTAATAAAGGGTTAGGCGATGATGTAACCTAGGTACTCCGACCATCTTGTAGTGATTAGTATTGGTGGATGGAAGCCAAGCTCTGTCAGGGAGGGATATGGAAGGCTGATGTCCCTTTGATTAAAAAGTTTGCGTTGGAGGGGGGATGTTGGCAGTTTGGGGTCAGTATTATTGTTAATTGGTTGTCTTGGCCCTCAAATGGTCTTGGTTGTTAAATAGCTTTCTTTTCACACCAGGAGAGGGGGGGGGCAGGAGTAAGGAATTTCACGTGGAGGGACAGAAAAAAATGAAAATGAAAATGATGCTGATGCCAAGTGAGCCTTCTGTTGGTGTTCGATGTTGGCAGACTGGACTTTTCTCTATTCATCCGAATCCTCTCTTCCTTGGCTCCAATGCTTAGGAGACTCTGAATCTCTTTGTTTCCTGGGGTTTTGTTTTTTGTTTTTTACTACAAATGTATGAAATAGTCCTGAGAATGCCTGCCACTTCATATCTAAGTCTTTTTTTTTTTTTCCTGCTTGAGCTGCTAAAACAAAGTGCCATTGACTGGGTAGCTTACACACAATAAAAAGTTTATTTCTCACAGTTCTGGAGACTGCAGCAAAGTCTGATGTCAAGATGCTACCACATTAGCTGTCTGGCTCCTTTTAGACAGTGCTTTCTCACTGTGTTCTCACAGGACAAAGAGACCAGCAAGCTTCCTGGCACCTATTGTGTAAGGGCACACTACTAATCCCATTCATATGGGTTTTCCCCTCAGGACACAATCTTCTCCAATTACTGTCAAGTTGGTGTTCAAGTTTCAACATAGGAATGTGTGGACGTGGGGCTGAGGGAACCATAGCCATTTCTACTACAGTACCCCAGGGCTGGTGAGGTTGGAGAAAAGATGCTTGAGTTTTCATTCTCCATCTGTCTTAAAAGTCCCATGAAGAAAACCAAAGGTATTAGAAAGTAGATACAATGTTTTTAAAGCATAGAATCTAGGACTTCCAAAAGCAGTGCTTCTTAGAAAAACATGTGTGTCTGTAAAATTTGGGAATTGAAAAAGAAAAAAATGTATAAAAAATGTAGTCTCATATATTCTTAAATTTTTTATAGCAAACATATAAATAAAATATGTAAATTATTGTGTGCACTTACATTTTACAAAATTCTTTGATTATTTAGTAATGAGTATTACTTAGTTAATATTTAAGACACCCTCCCCCAACACACACCTATGGTGTTGGAATGAGCCTATGTAAGGAAAGGCTCTGACCTGAGTTTTCTAAGTTTAGCTCAGATCCATTTGGCCTCCTAGTCCTACTGTTAAAGGAGAGACAGAAGGACATTTGAATGAAAGCTGAGTCCGTGGTTCCTTCATCAAGTAAGAATCTGCACCAGATAATCCCACCTCACCTTCCAAAAGTGTCACTCCATTTACCTCTTGGTATGGTTTGAAAAGGTTCATCTCTCCAAAGCTCATGGTGACAGTCAGTTGCACTGTGGCAGTGTTGGGAAGTGGGCCCTTTAAGAGCTGAGGTCAGTAAGAGAGGTTCATGGCATTCTCACGGGGGACTGAGTTCATTATCACAAGAATATGTCATCATAAGGTGAGTCAACTCTCATACTTTCCTTTTACCGGGTGGGTGTTGTGAGACAGCATGAAACCACCATGGGAAACCAAGCAGATAATAGGATCATGCTCTTGAACTGCCTATGCTCCAAAACTCTAAGCCAAATATCTTTTCTGCCTTATACATTAACCCATCTAAAACAGAAAACAGATTTAGGCACTTCTTCCTTCTTGTGGTGGTTTGAATAAAAGTGGTTCCCATAGGCTCATAGGGAGTGTCATAATTATCAGGTGTGGCCTTGTTGGAGTATGTATGACCCTATTGGAGTGGGGGGGGGGGCTTGTTGGAGTAGGTGTGGCTTTGTTGGAATGGATGTGGCCTTGCTGGAGTGGGTGGGGCCTTGTTGGAGTGGGTGTGGCCTTGTTGGAGTGGGTGGGGCCTTGTTGGAGTGGGTGTGGCCTTGTTGGAGTAGGTGCATCACCGATGGGGAGGGGAGGCTTTAGGGTCTCCGAAGCTCAAACCAGACCTTGTTGCTCACAGTTCTTTTCCTGCTGCCTGTGAGTCAAGATGTAGAACTCTGAGCTCTTTCTGCAGTACCATGTCTGTCTGCGTGCCACTATGCCTCCCACTATGGTGGTAATGGACAAAACCTTTGAACTGTAAGCCAGCCCCAATTAAATGTTTTCTTTTATAAGAGTTGCCATGGTCATAGCATCTCTTCACAGCAAGAAAGCCTAACTAAGACACTTCTCCTAGAGGCAAAAGTTTTTTTTTTCCTAAATGGGGTTTATTCATCTAATTTTCATTCACCTGTAAATTCTGCGTCAGTCAGATTCATTGAACTAGTTTCCATCACATACCTAACATGGTAGTGCACAAACAAGTAAGGATGCTGGTAAGTACAAGTGTACTTCTTACACATGGCGGCTGATTAGAACAGAGTTAGGGAGCTGCTCTCCTTAAGGGTAGTAGTGAAGATGGAAATAATCGATGACAATGCTGTCTTATATGTTTCAACAAGTACCATGTGTTTGGCTTTTTGCTGAGCACTTGGCACAAAGTACTGCGCTGAATTTCCCCCGATTACTCTGGAGGTAGGTGTTTAACTACTGTGTTGTTGAGAGACAGTGCAGCTGTAGTGAAAGCCACCTAGGAAATAGAAGAAACAGATGCAAAATTACTAAGACTGCCTCCAAACAATTCCAGCAACACTAATAATCTATTAATAAATAGTGCTATTCTTTCAGAGGAAAAGGGGGCTTTCTACTCCAATGGGGAAGTACGCTTGTATTGATTGAGACCAGGTCTTGCCCTGCAACCCAGACTGGGCTCTAACTTACCTATCTCAGGCTGACCTTGAACTTGTGATCCTCCTGCTTCAGCCTCCTGGAGGAGAAAACTTTTTAATAATCAAAGTTGTTTACCATGCAGGACAATCAAACAAAACTGCCCTCTGAGAATTTTACCATTATCCTTGCTAGTAATTTTTAATCAAGAAAAGC
The DNA here is from genome assembly GCF_964271855.1 of Acomys minous. Lineage (NCBI taxonomy): Eukaryota > Metazoa > Chordata > Mammalia > Rodentia > Muridae > Acomys > Acomys minous. Next base: position 108,089,590 of record NC_140494.1, read on the forward strand.
GTCCTCATATCTTTCCCCAGTGAGTCCTGGCCTCTACCCACCCACATTAATCACTTTAAAATAGCCTGAGAATTCATTTAATGTCACTGCTTAATCACTTTATTAAATGCCACTGCTCCTCCGTGGGAATGTTTGTTTTTAAGCTTATCTCTGACATCCGTTGGTACCTAAGAAGCCCAACGTGAATTTTTAAATGACTATGAGTTTTCTGCCATGCCTACCTCCAGCACCCCTTGCCAGGAAGACCAACTGGCAGAGTGTGAGGCAGAGTGAGAAAGCCACCCTTTCCAACTATGTGAAATCCTCTCATAGGAGGCCCTTGCTATAGTTAACGGTGGCCTCTCCTACTCCCTCTCCACAAGGCTATTTTATTCTGTAAACTTTTATTTTAAATTGTTATTCTCATGGAAAAAATTATATGAACATTTTTAGAAACTTCAGAAGTGAGAGGTAACTGAAAGGAGGAAAAAGTTAACAAATTGGAAAGTGGCTTCAGGTCCTCAACAGAAATGGTACCAAAATGCCTTCTGTTCCATTGTCTAAAACCAAGAGTTTAGCAGGGGAAATTGGCATGTGCCTGTCATTTCAGCACTGGGGAGAGTGAGGCAGGGGAATCATGAGGTCAAGCTCATCCTGGGATGCATAACAAGATCAATCCAAAGAAGAAAAGGAAGGAGGGGATGTAGCAAAGAAATGACCAAGATATTGTGACACCAAGGATGAGCGTTGTCTTGACCAGCCTCACTTGGGGAGAGGTGTGGTGTGGGAGGATGGCAATCGAATGTTGGCCCAGGAAGAACATTCTCTGGAGAGAGATGGTTTGCACTTCAGTCGACAGCATTTTGGGCAATAAAGATAAATCTAAGAGCCACTGAGGGTCTCCAGTGTGTTTTGAATACATTCTCTAGGATGAATCTTTTTAATCATTTATTTTTATTATTTTTAGTCTTGTATATGTGTGCATTTCTGTGCATGGGGTGTGTGTGTGTGTGTGTGTGTGTGTGTGTGTGTGTGTGTGTGTGTGTGTGTGTGTGTCCATGGAGACTGGAGACATTAGATGTCCTGATGGTTATCTGCAGCTGTGAACCGTCCACTGGGCTTGTCCTTTGTAAGAGCAGTACGCACTCTTGACTGCTGAGCCATCTCTCCAGCCCTAAGAAATGTTTTTACCCTAGTAATACAAAATTAATATGTATTTGCATAAATCAGCAAAGACCCATAATGGTTAGCTGCAGCATGGCCCTAAGAATGATGCTGAGACCTTACTTGGAAGGCAAGCTGTGAGGAATTCGGGAAGACTACTGTGGACAGATGATGAGATAGGCACGAATGCTATATTAGTCTATTTAGTCACTGTTTATTGCTGTGAAGAGACACTATGACCAAGGTAACTCTTATAAGAGAAAGCATTTAATTGGAGGCTTGCTTACAGTTTCAAGGGTTTACTCCATTATCTTTAGGACAGGGAGCATTACAACAGGCAGGCAGAGAGGCGCTGGACCTATAGCTAAGAGCTATATCCTCATCCATAGGGGCAGGGAGGGGGAGGGTGGAGAGAGAAACAGAGAGAGACAGAGACATAATCAGACACAGAGAGAAACAGAGACAGATAGATTCAGACAGACCGGGCCTGGCTTGGGCTTTTGAAACCTCAAAGCCCACTCCACTTCCAATGACACACTCCCCCTAAGAGGGCCACACCTTTTCCAACAAGACCACACCTCCTAACCTTCTCAAACAGTGCCACTCTCTGGTGACTAAGCATTCCAATATATGAGCCAATGGAGGCCATTCCTGTTCATACCACCACCAGCTGTGCAACCTACTAAGCCCACACTGACGTGCTGATTAATCCACCAAAGGCTGCCACTAAGGTCTGGAGAACAAGGTCCTGTTTCCATGTCATTTAAGCCTTCAAAGTTCCTTCCTCACAGGAATCTGGGACTGATGTGATTGGTTGCATATGCTTAAAGGTGATATTTATGCTCTTGAAGCCCGACTCTTCACAGGGAAGGAAACTAAAAATAACAGGAGTGATTGACTTCTCCTTCACTTCAGGTCTAGAGTTTCAAAGGCACATTTCTGCAAATGGAGCTATTTCACTGCCTGTAGTAGGATGCATTTCTGGGAAGGTCACCAGAAAGTACATGTTTCAGGTTGCTGTGCTTTCCTGTGCCATTCATTACATTGTTAAAGATGCCTTTCCATTTGAGGGAAAAAAAAGTGCTGTCTGCTAAACAATCACCCCTGTGCATCAATATTTAGAACCATGGGGAAGGTCACATTTTAGAAAGCCAAAACTATGATGCTCAGGATGAGGTAGAAGCCTTTTGTCATGGGATGTAAATAATGCATTTTAAAGACGAAGCCTTTCACTAGTTCCTTTCATTTGATTCCCCACAGCAACACTAATGTGGTGTGTGGGTTTGCTCTTCTTTTAGAGGAATGTATCTCACTGAAACAGTCAGCTGGGAGGCCAGGATCTATATCCAGATATCCAGGCTGGTATGACAGAAGGTCAGACTCCTTTAAAAAAAAAAGGCAGGCTTGTAGATAAAGGTATAAAGAAACATGGATGAGTAGAGAAGATAAGTAGATAGAAAGAAAGATAGATAGATAGATAGATAGATAGATAGATAGATAGATAGATACTTAGGTGATAGATAAACAAATGGAAAATAGATGACAGACATCTAGATTACAGATGTCAAATTGTTGAATGATAAATAAGCAAAATATGTAGAGAGATGATTTATAGATGATAGAAAACATAGTAGACTGATGATAGACTGATAGGTAGACAATCAGTAATAAACAATGGTGATAAATAGACAGACAGACGACAGACAGAACTATCAACAAAAACAGTAATACTGAATGACATTTGGTTTTCCAGGCCACGGTTTAAGATAATGAAATGCTTTATTTTAGCAGAGGAAGAAGTGCACATCCAGGATGTGCAGGCTACATGGATACTTGGTGATTTATCAAGCAGAGTTTACACTAAAAATAGAGGAGGAAGAAGAGCTATCCAGAAAGGGATCAAGACAGTATCTATGGCAAGAGAAGAAAAATAATATTGTCATGAATATCTAGCAGATTTCAGAGAGAGCAATGAGAAAAAAAATCAGAAAACACATGAAGACATGCAGCCTTAAATGGTCCCCACACAAGTCTGGGCTAAAGTTGCAGAGGCAAAGTCCCTATGGGAACTCTCTCTCATGCACAGGCAAAGTGCTGTTATCTCGTCCATTTTAAGAAAATCCTCTTCATCCCCATTTCCATCCCCATTTTATATCTCTGTCCTGTTGATCAACCCCACTTAAGAGGGTCACCATTCTCTTCACGGTTGCTCATGAATTCATTCAGGCAGGCTCAAAGCACCATCAACTCACCAGAACAACAACAGCCTCTGCGTCACAAAAGTCCAAGAGTCAGATCTCAAAGTACTCGAGCTGAGAACAGAGCAAATATCCAGACACAAGCAGCACAACAGCCCCACCCCCTGTTTAAAAATTACAATGTTTATAAAGCTGAGTCCTTTAAGATCCTCCTCCAACCACAGCCATTCCGTGACATCTGTTCCCTACATCCACAACATGTATAAATTAAGGAGTTAATCGTGGCCATTTCAGGATGAGGGAGTGTTTGTCTCTCCAGAAGGAGGCCACTTTTCATTCTCGGTGGTTGGTGGTGTTTGTGCCTGCCCAATCCTCCAGGAAGCTACACTGGACATCAGGTACCACACAGAACCCTAAAAATCCTTGGTGTGCCTACTTTGGAGGCTTCTCTGATGCCTTGTGTGTTCCCAGGATGCCACAGACCCGTTGTGGCTCCCTTGAGCCAGTCTTAGATTCTGGTTCTGTTAGACCCTAGCCCGTGAGAACTGGGGGTGCTGGTATTCAAGTGAACAACTGTCTCAAACTCACTTGACCTCCAAAGCTCTAACCTCTGATCCCACGAATCCTCCTTGGACTTTGCTTCCAAGAGGCAGGAAAAAGACACAGCAGAACTCGTGTTGCGGCCTTTACAGGCAGTTTGAGGTCAGGGATGCCCAGTGCATGGGTGACTTTCAAAGTCCACCACCATTTAACTGCATAGACTCATTAAAAGTCCCAAATATCCTCCTTTCATGAGAATTAATGGGAATTTTAATAATAAAAAAAAACGAGGACACTCAATATGTATTTTTTTGCTCCCTGTTTGACAAATTCAAATTCATTCAAATACTGCAATTAGTCTCCTTCCCATCTTTCCACATATGACAATGGGAGCACCATGGCAAAATTTACAACCCGAGTGTCAGAAATGAGGCTAAAATTCAGTTGGACCAGCACACAGCTAATGCTCCTCCTGCCCACCATGAGACCCCGCCTCTTCCTTGGCCTGAAGGTTTATATCTCCCAATTAAACATGACATTCGGAGCTGACTTTCCTGATTTAGTTGATAATAAAGATTTTTTTAATATACAAAAATCTCAGTACTATCAGAGCTAAAAGACTTGGAACGATAGAACATTTTTAATGTAATTGCCTTTCAACAGAAGCTGAGAGGATTTGGCACCCTGATAAGTAACTACCGATGTCAATCTGACACCCGGGAGTCGTCGGTGACTGTGAAGTTAGCAGAGAAGTTTTGTGCACATTTGATTTTGTTCTCTTCATCACTGCACAGCTTGGACAGGGCCATCATTTAGATAAGGGTAAACCCCTCAGATAAGCAGTTTCCAAAGATTAGCCAGCGAGTTGATGAGTACTGCAAAGGCTTAATGAATCATGTGCGCTAAAATGATGTCATGTGGCAGAATGACAGTATAGCCCGTTGAGCTTAATTAGAAAACAAAAAAAGGAGCTTGGAGTGTGGCTCAGTGGTTAGGGCTTGTGCCTCGCACACCCGAGGCCCTAGCTTCAATCTGTGTGGTGAAAGGAAGGAATTCCCCCTGTGGTGTAGACGTTCACATTTGATGTTAGTTAGCATGAGTATTTTGCTGTGCTGATGGTTAAGTGTTTTGAATATCACTTCGCCTCTTACTAGCATTTTGACTCAGCCTTAAAACGTTTTCAGTTAATGCCCACACACGGGTTTCTGTGCCCTTCCTGCCTCGCCACTGCAGCCTCTCTTGTCCTTTGGCAGTTTCTTCTGCTTTCCCTGGTCTCCAAAGCATGCTGTGTTCTGGGCTCGAGGCTGGGACATCTTGTCTTCTTTATCTGACCTCCCTTTGATCACCTCATCCAGTGCTACAAATCTACAGACCATGCACGTGTTGGATACTTGAAAATGTGCATCTTTGGGATCACTTCTTTCTAGACACCAAACTAATGCATGTAGAGGGTTCCTAGCTGTCCCCATTAAACGTACCTTAAAGCGGATGTTTAAAATTCAACCTTTTAAGTTGTGCATGTGTGTGTGCCTGAGCTGATGTATGTGCGCCATGTTGAGTGCAGGAGCCTTTGAAGACCAGAGGAGGATGTCAGACACCCTGGAACTGAAGACACAGTTAGTTATGGGCCTTGGAACATGGGTTCTTGGAACGAAACTCAGGTCCCTCTACAAGAATAATATGTTCTTTAAACTACTAAGCCATCTCTCCAGCTTCAAGAACTAAATGTTTGCTCTCCTCCAAACTCACGCAGCCTTTCTCACCTGGTCAAATGGTGTTCCGTCGTCTGTCTGGCTGTTCCAGCTGTAAACCTTCCCTCATTCTGCCTTTTGTCCTATCTCATGCCAAATCTATGAGTGAATCTAATACTGTCTGTCCTCAGAATAGAACCCAACCCTGACCACGTCTCACCATCTCATCATTTTCACATGCATAGTTCTTAGTGTCTTTAATACCAGCACTCAAGGAGGCAGAGGCAGGCAGATCGCTGTGAGTTCGAGGCCAGGCTGGTCCACAGAGTGAGTCCCAGGGCAGTTAAGGCTACACAGAGAAACCCTGTCTTGAAAAACCAAACCAAAATGAAACAAAAGCCCTCAGTGTCTGATTCACGTTCTTCTGCTCTGTGTCGCTGATTCTTAGCAGCGGTTTCTCTAAAATACGAAGCGTGTCAACATTACCTGCAAGGCGAGATGCTCCGATGTCTCTATTGAACTCAGAATCAAGGTCATCCATCACAGCCCCCTTGGCACTGCCTGGCTTCACTCCTTCACTCCTAGAAGAGTCTTGCTCCTTTACCTGGCTTCAACCATGCTGACACCCTTTTTGCATCATGTATATGGCAGACACACTGCTGTCTTGGGGGCTTTCATTGTAACCAAAGGCTCCTTCCTCAGACATCCACCTGGTTCCCTCCCTCACCCCCTTTAGTTCTTGGCTCAAATCGCTCTTTTCCAGTTTCCCATTGCTGTCGCAATGAGATAGCCAGACCTTTGTTTCTTAAAATGACATGTATTTATTATTCTATGGTTCTGTAGCTGAGGGAGTCCAGAGGTCAAATGTCAAGTGGGCTGTTGCATTCCTTTGGTGGTCACTGCTTTGCTCTTCTAGAGGCTGCCCATGTGGCTTTACTCCAGGTTCTTTCCTCTATCCCTAAAGCTGGGGTCATAACATCTTCACATCTTTTTTTTTTTTTTTACAGATTCTACAATCACATTACTATATCTGAGTCTGACTCTGTTGTAATCTAGTGTAGTGAACAACGGAAAATCCCTCCAACTTATGGACTCTAGCCACCTGTTCAAAGGCTCATTTTCCACGGAAGGCAACAGAGTCCCAGGTTCTAGGAATAGAGACATGGACATTTTAGGCGACTACCCTTTACCACAGTGAACTTGTTCATAGGCTTTTCCACTCGCATATTTAGGTTTGTGAATCCCAGTCTTTTGCAGGAATCATGTTCCTTCTGCTTTAGTTTTCTCCTATGGCACTCATCGGAGTCTCCCCCATTACAGACCTAGGATGTATCTGTTTAAGGGAAAGTGGGCTTTTATTTTATTACGTACTACTATATATAATCTATATCTTCCAGATGACTAGATAGAACATAAGTCCTCAATGGATGTCTGCCAAACAAATAGGAGAGATACTTCATACATAACAATACATGTGGCTCGTAGACTGAGACACATCGCTAAAATCTGCTAATGAAATGTACGTGTAGATGGTATTACTAGAGCTTGTCAAAATCTTGTTTCCATTACGGTACATGAAGTTCTTTTTGCACCGATCCAGTTAGTTGAGATCATATAACTAACTCTGGCCACTGTAATATTATAAAGAGGGATTCATGTAAAGTGTGGTCTGCAACAACAAAAAGACTTTTTCTCTCTCTCTCTCCTCCAGTCTCTGTCCCATGCTGAAGCAGTCAGGCACAGGTAACTTCATGGCGACAAGATGGTAGACAGAAAAGGTTTTTAAATTATGGTTTTTTATTTTCCATTTTGTCTTATGAGTGAGTGTTTTGCCTGCATGTATGTGCATGTGCACCATGTGTGTGCTTTGTGCTTGTGGAACCAGAAAAGCGTATCATATCCCCTGGAAATGGAGTTACAAATGGTTACAAAGCTACCACATGGGTCACTACAAGAATGACAAGTACACTCTTAAACACCGAGCCACCTTTCCAGTCTCAATGGCAACATCTCTGTTAGCCTCCGACACTCAGAGGAGTACCAAGGTAGAGACCTCACTCCATCCCTGCTGCCAGAGCAAGACACATAACGCAATCAACACGCCAACTTGCGTTGCAGTAAAGTGCTGGAATCAGGGTGGCGAGACAGCTAAGGAAAGGTACTTGCCTAAAATGCACAGAGCCCCAGGATTGATAGCAAGCACCACATAAGCCAGTCAAGAGAACGCATGCCTGTAGTCCTAGCACTCAGGAGATAGAGGCAGAACAACAATGATCACAAGCTCGTCTTCAGCCGCATAGCTAGTTCAAGGCCAGTAGCAACTCATAAGATACTGTCTCCAAAACAAAACAGTCAATTGGCCAAATGAGAGATAATAGCTCTCAGGCGGGACCCAACTGACTGTAGTTACCAGCTTCACCTTTGATTTCATTGTGGAGTTTAAAAAAGGGGAAATTAAAAGATAATTTAAAACAAACTGTGGATTGTTTGTTACCAGAACATAATTAGCCTCTTCAGATTAATGCAACTTCCATTACTAAAAACTGAACGCCCTTGCAAAACACAGGCCAGGATACAGGCTCCTGGCTTTGCAGACGGCCGTTGGCAAGGAAACTGGTATCTGACGTTATGGTTTCTATGTTGTGGTTACCCCTTATTTAGCAAAGCTGCCCCTTGAGTAACTTAGGGAGTAGAAACTCAAGGGGAAAACAGGATGTTAGGGCGTTGCCTTGTGATAGATGTCATGTCTGGCTGGGTCTCCGAAGAAGCAAGCTCAGGGAAGAATCTCCCAATTGGAAAGCAGAAATGAAAGAAAGTGGAGAAACGGAAGGATTGTCTCTTTGCAGGACTGCAAGAGCCCATTGCTTCTACACCCCCAAGTAGGAAAATGGAGTCCGAAAGCAATTTTAAGGCAGATGCCAATAAAACCTCTCAGCAGATTATATCACCTAAGGGCAAGGATCAAATTAAGGATATATTGTGCAGTAAATCTTTTCCAATTGTATGAAATTACTCATGGCAGATATTAAGGGCATAATTTGTCTGCAGATGTGTGGTAGCCTAGGGAAAGAAAATGTGGGGGGGGGGCATTGAAAATGCAAAGAAACATGCCAGATAGAAGAAATTTATCTCATGCCTTCTCATTTGCTCCTCTTCCTTCCCCCTTCCTGGAGAAACTGATCTTAGGCCATGAGGTAGATAGGGAAAGGGTTCCTCTGTACCTGCTACAGGAGTTGGGGGGGAGGGGGCTCAGTCCTTATCTCCCACAGGAGTGAGATGGAATATGAACTGTGCCAAGGGCTTCTGCATCAGGCAGCTGCCTGAGTCTGAGCTGAAAAAAAAAATGGTGAGGAGGTGGTCCACGGGGAAGGATGCTGAGGACTCCCTGGGCAAGTGATGTTAGAAGCCGAGGAGGGTGATGAGGAAGTCCTCGTGAGTGGATGAGCTGGTGTGTTGTCAGAGAACATGCAGGTGGGAATCACAAGCCAGGATGGAGAGCCCGAGCCTGTGTGTACCGACCGAGAAGAGCAGTCGGATAGGAGCTGGGCATGGGGTGACAGAGGTTGGGTACCACGGAGAAGCTAGCTACGAACGGGGTACCATGTAATAGAGACTAAGAGCCTGAGCGGGGGGGGGGGGGAGGCATTTCTGCAAAGGAGATGGACAGCAGAGGCGATAAAGACCAAACAGGTGAGAAGGGGTCTTAGCATGGTGGGTCGTGAGTGCAAAGGAGAGAGCAACCGAACAGCAGCACAGACTGGATAGGAGTTTGTTTTTAAATAGTGAGGTAAGGGACTGGGAAGATGGCACCATTGGTAAAGCACTTGCCTTGTGGGTATTAGAACCTAAATTCAATCTGTCAGAAGCAAAAGTGAGGCATGATAGAGCATGCGTATGATCCCAGAGCTAGGGAGGCAGAGGCGAGCAGATCGCTGGGGCTTCCGGGCCGGCCAGGCCAGCCTAATTGGCAACTTCCTGGCCTGTGAGAGACTCAGAACAAACAAACAAGCACCAAAACAAAACATGGTGGATACGGTTCTTGGAGAACAATACCTAACATTGACTTCTGCCCTCCACATGCATGCTCACACACATGCACATGCACATGCACATGCACATGCACATTGGTGAGCTACATGTTCCTGTAAGGAAGGAGAAGCAGCAATGGATGGTGATGACAGATGGTACATCCATGTGAATTTATACATATTCTTTTTATATATGCATGTATAAACTCCATATATGTGCACACATACGCACTCACACTGCTCTGTGAGAGAGCCTGGGAACAGCAGCATTCAAATAGTAGTGCACATACCAAGCACCTAGCTCATAGCCCCTAAATGCACAATACTAAATTTACATGACACGTGTGCATAGTGTGTGGAGCTGGAGATCTAGCTCGGGTATCATTCTTGGATTGTTTGGTTTGGTTTGGTTTTTGGTTCTTGGTGTTTTCTTTTGTTGCGTGTCTTTAAATTTTTATTATTTTATTTTCCAAGTGTACTGGTTTTTGCCTTTATGTATGGCTGTGCGCTCCTGTGTACCTGGTGTCCCCAGATGCCTTAAAGGATATCAGATCACCTGGAACTGGAGTTACAGACAATTGTAGCTGACATGTACGTACTGTGAAGTGAACTCAGGTCCTCTGGAAGAGCAGACAGTGCTCTTAACTCCTGAGCGATCTCTCCAGCCCTTGTTTGCATTAATCAAAGGCTCTAGGCATCAAACTCCTGTCTTCCTGCTTGCACAGCCAGCACTTCATCAACAGAGCCATCTCTCAAACCCTATTACCTACTCTGCATATCTAACTTTAGAATGGTCCCTGTTCATGAAATCTAGGGGTCACAAAATTGATATTCTTAACTCAGGCTTATAAGACGTGAAAAACAACCCCATGGGATTATGCAAAAATTACAAGCATGGTTTACATGGAACTGAATAATTAAAATTTAAATACATTCCTAAACCTTATTTAATTTAATGTACACAGAATAAATCTATAAATAATTATGGCACAATAATTTTATTATTCTGTTTTAAATTCTTATGAATATTTATTTGTAGAGAAAGGATAGCTTCCTGAAGTTATCGACCTAACACAATTTCTCTTCTTTTTATGAAAACTGTTCATTTGTACTCATTTATTTAGCTGTTTTTGAACTTTTAAATTATTTTATGTATCAAGTGAACAGCTTTTGTAATAATTGCTGCTCCACTTTATAATTACAATAATAAATATTCCTTTGCATTTTTCTCGGCTGAGAGTTCATATATATATATATATATATATATATATATATATATATATATATATATATATATATATATATATATATTAGAGAAGGGTCTGGGAGCACATATTTTTTAACCCTACCATTTATGCTGAGGCAGAAAGACTGTGAGTTTGAGACAGCGAGAGTTCCAAACCAATCTGGACTATCCTGTGGGACTCTTGTCTCAAAGCAAATCAAAGACAGCAACAAAACCAACCAAATGTGCACATGCAGAGGGATAGAGGGAGAAAGAGTAAACAATCTATAGACAAAGAAGCCTAGTGTATCAATTCGCTGTTCGCTGTTCAGAGCACACAGGGTTGAGTCTTTCTCCTCCCTAACGCAGCTTCAGTCCAACCAAACAAAACACTCCCTCATTTCCCCCAGAAGAAGTGGAACTGAAGAACTTTCTCTCTCTTCAGGACATAATCAGAGTTGCCTACAGCTCTGATGCTGTGATCCTAATAAATCATGGGACCAATAACAGGCAGGATGTCTGTGTTCGGGATTCACCCCACTGTGACATTAACAAGATGGTGGAATGAGGCCTTTCTAATGTCATTTCGTCACAGTGGCGTCCCCTTGATGATTCCCTGTGGACAAAAGCATTTTTGTGGGAGTGTGGGAGGCCAGGCAAGACTTCCAGGGCACGGCTGGAGCAAAGAGTCCGGGAATGGACATACTGAAGAAGCTAAATGTGGTTTTACTTCACCTGTCTGTTTTCCCTAAGGCAAGCACAGGCAGCTGAGTGAACATTTGGTACCCCAGGGGTGTAGATCCAAGGGGTCCACATCCTCCCTGCCCCACTTTGAATACTGCAATGGAACAAGTATGTGAGACAGACTGAGAGCACGGGAGAAGGGCTCACTGCAGTGAGAATCCACTTCTGTTGCCACATTGCACCATGTTCCCTACATAATAGATAATTTCTACCCACATAAAAAGGTGTTTTTGACCATGAGTTACTAAGTTAATTGACTGAGTCTATTTTTTTTCCCCTAATCCAGAGAATGAGAATTAGGGTAGAAACCGTTTCTCCAACTGTTTTGGCATTAAGGCAGGGGCCACTCACAGAAAGTGTTCAGTGTTCCCCTCTGTACCAAGCCAAGCTGAAATCTGGTCTGATCCAGGCTTTTCTCTGAGGCTTTGCTGTATGGAGAAGGAGCTTTTTCAAACCTGGGAGCATGCTTGGCAGAGTGAGTAACAGCTGGGGGCCAGAGCCCTGGGAGCTTTTCCCTCCCTGAGGCCCTGGGTGGATAAGGAACACAGTTCCCTCTCAAAACCAGGTATATGCTTGGCAGAGCCAGTAATGGCCTAGGACCAGGGGCCTCGAAGCTCAGCTTCAGATTCTGAGGATCCAGCCCTACCCACCCCATGGGGGCTATGGTCCTCAGTTCAAGGCCACTGTGTGAACAGTCTGTGATGCTCTTGGGATACCTGTGTTCCTTGGGTGCAGCATTGTTTTATTAGCTTCCCACTGACCTTGTCCCACTGTATGATAGTTTCTGTTGACATCCTTCATTTCTTCCCTGGAAATAGAATAGAGGCTGATGCGCTTCTTAATAAGCTTACTTGCCATAAATATTATGCAAGACATCCCAGCCCAAACTTACCTACCTCCTTATCTTCGATCCCCCAGTCCTTCTTTCCTCAGAACCCTGTCACTGAGGAACAACCAGATAGTCCAGGTCACCCAAGAAATGTTGCCTAGAATATTTATAAGTCTTATTAAAACTATTACAGTCTCTACTACAGAAATGCGTTACAACGGTTTTGGTTTGCAGCTAAGTCTTTCACTGTTAATACCAGTTAATGTCCCAAAGACATCTCTACCTGACTCTCTGAGAAGGGATTTGAAGCATTAGCCAATACTGAGGGAGACAGGCTTGAGCAGCAGGTGATGCCAGTGGAGATGGGATTGTGATGTTACTGATATCAGTAGGGATGAGTTTAGGGCATCAGCTGATACTAGTGCTGAAAGAACTGGTTTAAAAGGAAAACACAGTGCTAAAATTCCAGGGCAAAGATCGAAATTGGACAATTGTCGGAACATAGAAAATAAGAGAAATCCAATTGTATAAAGGAAGGAACAAGTTTTACAATGTGTGTGTGTCTGTGTGTGTATTCTAGGAAGGAGTGCAAAAGTCAGAGAAATCAATACCTTGCAAATTGCTAGTACTCAGAGGTTGGCAGGTTATCGCTGCCGGAGAAAGGAGGCAGTAAGCAGGTTTTAGAAGCCTTCTGCCCAGCAGCACCACAAACTGGCCAGTGGTGCCCACACAGGAATGCTCAGCTGAAGTTCTAGATGATAAAAACAGACATGTTCCTAATGAAGGACACTCTACCAGAGCGGGCAACAGAGTCCACGTCAGAGACAGCCGCTGTTCCCCATATTAGGGGACCCAAATGGAGACTTGAGCTGCCTATTGGCTACATCTGAGAGGGGGTCTAGGTCCTCTCTATGCATGGCCCTCGGTTGACGCATCAGTCTCTGTAGGCTAGGCCCAAATTTGTTGGCTCTTTGTGAAGCTCCTGTCCCCTCTGGGTCCTTCCATCCCCCTACTCTTTTATAAGACTCCCTGCACCCTCCCAAAGTTTGGCCGTGAGTTTCAGCTTCTCCATAGAAATGGATGTCTTTCAGAGGACATCTATGGTTTGGCTCCAGTCCTGTTCCCTCTCTTCAACAGCTTCTGGTGTCTCTTCTATTTGCCCTTCTGAATGAGAAGTAAGCATCCTCCCTAGGGTCCTCCTTGTTATTTATCTTCTTTAGATCTGTGCATTGTAGTGTGGTTATCCTGTATTATGTGGCTAATATCCACTTATAAGTGAGTATATACCACGCGTGTCTTTTGGATCTGGGTTACTTCACTCAGGATGATCGATTCTACCCACCCATTTGCCTGCAAATTTAAAGATTTCCTGGTTTTTAATAGCTGAGTAGTATTCCATTGTGTAAATGTACCACAGTGTCTTTATCCATTCTTTGGTTGAGGGACATCTAGGTTGTTTCCAGATTCTGGCTATTACGAATAAAGCTGCTATGAACATAGTTGAGCAAATGTCCTTGCTGTATGGGGGAGAACCTTTTGGGTATAGCACTGCTATAGCTGAGTCTTTGGTAGCACTATTCCCAATTTTCTAAGAAAGTACCAGATTGATTTCCAAAGTAGTTGTACAAGTTTCTACTCCCACCAGCAATGGAGGAGTGCTCCCCTTTCTTCACATCCTCACCAGCATGTGCTGTCATTTCAGTTTTTGATCTTAGCCACTCTGATGGTATAAGATAGAATCTCAGAGTTGTTTTGATTTGCATTTACCTGATAGCTAAGGACATTGAGCATTTCATTAAGTGTGTCTCAGTCATTTGATACTCTTCTGTTGAAAATTCCCTGTATAGCTCTGTACCTCATTTTTAAAATTGGATTATTTGGTTATGAAGTTTTATTATCAGCCATTGGACAGTGTAAAAACCTACATTTTTAATAGTTAAACAGTGTATGGAAAAGTGAATTATTAGCAACACACCTAGTGTTGGCAAAAAATGTTTGCTTCTCTGAGCCATGACCAATGATCCTAACAGAGCAAGAAAGGAAGGGAGGTATCTTATTTAATTACAAAACCCAGGGAAGCAGAAAACCTAAGTCCCCTAAAACATCAAATTATCAACTACCTTGTTGAACTATAACTGGGGTTTCAGTTTCCACAATCACTTTAGACAGGATTGGTCCACTCCTTACTGTTATACCATCATTTGTTAAAAATAGACTAGGAAAATAAAAACAGAATAGAGACATTCTTACATAAAACAAACACTTAAGCAAGAAACACTATGGAAATTCATTACAAAAAAAGCAGTGCTGAACTCAATAGATCACTTAGAAAACAATTAAAAGAAAAAAAAACAAAGAATGATTGATTGGATAAGAATGAGTAAAGAAAGCATGAATAACTAAGTGGGCTGCACCAGCTATAACGGTCTAGTTGATAGGCTTCCCTCTCAACGAATTAAACCAAAGTAGCAAGCTAAGAATTTCTTGAGAGCATAAAAAGACAGCAGAAAAGGGTAATTGCTCTATTTTCTCTGAAATCTATCCAGTGAAAGAATCATAAAAATAAAACAGAGATGTTGCTCTCATTTTTTTTTAAAGAATATTTGCATGGTTAGAGAATGACAACTATTCAGATTGAGTGGTACAATGTATCCTGATTGGAATAAAGGATTGGGGATAAATAAAAATTAACATGCCCTGGGATTTAGCCAGCTTCCTGTTGCTATGACAAAACACTTGACATAAGCAACTTATAAGGAAGAAAGACATATTTTGGCTCATGGTTTCTGAGATTTTGGTTCATCAGCCAGACTTGGAGTGAAATACAATATCACAGCTGGAAGTGTGTGCTGGGATAAGTTCCTAAACTCATAGAAGCTGGGGTTAGTGGGCAACATCCTTCCACTTCCTGCACCTCCTTCAATGGCATACACCAGTCACCTGACCCCAGTTCACTAAGCTAACTAGTTAAATATCTCCTACCTACCAGCCATGTCAGAAGCCTTCTGCATAGGGAGATATTGAATATCTAAATCATGACACTTTGGTGCTTGAAAAAAATTTTTTTTCAGAAGACCAATATTAGGGAGTAGGTTCCCAAGGTAGTACATTCAGATGTTAGATTTGCAAATAGAGGTTTATTGGGCATTTCTCCTGGAATAGACATGTATAAAAAATCAAAAGGAGAAGCTGAGGGGAGAGAGAGAGAGGCTGGCAGTGAAGGGTGCCTTCCGGTGACTTTGTGTAAAGTTCCAAAGCTTATATAAGGCCCCTTGGCAATGGAGTCACCACTTAACTAAATTCGAAAACAGACAAGACTATGGTATTAGAAAGCCTATTGCTATAGCAAGGGAATTCTACCTATTGGAGTTGTCTCAGATGAAGATTATTGGCAATGCACTTGTCGACATGCATTTAATTATGTCATTTCAAAGTTATTTGTTAAGCCCCGAACACAAGATGCGCCCCCCAGAGACCACCTAAGAGTTGTCTCCAATGCAAGCACACATGGGTAGTTTATTCAAGTTCAAGCAAGGACTCACAACATTCACCCACACAGTGGTTAGAGTTGAGAGCCCCAAGCTCAGGAAACATAGGGTTTATATAGGTTTTAGACAAAGGAACAGGTTTTACAGTATGTGATTGGATGACTTTTGTACAGACAGACATGTCTGGAGGCTCTGTTTCTTAACAATTAAACTTTATTATACAACCCAACTAGCTTACACAAGAGGGAAAAAAGGTTAAAGGGAAAAAAAAGAGTGAACCTTCCTGTATCTGTTCCCCGGGACAAGTCCCTAGGTGTCTCTGGCCTGCGTGCTGGTCCGGCCTGTTGGCTGATCCACATGCGCTCAAGCCCAGTCTGAACCTGCTGCTGCTCTCTCCTCCCCCGCCTGCCTGTGTCCCTTGCGAAGGGTGGTCTCCTTCTCCCATTGAGGGTCGATTAGAAAAACAGTAGTCCAGGTGGAGTCCCCAGGTCCGCTTCCTGAATTCCAGGCCCAGGATGGCTCCACCCAGTCTATCTCAAGGTATCCATGGTGTGTCTAAGGGTAAAGCCCGCCAAGACTGCTTTCACCTGTGGCAAAGCTTACAGTCCTTGCCACACATGTCTATCCCTGATTGGTTGTTGCTATGTGCCAAACCACTATTGGCCACTTTGATCAGCAGAAAGTATATTTGGATTTTGGGTACTTTGCCAGAACGAGATTCTCCACCTTCCACATTAATATGGCTTTGATATGGCTATTCTGGTCTTGTTTATGCAGACATTTCTAGGAGAGACTGTTTCACAGCTGACTTCCTGGGCCTCTGGTTCTTACAACGTTTCTGCTTCCTCTTTCTCAGTGTTTACTGAGCCATAGATGCAGGAGCTGTGATGTAGATGCCTCCCCAAGATCTGTTGGTCTCTGTGCTGTGTCCAGCTGTGGCTTCCTGTGATGGTCTCCATTCGTTGTAAACAGAAGCTTTTCTGATGTGATAGCTACAGTTATCTGTGGGTATAAAAGAATGAGACTCAGAATTTAGATGGGAATTTTGCTGGTTCTGGCAAAGTGACAGTAGCAGATTCTCTCCTAAGACCCATGACCTCACTACCTTCTGAAATCTGGCTAGGTTTCTAATGCCAGACATAATTTCCTTCCGGATTCCTGAGCCGTAAATGCAGCCATAGAATGAAAATAATGGCAGTTTGTTGGGGGATGGTCTGATGTATTTTGATGCTAATTACTGTTTGCTGTTTGTGTGGCCCATCTTTTGTTTAATAAAAAGCCATCCCACCTGGCAGAGCAAAGGAGATAGGTGGAGCTTAGAGAAGGAGAGAGAGAGAGAGAGAGAGAGAGAGAGAGAGAGAGAGAGAGAGAGATATTCTGGGAAGAAGAGAGACCGCCAAGAGGAAAAAAGAGAGAGACCTGAAGTGAAGAGAGGAAGGCCACCATGGGTTAGATGGAGGAGAAACACATGGCCAGCGGTGTGGATGGAGAATCCAGCCCAAATGAAAAACATTAGCAAGTATTTGGGATTATGGATGGGAAGTAACTTGATAAAAGTTATTGGAAGCAGATGCCATAGGATTGAGGCAGGGATTCCATGCCTGTCCCACTATGGGAAGTAGTTTAGAAGATTGATAACTGCCCTGCCCCAGGTTAACTAAGGCTATTTTAAAATATAATAAGTGTCTGTGTCTTGATTAATTGCTAGCCAGGCTTATAGATAATACATGTAATTTAAAAAACAATAGAGATTGTTTTGAACTCAAAGGTAAACTGATAGAAATCAATAAAAGTAGTAAAAAGGAGATCCAGAAGATGAATAAAGAGAATGAAGGAAACATCATAAAGAGCATGCATTCCTCCTGCAGAGGACCAGAGTTCAGTCGCTAACACACAGTCAGACAACTGACAACTTCCTGGAACCCCAGCTCCAGGGGAGCTGACACCCTCTTCTGGCTTGTATGGGCATCCCATGAGCATGCACCAACCCCTATATAGACACACACATGTGCAGACAGGTAAAAATAAACAAACAATATAAATATCCTAAACACAGAGAAAGTCCTACATGTATAGAGTTTGGAGAATTTACAGAGCCTCGGAGAGGATACATTTAAAGTGAACTCCATGTACACATGATAGTCTGCACTAGAAAGGGGAGGGTGTTGGAAGCAACAAGAAAAGAAAGATAAAGGGTGTAGTGAGTGAGAAATTATTCAAATGCCAACTAGAATATATATATGGAATATATATGAGCTGGGAAGTAGAAGAGCAGTGTCTGAGAATTTTTCAATGTGTTCTCTTTTTAAAATTTTTATTTCTTTCAAAAGGTGTCTGTGACACAGTTCTATACACGGCTAAAATGTCTGTCAATGGAGGTAAGGAATTTTCAGATAAAAGCAGGTAGGGATTTGCTGTCAGTGAACCCGCCTTGCAAATTAAACACTTGGTTCTAATCGTTATTGTTTCTTTCTGATCTGATTTTGAGGTCTCCCTGTCCAGAGTGACCAGAAGCCAAGATACAGACTCATTTGGAGATCCTGTTTGGACAGGAAGAGTTGCCTGTGAGTATCGGGTGAAACCCGAGGAGGAGTTGAATGAAGAATTCAGGAAACTGACTTACAGGTCTTAGAGTGGGTCCATGTGCCAATAAGAGACTCCCAGAAGGCACAGAGAAAACACACAGCTCCATCAGACAGTGGGAAATGACAGAGAAGGGAGGGAGGGGGTGATGGGGGGTAGGGAGGGAGGGGGAGGGGACAGAGGGAGGGAGAGACATCCCTGAGTTCAGCCTAGTTTTCTCTCTGTTTAAGACCAATAATAACTTATAACCACCTCCCAATGAAGATAAGCATTTGTAGACCAAGAGAGCAAACAGAAACCTACCCAACCAACCTTAGAGGGAATGGAATATAATTCTCTTAAGGTTTCTTCAGACTGAATGAATTGGGGCATATAATGCCTTAGGAGGGGGCTCCAAAGTTGGGGAAAATGGTTAAGCAATCCAAGGATTGCATTTGTGTTCCTACATGTTGAGAGATTCCTGGCTTAATATGAGTCCTGTGAGAGACAGGATGAAACACTGGCCCAATTAAGATCAGAAGCTTTCTACAATGCTATTTGTAATTCTGTAGGCTTCTTGTATGTTTATGGGCATTTCTTTCTTTAGGTTGAGGAAATTTTCTTCTATGATTTTGTTGAAAATGTTTTCTGGGCCTTGGAGTTTGTAGTCTTCTCCTTCTGTTCCTATTATTTTTAGATGTGGTCTTTTTATAGTGTCCCAGATTTCCTGGGTGTTTTGTGTCAGGAAATTTTTAGTTTTAACGCTTTCTTTGACTGATGTATCGATAACTTTGATTGTATCGTCCACACTTGAGATTTTCTCTCCCATCTCTTGTATTTGGTTTGCATGGCTTTGTCCAGTTTCTTTCTCTTCCCTATGTTTTGGAACTCTAAGATTGCCCCAGCTTGGGTTTTCTTTGTTGCTTCTAAATCTCTCTTTAGGTCTTGGGTAGTCTTATTCATTTCTTTCTCCCATTTGATTGAATTTTCCTGTAATTCTTTATAGGATTTATTCAATTCCTTTGTCTGTTTGGATGTATTTTCCTGTAGTTCTTTTATAGGGTTTGTTCATTCCTTCATCTCTTTTGATGTATTTCCCTGTGTTTCTTTGAATGATTTATTTTCCTCTTTCAAAGCTTCTATCATTTTCATCATCTCTGATTTAAAGTGTTCTCCTTGTGTTTGTGGTTATACACATCTCCAGGGCTTACTGTGTTAGGCTCACTGGATTCTAGTGTTGTTATTTGACTCTGAGTTTTGTTGCTAGTCTCCTGCACTGTCCTCTAGGCATCTGGTTGTCCTGGTGTTAGCAGGCCTAGAGGTTCCTCCAATAAGGTCACTATTTGTGATCCAGGTTGGCCAGGCAGGTTGGGAGCAAGTAACCAGAACTCCAAGCCAAAGGTTTTTTGCTAGGGTTCCCCAGCTGCCTCCTCAGGATGTTGGACAGTGGGTGTTAGAGCCTGCACCCCACTCAGTTCAGCTGGATTCCCTGACTGTGTCCCAGTTGGGTAGGGCAGGAGAGGAGTAGGCTGATAGATGTCTAAGCCCACAGTTGCTTGGGTACTCTACAGTCTTTTTTGAGATAGCAGGGCTCTGTCTATCTGCTATGTTCCAGATAGTTCCCTGTTCCTAGGTTGGGCTAGGCTGGTAAGCTGCTGTCAGGCCAAGAGAGATTAGAAGCCCCAACTGCTCACAAAACTGTCACTAATGTGGGGTGCAGCCTACACAGGTCTCTGCTCTGTGACCTAGGTGGATCAGACCAATAGGCTACAGGTGGGTGGGGTGAGATTAAAGCCAGGTTCTGCTAGCAGGATAGCAGATATGAGGATCGCGGCCTCAGCAGGTCTCTGCTTGCCCTACTTGCCTTGAGTTTTAACTATATCTGAGCAGTATGCTTCAGGTGGGTGGGCAGAGAAAGACCAAGCCCTGAAGTTACTCTCAGGATGGCAGCTAATGCAACCATGGGCAGCACCTGGATTCAGCTCTGTGGGTCACAAAGTATGTTCCCAGCTGTAAGCAGCTGGGGCGTGAGGGGGCTGAGGGATCCGATCTCCAAGCTCCTCAGAAGTTCCACAGGCCTTTTTGGGATGGCAGGGGTATACTTATTTGCTCCATGACCCAGCCAGGCTAGGCAAGTAAGCAGTTGGGAGGCTAAGAGAGATGAGAACTCAAAGGAGTTTGGGGCCCCACACTCTTTCTTTCTCGGGTGGCAGCTAATATGGATTGTGTCCTCGGGTGGCAGTTAATGTGGATTGTGTCCTGTGCAGGGACTCACGTCTGCTCTGCCTGTTCATTCACTCCCTGTCCCGGATCACACAAGCAGCAGACTATATCTGTCACAGATCTCGCAAGCACTAGATGGGTGGGCAGTTAGAGCCCAAAGCTGCAGAGAAATCCCACGGTCCTTCGCCAGATGGCAGTTAATGTGGGCTGTCCCCTGGGGTTTTTCTGTGGGTTAGCTGGGTGGCCAGGAGTCAGACCCACCTGTGGCCTACACAGTGTGGTTCCCTCTCGCCTGGGAAACAACAGCACTGGTGTTTTGTAGCTCTCAGTTTGGTCTTTAGGTCGTTGTGCAGGCCCAGTTGTCCTGCTAATCAGAAGCAGTTTGCAAATGGTGTTGCCCTCTTGCAGTCTCTCTCTCAAAAAATGTTGTAAATATCACACTGGCTGTTAGGTATAACATGACGCATTGTGAGGTATGCATGAGTGTGATATACTCAGGGTCAGTATTTGAAGCTTTGGGGCTTCACTTGTGCTTTTGGAATAAGGGTAAACACAGACTCTCTCTGGTGACTCACAGGAAAACTGGGAAGAAAACCTAACTGGGAGCTGGGTTATTGTGACAGCATGATGATTCTGTAGTTAGGACCCAGATAAAAACGTCAGGTACACTAGAGGTAAATCTACCCTGATGCTTTACCCATAGTGTAACCTGGAGAAATGTGCTTCAGTGAGCTTAGGGTTCTTGACCAGTCAAATACAGATGCCAACGTCTCCAGATAGAGGACACAAAACTTCCGTCTTCCTCCAACTAGCTTGACCTTTTGGTTCTGGGTTTCTGATTTTCCTCTTCTCAGCAAAGTGATATTGTTATAGAACTTGGGGTCATGCCTGTACCCCAAGAAGCCAAGAATGGCCGCCTGTCCTTGAAAAGCCAATTAAAGCAATCAAATTAATAGTAAAAGGGGATGTATTCACCTTCAGGTACTGACATGAGAGCAGAGTTAGACACAGGGCTAGGGATGCGTATATCTAAGCATTCCCTCTCAACATGTGGTCTCCCACCCACCACTGACACACCGTAGTCCATGCTTCTGCCCCATTCTGTAAGACAATCTGACAAGCCGTAAGAACTGTGTGAGACCTCTTCCCAGGAGACAATCTTTTTCTTCTCCCAGCATGAGATTCCTGGGGAAATTCCTATTTCTTGGGATCACTGTTTCAAATAGTCTGATAGATTGAGACACGCACGTGTCTCTTTAGAGTTCTTCATTTTTGCCAGGCCAGTAATATTCATCAGTTCTGGAGCTCAGTGACATAACTGATGGGAAGATCTTGAACCAGGAAACAAGAGAGGGTTCTGCAAGTGGCATTTGATGGAGAACTGGGATGGTCATCAAAGGACCACATGGCCTGTGGCTCTGCATGCACATCCTTATTCCTGATTCTCATCCTAGAATTCATACCGTGGTTTTTTACATTGGCAGGGAAAACATCATGTTCAGTCTGGATGCTTATTCTGATCGCTTGGATTTTGTGACCCCATACAAAACTTCATGAAGCCACAAGAGTTTCTCACATGCTTTATCAGACAAAAGAGGGAGAGGGGAGGCCATTTGAAAGGAAGATTAGCTGTCCAGGCAGCCAAGGTGAATGTGTGTGTGTGTGTCTGTACATATATATGTGTGTGTATACATAATATATATATGTATATGTATATATACACATATATATGTATATATATATATATATATAATGATAATAACTCAGATTTGGGAGCACAACAGCAACACACCAGGGGCACTAAGCTAAGTACAAAAATAAATCTCCTCTTGAGGATTTTCCCTTGAATGCCCCAGGAATTATGATATTTTACAGAACCTACAGTTTGTGTCTTTCTCTTCCCTAATTCAGTCTTTCCACTGCACCCTGGGTTGTTTATTTTGTTGTATTATATGTAGATGTGTGTGACTGTGTTTTGCATATGTCCATCATATATGTACAGGGCTTGTAGAAGTCAGAAGAGGGTATTAGAACCTCTGGAACTGTGATCCAGAGGTTCCCAGCTGTGAAGCTTATAGATAGCTGTGATCCACCATGTGGAAGCTGGGAACTGAACCCAGGTCTTCTGCAAGATCATTAAGTGCTCTTAACTACTGGCCCATCTTTCCAGCCTGGCTATTACTGTGTTTTTTGACATCATGTCTAACTCTAAGCCTTTGGCACTGTGCCTAAAATCTGTCATTTTTCCAACTTCCTCCTTCCCTCTACTCTTTGCCTCCTCTCTTGTCCGTGCCATTACCTACCTCCCCGTACCACTTTCTTCTTTCTCTCTTCAGTTTTTCAAGAAATCACAAACTTTCAGAAAGTCTGAGAGAAAGATCAGCTGGAAACCCATGTACTGACACCTCAGGTAAGATGACTTACTAATATAAGACGTCTTCCGAGAACACCTCTTCCACCCTCGCCACCCAGTGGCATCCACTACACTTGATTTTGTCTCAAATTGTGAATTATCTCCTATCAAAGCAGGAAGGGGCCTTGGATAAATGCAGCCAAAATGAATGAGGCAGACTACAGCCTAATGCTGCAGACGGCTCTACTGCATTTTCAGTGTACTTTTATACATGAAAGCAACAGAGAAGGAAAAAAGTAGACAGTGATGATCCAAAAGGGCACATAGTAGGACGGCTCTGTTCAGGCTGGGAAGTGACCAGGGGAGAGGTGGGAGCAGAGCTCATCAATTGAGAATCATGTTGGAGTCGGATGGCTGTGAAAGAGACAAACAGGTAGGTCAGCATCTGGAGCCATCTGTCTGACGTTCAGCATCTCAGAGCTTGAGCACTGTGCAGTTCTGTAGAGGTGCCTGACATCCACAGCTGCACCCCTCCATCACGGCTATTAACACTCATGGGGCCTTGAAATTACATAAACACCCCCATTGACCTAATGCTGCTGTTGCCTCCCACATCCTGACTACAGAGGGAACACCAAGCTAAAACGCTGGTCATCCCAGGGAATATAATCTGGGGAGTCTGAAGAAAGAGAACCTGCCCAGCCCATAAAGTGTAGTGTGTCCAGTAGAGACCCCTGTGTCACAAAGGAAGGCAACTAAGAAAGGCAGAGCTCTGACAGACATCAGACATGGGCCCAGGGCAGACTCAGCAACAAAATAAGCCGTGGAACAAGCAAGTGAAAGACCCCCGAAGGGAGACCCTCACTCAAGCCTCGGGATGGCGTGCACCCAAAGACACACAAACGACTGTCTTGCTGTAAACACATGAGGCAGTTTATTGGCGGGGCTCCGGGTCGACACGTATCTCACGCAGGAGACAGAGGGGTCGACCCAGAGGCCCAGGGGTGAGGGGTTTATATGGGCAAGGGTCGGGGGGAGTGGGAAGTTTTGGCGCGGCCACACACGATTGGTTGTTTTAAACATTTGAACATCAGCAAATTGCATAGGCAGATCTGAGGTAAGCTCAGACTTAATCACATGGGTACAGTCCTTGGTTCCTGTCTTTCTTGGAACCTGAGGGTAGATGTTTATCTGAGCTAACGACACATCTGGTTAAACTCAAACCTGGAACATTGTGTGCGGGCCTCAAGGGGGGGATTAAGTAGACACCATAAGATCAGATGAGGGGTCTTGGCTCATTACTCACTCGACCATGTCTGGTACCTGTTTCTCTCAGGAATTTGTCCTTGTGTATTCTCCCTATCTTTTATGGCCAGCCGGTCCCTGGAACACTCAATAGGCCTTTGTCTCCTATCTCCGCATTCTTTGTGACTTATCATCTGGGACCTTGGGCTAGCATACCTGTTGACCTGCACTTATGAGTTAGAGAGCTCTGCTGTTCTGGTTGCTTTAATGCTAATTAAAAATTTTCCCTTTCACAAGCACCCCACAAGCTCAACTGATTCAGCCACACTCTGCACACAACTGGCAGCCTCCAGTTTTCAAGGACTCAGAAGCAGCTCCAAAGTCTGTACTTTTGTCCACCACTGTTATTCTGAACTTTATAACACTTTAATCAGTACTTTCGTGTTTTTAGTATTTGTTCTTTAGGCATTTGTCTATTGATACATGCTGGGTTTTTTTTTTTTTTCATTATTGGGTAATTCTGGTTTTCTTTTCTTTGGCTTGGTCTTGCCTCTGTACTCCCTCCCCTTTTCTCTCCTTGCATTTAGTAGTGTTCTGAGTTTACCTTAATTTTTTAAATACATGTAGTTTTTTTACACTCTCTTTCTATTACTTATCTAAGTTTGTATTTTAACTTTTTTCATTATTGGGGAAGCCTTGTTTTCTAGTATCTAGCTCCTTTCTTTTCCTCCCCACAGCACTCTTCCCACTCTTTGTCTCTTCTCTCTCCTTCATGCTTCTCCTCCAGGTCTTCCTTTCCCCAGCCCATACTTTATCTGGCAGGTTTATGATTCCAAAATCGGCCAGAACTGATGTTTAACTCCATGGTGCCTTCTGCAGTAGCTTTGCCACTTGGCTTCTACAGCTATGGTAATGTGTTAGTGACCTCCCCCACTATAAGGTCATAGGCTATCAAGTCTCATCTTGGTAGCCTGCTTATTCTTTTTGTTTCTCTTTCTCTTCCATTTCTCTACCACTTACTTGTTCCTCTTATTGGAACCTTGGGTTTCTGAGTGTCTGAGGTCATCTCAGGAGTGGTCTCAGGATTGCTATACCCCACTGGTGCATTGTGGTGCCATGTAAGGGTCATGTTTCTTGGGCTCACTCCTGCCTAGGCACCTACAGTCCCTGGTGGGGTTTTTCCAGTATCTGGCTTGCTGGGAGCCTGGCCAGGCCTACATGACACCAGACTGGTCATCGTCTCAAGTTCACTATTTTTTTTTCAGGCAGTATTAGGCTACTAAACATTCAGATGTTCATAGGTCAGAACACTGAGTATAGACATAGCCTCTCTCCTCTCTGTCACCTACTGATGCACACGTGACACGGCAGCCACACCTACGCTTCTAAGGTCAGGAAGGGTGAATCACGTAGGCTGCAACAGTGACATCTTTCTCTTCGTTTCATTTTTAAGAAACTTTAAAAGAGGTTTTAAAAGTATTTCTGTCTCTGTCTTTTTAGAGGCATGCTAGCAGCCTAGATTTGTCCAGTAGCCTTTAGTTGTCTGGCCCCCAGTGTAAACTAGCAGGCGCCAGGAGATGGAGAAGGGCAACAAGGGAAACTGTTGATTCCATGTTTTATTAGTGAGGGCACTCTGTTGATTAATGGAACACCTCACTCTCATGGCTTAGAGTATGTGAGGTGGCTAGTTTTGATTGTCAACTTGATCTGGTTAAAATACCCAGGGTATTAAAGAAAGTGTGCTGTGTGTGTGTAAGAATGTTTTCAGAGCCTTCAAGATGGCTCAGAAGATAAAGGGACCACCTGTCAAACTTGAAGTCCTGAGTTCAGTCCTCAGAACCAATGCCATGGGAGGAGAGAACCAACTTCTGCAAACAGTTCAGCGAGTTTACACAAATGCCATAGCGTACCCTCCCCTCCGCCCCACTAAATAAATTTTTATGGTATTATTTTTTATTAATTATTTTATTTTTGTACGTATACATTTATATTATTACACATATATACAATAGATTACCTATGGCAAGAAGAACCGTGACACAATCAGGAATTATATAGATGTTACATTCTTAGTGTTTTGGCTATTTGTGTTTGACAGCCTTGAAGAAGACATCTGTCTCTGTCATCTTTTCAATTGGTGAGCTACTAGCCTGCACTCTCGGCATCCTCAGATAATCAAGTTTACTACTTCTCAAGTATCTGAGGGAGTTGAGGACCAGGTAGCTTAGTTTTACAATGAAGCTTCATTGTTTAGGAGCTAAGATGTGTTTAGGTCTAGATAGGTGTTCTAAGTTGATAATGACAATATGTGATGGAGATTGATTTAAATAAGTATTTTTAAATAAATAATTTTATTTGGTCAAATAATACAATTGGTCAAAATAATACAAAAAGTAATGAACACACTGTGGAATATTGAAACACCATCGTCGTGTACCTTAGGCCACATGATCAAGAGGAAGTAGTAGCCCTAATATAAAACTGCCTTCTGATTGCGCAGGCCTTCCTGATCACGGAGCTTTTGTGTGGCCCAACAGGGGACAAGCCTTGAGGAGCATGAGCTGAGTTTCCGGGTGCAATCAAAATGCTCTTCATTTCTCTGCATATTTCTAGCAAATATTTGCCAAGTGTCACAGAAGTCTCTTTTTCCAGATGTCACCTTGCAAGAGGGCATGGTAGGTCTTCTACCTAAGGTCTGGGTAATTAAGTCAGAGATGAGTTAAGGACCCAGAAAACACAGCCACATCCTGCCATCGTCACATCTCTCCTCTTCCTCCGGTAGTGTGGTCTATGGAATGCAGTAGATGAAGACCTAGTTTAGAGCCAAATTGTGAGAGTAGAGACGGGTCAGCAGGTAACCAGGCTGTCGACAGAACTTCTGCAAGGATTTTGAGCCCGCTCTCTTGACTGCTGCTTCTGTGCTCTTTCTGCAGTATTAGATAGTGAGGCCTCAGCTAAGCGGGAGGGTAGGACAAGTGCCAGGGGGGCAGATGGGTGAAGTGACTGTATAAGTTAACTATGACCCGAAGTTAAGAAGAAAGGAGATTGCCAGGCGTGGTGGCACACGCCTTCAATCCCAGCATTCGGGAGGTAGAGGCAGGTGGATAGCTCTGAGTTCAAGGCCAGCCTGCTCTACAAAGAGAGTCCACGACAGCCAAGGCTAACACAAAGAGACCCTGTCTTGAAAAAAACAAAAACAAAACAAAAGAAAAAAGGAGATGCTTTACATCTTGATCTCTGAACTATTCCTGTGGCAAGTGCCAGGCTATGTAAGTTAAAAGGGTGAGAAGCACAGATTCCCGTGCACAATCCAGGAAAAAAAACTCATTCAGTCAGTCAGAAGTTTGATCTAGGGGTCCACATTGTCTTAAGATATTCTTGTCCAATTAAGCACACACATTTAGGAAGACAAATATCACATGTTTTCTCATCTGTAAAAGTGTGTGTGTGTGTGTGTCTGTGTGTCTGTGTGTCTGTGTCTGTGTGTGTGTGTGTGTGTGTCTGTGTGTGTGTGTGTGTGTCTGTGTGTGTGTGTGTGTGTGTGTGTGATATAAAAGTAGAAGGGCTACATACAGAGGAAGGAGAAGACGTTGGGGAGAGGAGGGATGGGAGGAGAGAGGACACGAGCAGGGTACTATGCTGTGTGTGTGTATATTTTTTGCACATTAACTTGAAAATAATTTAAAATAATACTAGCTTATTGGATTATTAAGTGCTCAGGCACATAGCAGAAGCTCACTCTAACGCTGCCCTTCTGGGAAAACAACAACAACAACAAAGTTCTCCAGGGGTGGCATATGGTGGCTGAGCAGCTTGTGGAGCTGTCCAGCAGTTCTCAAACAAAAACACTGGAACATTTTCTGTAAGTTTAAACTGAAATTTAATTACACATTCCCTGGTTTCTCTATAATCTCCCTAAAGGTGGCCCGTGAATCATGAAGTCCGTTTCTTTTATTAATCTTGGCTATTAATGTTTGGTCTTTTATGCACTATGTTTTTTTTCTGTGTACATTTTCATTGTATTAATGGCTACTGTATAATTTTATGATATCACTAATAACAAGCAAACAGCTTAAGAGGGGGCTGTTGAATGTAAAAGCAGCTGGAGGCACTCTCAATTTTAAATGTAGAAAGGCTCATTTCAAATCATATGGAAGAGTAGTGGCCTTGTGCAAATAGGTAAAATGAAAAAGAATAAAAACAACCACAAACCTCTGATAAACAAATATTCCTGGACATTTAACCTACTTGCCTCTTGGGTATATTTTTTTTAACTTTATCCAATAGTTGTACAGAAGAGGGAGAATATTATTTTGCATCTACATTCTTCCTTCACTTTTGGCAGTTAAGTCTGGCCACAGGGTGTACATATGGTCTAGGCTTGATAATCCAAATCGCCTGGCCAGTGATTGTTGGTTCCAACTTAGACATGTCACCTGCACTGGGAAAATCAGTTTTTCCCTGTTAATTTTGTATATATTTAGATGAGTTTTTTTTGAGACAGGGTTTCTCTGTGTAGCCTTGGCTGTCCTGGACTCGCTTTGTAGACCAGGCTGGCCTCGAACTCACAGAAATCTGCCTGCCTCTGCCTCCCGATGTTTTGGTGTTTTTTGTTTTTGTTTTTGTTTGTTTGTTTTTTTGTTTTGTTTTTTGTTTTTGTTTGTGTTTTGGGTTTTTTTTTTTTGAGACAGGGTTTCTCTGTTACACAAAACTCTGACTGTCCTGGACTCTTTGTAAACCAGGCTGGCCTCGAACTCAGAGATCTGCCAGATCCACCTGCCTTTGCCTCCTGAGTGCCGGGATTAAAGGTGTGGCCCATCATGGCCGGTTCTGTATTTAGATGTATTTAGATGTAACAAGAGAGTCCTGTTGCTCTGGAATCACAAGTCACGGAGTTGCAACTCTTCTTCTACCACAAGCAACAAATCTTCATGAAAAGGGAAAACCAAGAGAAAACATGTGGCAGGAAGGAAGCCTGGCAGTGTCCGTTGAGCATCAGCACATAGCATTCCTCGACTTCTCTGCACCCTTGGTGATGAGCTCATTCTCGGCCTACCATCCTTTTCTAGCTGCGGGGAGACGGAGCTCTATCACTGTGTAAAAGTCTTATCCTTTACAGAAAACTAAGACCACCAGCAGTTTTTATATCATCCATCATTAGACGAAGCACAGCTTCTGCTCTGCTAAAGCCACTTGCCTTGCTCCACAGCAAGGACAAGATATTGTCTTCCTGAACAAACAATGGCTTTTATATAGCAAGTAAAATAAAAAGCTGTGATCACCCAAGTATTACTTGACCCTGCATTCATGACAATGGGGAAAGATACAACTCAAACTCCCGGCCCACAGAAAGCCAATGGCACATGCTCTTAAAGTTACCTCAAAAGGAACTTCTCATAAAATCCTTCTATCAAATGATGCTGTTATATAAACATAGCATCCATGGCATATAAAGTGAGCGGAAGTGTGCGGACTCTAGCATATTTACTTCTTGTGGCAGGAATGATTGGTATTCAGTGTGTGAAGAAATTCCTGGCTCCTGTGCAGTGTGTAAAACAGGTTGAAGTGCTTGGTGGCTTTTTGCATTCAGCTATCATTGAAAAAAAAAGTCTACTGTACACAAATTGTCATGTAAGTCATTTCGTGATCTGTGGGGTAGACTGAAAAGGGACACTGGGGTTCTTCCCGCTGCTGCAGCAGCTGCATGTCCAGCACGGATGTGCACCTGAATGCCAATGCCTGCATCCCTTTATCATCCTGGAGCTCCTCAGGTTAAATTACCCAAAGCTAATGGGAATAACAGTGTCAGGTCATCAGTGGCCACTGAGCAACTAAAGCCACTTTGTTTCAGTGAGTTAGACAAAGAAATGACACACTCGATTTCTACATTTAGATCCATCTGCTACAAAGCCGAGAACATGCTTGACACTTCTTTATTGTTATGGTAAGAAATACAGCATTAAGTGTGCCACCTTAACCATTTCTAACTGCCATCCAGTGGCATTAGGTACACTCACACTGTCGCAACAACCTCCAGAACTTTCTCTTCTTACATGCTGAAGCTCTACGCCCAGAGAGAATTAATCTCCACTCCCCTGGTAAAACTTTCTTCCTATAGCCTGGGCCTATGATTTTGATTACCACAGCTAGTGAAATCATGCAATATATATTCTCGTGTGTATTTGCTGAGCTTAATGTCTTCAGTGTTCATCCGTGGATGAATTGTCCTTTTAAAGGACTGTGTGACGTCTATACACAGGATAGACAGAACTTGTGGGTGGGCAAGGAGCTCTTCAAGTGCCGATCTCAGATCTCAGGCAGCCCTTGTCTCCTTTGTGTTGGGTGGCAGTGAACAGCAACAGCAGGCAGATGGGAGCAGCGGGCAGTGTCACCTGTTCCCAGGCCTATGTAGCAGGGCCCATGGATATAAAGGTGTTAAAGCTTCAGGGGAGGGGGAGGGAGTTTAGGTTCTTCAGCCAGTCTCGCAGAATCCAAGTAGCTTTAAGTACCAGGATTCCTTTCTCCTTGGTGGTAGCAGGTCTCTCCTTGCGCAGGTCTAGAACACGTGGATGCCTTAGCCCTTAACACTGGCCAGTGTTACAGCGTTTAGCCTGAAGTCTGAAACTCTTGGAACTAAAGATTTGATGGATTTCTAACACCTTCAAGTGGTCCTGGCCGGCAGTTTCCCCTCCCTGGCTCCTTGCAGCCTTTTACCCATCTTCAGTCTCAGCTTTCCAAGCACGCTCTATGGCTCTACTTCTTACCCTGGCCACTTTTGGGATAGTTCAACTGCTTCCTCTCCTGCTATATAGTAGACCTGACTGCTTAGTTCCTTCCATGAGCCTCTCCACCAGCCTCTGGCACTCTGCTGCCTCTGCCACTTCTTTCTCTTAGTGCACATGCTGCTAAAAGTGAGACAGAAAAGATCTCTTGAGAGAAGCCTTTTTATCAAGCCTGTTGTTACAATGCCAGGCCAGGCAACACTACAGAGTTTCTTAGTTGACCGCTTTAGAGCCCAAGAGACCTGCTTATATCCTAACCAAAGCCCCGCCATTTGTTCTAGACCAACTGCAATCTTGTCTCTTAGAATCAGTCACAGTCATTGAGATTAGTAATTTGACTGACCACCACTTAGGTCCATTCCCTTTTAGGGGACCAGGGGACGTGCTCCTCTCTGGCCCTGCTGGAAATGGCTCTAGATCATCAAGAGTTCAAAGGTTAGTGATATTACAAGCCTGATGTAACCAGTTTATAGCATCCCTAGATGAGATTGTGTTTTCAGGAGTTGGGGCAACCAGATGTGCTTGTTAGAGAGTTTTCTCAAGGTGTCCACAGCGTTCCGGATATCTGATGCTGTCATAGTGGTAGCCCCACTATTCAACTGGAAGTTCATTTGCTCAAAGCACTGAAGACAAGAAAGGAGAGTCTAATTGCCCATACTCCAATCATCTTGTTATTACAGGAAGATGAACATCCATAGGAGAGCTTGCAATAAGAACATAAGTAACTTACCGTTAACACTAATGATACTTTTAACACCTGCCCAGTCAGTACCAAGGAAAGGTGAGTTTCTCATACCTGCCGCACAAGCGCCTCTTTGATATATTGCACTGAATTCTTCTGACTGGAGATGAAGAGTAAGATTGCTAGATCACAAGGAAGTTTTTAATTTTTTAAGGGATCACCATTTTACATTTCTAGCAACAGTGCACAAGGGTCCCAATAGCACACCCTCACCACCATCTGCTCTTTTCATAGTGACCATCTTGATGGGTAAGAGAGCACATCTCATTGTGGTGCTGACATCGTTTCCCTGGTGATGGGTGATGTTGAGCATCTTTTCATGTGTCTATGGTTCATTTGTATGTCTTCTTTGGGGGAAAATTGATTCATTTCCCTTCATAATTTTTTAATCCAATTGCTATAGTTTGTATCTAGAATATCCTCCCAAACGCCTGTTAATTTCCGTCTTGAAAAAGTAGCACCCCAACCCGGGGCACTCCTGGGAGGTGGTAGAACTTTTTTTTCAGGAGATGGGGCCCAGTAAAAGGAAATTGGACCACCAGGTTGGCTATGCTCTTGAAAGAGACATTTGGGACCTCTTTTGCTCTCTGCTTCCCAGCCCCCAGGAGGGTTGCAGCTTTTTTTTTCCCCACCATGTGCTCTTCTTCTACCATGACTACACCTCCCCAAAGACCCAGAGAACAATGGGTCCAAGCAACCACTGACCACAACTCTTTAGGGGGAATCTCTATTCTGACATCAAAGAAAACCAGAACAATCATTCCACATTAGAAACTCCACAAGAACACACTGATGCACCAAGCAAGGACGATGCACTCAGAGAACCTAGACCCCCCCTGTTTAGGTATAGCCCATAGACAGCTCATTCTCCACATGGGGGCAGGGGAGAGCAGGAACTGCCTCTGACATGAACTCTGGTGCCCAAGATTTGATCACTTCCCCTTGGTGGGCAGCCTTGCATGCACGCAGAAGAGGATGTAGGCTATCCTGATGAGATCTGATAAGCTGTGGTTACATGGTGGGGAAGGAGGGCCTCCCTGTCACTAGGGGAGGGGAGGAGGGCAGAAGAGAGGGAGAAGTGGGAAGAAGAGAGGGTGGGAACGAGAGGATATGAGCCAGGGGATAACAATCAGCATCTAATGTGCATAAATTACTAATAAATTAAAAAAATTTTTTTGAAAAAGAAGAAACTCCACAAGAGCAGATAAGATGTCCTCACCATTCAAAGGCAGACTGGTGGCAAATGGCCACCTGGGGAATTTGCAGATGATGTCTGACATGTCTCGGGTGAGAGAAGTGACCATGCCGTACCCAGCCCCAACCGGCACATCTACCCTGTAGCTCCTATACCTCAGGGAACATGGTAGAGAGGCAGGCAGAAAGATGATAAGAGCCATAGGAGTGACAAGTCAAGTATGAGATTGTGCCTCCTAGAAATGATAGAGAAGCCAAAACCATAATGCCTAAATAATGTGTCTGTCAAAACAAGACCTGGACGATGGCAGTATCAATAGGCATGCTTACAGAAAAGGGGACGATTCCACAGCATTCTGCCCTTAAAACAGTTTTTGTTTATTTTCATTTAGTAGTTCTGATCGGTGTTTTTCAGAATGTTCAGGGTTTTCTAAATATAAAACAGTGTCTTCTCTGACCAGTGGTGGGTTTTTTTTATTATTATTATTCTTTTCTTTTCCTGCTGTCCTATCTTTTTTTCTCATTTCTAATTTCTCTTGCTAAAACTTGTAGCGCAGTGTTAATACAATAGTGTATGTGAAGGTGGACAAGTTCTGTCTTGCTCCTGGCTTCAGAGCATAAACATTGAGCTGTTCCCAACTGAGCATAATGTTTGCTGTGACAGTTTTAATCATGTCCCCTTGAGGTAGCTTCCTCCTATTCAGAGCCGGAGCAGTTTTTCATGCAAAGGGTGTTGATTTGTCAAATGCTTGCTCCCCATCAGCCTAAATGCACCATGTCTCTTGGTCCTCTATTCGGTTACCATGGTGCCCACACTGACTGGTTTCCATATGTTGAATCATCTTCCTTCCCAAGCATAATCTTTTCCCCCCTCTCCTGCACGTGGTATGTAATCTCTTTAATGTGTTGCCGAGTTTGGTTTGCTAGGAAACACCTGAATACGTTTTAATATGCTTGCATCATGGAAATGGCTGCTAGCTCAATTCTCCTCTTGAGTCCTATAGCTATGAGGTAGTGTCTGCCGTTGTAGTCGTAGCTGGTTAAAGCTGGCCTCCCTGTGTGAGTTTGGGGGTGCTTCCTCCTCCTCTGCTCTTTGGAAGAATTTGAGAAGGATTAGTGT